>NC_074676.1:16174407-16509205 GCF_029448725.1 Salvelinus fontinalis
TCTTTTTAACTACTGGCGTTTCAAACGATCACTGACTTACTAATGCTTCATTTATTGGGCTATTAAGAAACGGCTTTTCATGGATTTGACCCAAACTCAAATGGCAGTGCGTATCATCTTTGCTATAAAAATGTAGTAATCGAGATCAAGAAGATGCAACATATTGAGACCATCTGTAAAACAGTGCACATGAAATACAAGAGAAAATGAAGCCTTTTCCTGTTAAATACAAACTGGGTTGGGATGAGACATCCCAAGCAACAATCCAAAGTACAACACATTTTGAACCTGACAGGGCCTACAGAGAGTATAGTTTGAACAAAGGCGCTGCATTCCTGGGAAGAGGAGCAGGAAGCTGACAGGTTCACCATCAGGAGGGAGGGAGGGAGCGAGGGAGCAGTCTCAGGGACCATGACAGCATCATCATTATGAGACCCAACAGAACTACCTGCTACCACCCCCCTACACATACACAGTCAGATACACAACAACGGTCCCCCTTCCCCTCCCCAGATCCCCAGTCCCATCATCTCGACAAGTATACAGGAACTCCAGATAAATACATCAATAAATACGAGTGGTGTAGTTGGCAGGCCCAGGTTATTTGAGAATACCTATATATATTTGGACTGCTACTTGAAGCTCCCTGCTAGGATGATGTTCTACATCTATACACTGCTTTCATCAGGCCAGGCCTGGCTGCTATAGACAGTAATGAATCAGGGGTTTTGATGATCCTCCCCATTAAAAGGAACACTGCTAAAGGAGTTGAATGCTGAATGGCTGAAATACAGTCAAATATAGATTTCGATTTCCTGGCATCGGTTTGATGCTGAATGATGCTGATCATTCACGTCCTAATGACGGACTGTGGTCCTAACGTCCTAATGGCGGACTGTGGTCCTAACGTCGGACTGTGGTCCTAACGTCCTAATGACGGACTGTGGTCCTAACGTCCTAATGGCGGACTGTAGTCCTAACGTCGGACTGTGGTCCTAACGTCCTAATGACGGACTGTGGTCCTAACGTCCTAATGACGGACTGTGGTCCTAACGTCCTAATGACGGACTGTGGTCCTAACGTCGGACTGTGGTCCTAATGTCGGACTGTGGTCCTAACGTCCTAATGACGGACTGTGGTCCTAACGTCCTAATGACGGACTGTGGTCCTAACGTCCTAATGACGGACTGTGGTCCTAACGTCCTAATGGCGGACTGTGGTCCTAACGTCCTAATGACGGACTGTGGTCCTAACGTCCTAATGACGGACTGTGGTCCTAATGTCCTAATGGCGGACTGTGGTCCTAACGTCGGACTGTGGTCCTAACGTCCTAATGACGGACTGTGGTCCTAACGTCCTAATGACGGACTGTGGTCCTAACGTCCTAATGGCGGACTGTGGTCCTAACGTCGGACTGTGGTCCTAACGTCCTAATGACGGACTGTGGTCCTAACGTCCTAATGGCGGACTGTGGTCCTAACGTCGGACTGTGGTCCTAACGTCCTAATGACGGACTGTGGTCCTAACGTCCTAATGACGGACTGTGGTCCTAACGTCCTAATGACGGACTGTGGTCCTAACGTCCTACTGACGGACTGTGGTCCTAACGTCCTAATGACGGACTGTGGTCCTAACGTCCTAATGGCGGACTCAACACACATCCTAAACACATAACTATAAATATTGGATAATGAATCCCATATCATCGTGGACATAGTGTAAATCAACACGAAAACACATATTACCGTAACACGCAAAATAAGTCAAGTGGCAGGCCAAACCCAAACATATCAAAAATGTACATATACAGTGGCAACCCAGAAATGTATATCAATTCTCAAAATCAACACCAAAATAGACATACATTTTAATTCACAGTAGTTTGGATACTATTCCATGAAACTGCTTGCATCTACCAGTCACTCTCCATGGTGTTGTATACGTCCATGGGGAACCTTAAATAATAGTCCCCATTCTCTCCAATTTCTCCACCACATCTCCCTGTATGGTGTCCATATTAGGATAGCCTCCCATGTATCAGAGCTGGGGGACTAGAACCCTGACCTGGGGTGTATGGGCCCTTAGAGCAGCCCGGTCCGGTCCAGCACTAAAACTGTTGCACATGGTCTCCTACTTCAGAATAACACACTGTGCATGTTGGGAATAGACAGTCTGCCAGTTTCCCCTTCTCCTCTGTTGTTCTATTCCTCACTCTGCCAAAGCTCTGGAGGAGGAGAGGAAAGGAGGAGAGGAGGGAAAAATAAATCCCCCTTCCGAACGACAGCTGAGACCTGGGACATGTTTTAAATTTGGACCCTTATATTGGCTTTGTCTTTTTTATTCTCCATTCTGTCATGTGTTTTATGTGCCTTCCAAAATTTGGACGCGAGCTTGTGTTCCTCTCTGTGCCTTTGTATCCGTCCCATACATCACATCACATCACATCACATGGTGGAATTGGATGGCGTTAACTTCTCTGAGACACTCTGTGACCTCAGCTCTCTGTGAACAAGCTGTGTGAGGCTCAATGTGTACAGTCAGCATGAAGGGAGGGATGAAGGGTGGGATGGAGGGAAGGAGAAGAGAGAGAGGAGGTGAGAGAGAGGGAGAGAGAGATAGGGAGAGAGACAGCACAAAGCGAGAGATTGTGGAGGTAAATGGAGAGAGGGGAGCCTTCACTAGTGCGCTCTTGACCTGCTCTAAGGGTCCAATGTGTCATGGCCAGAGAAACAGAGTTCCATTCGTTAGCAACCGGGCATAGAATGCAGAACCCACAATGGAAAATGTGATCTCCAATCATGTAATGAGTAGTGGTGAGTGAAAAAGTCAACCCTCAATCCTAACTAACCTTGTTTCCATCACTGTTGTTTCCATCACTGTTGCGACAATATTCACATGGTAAATACGCATCACATAGGCTGCGTCCGAAATGGCATGCTATTTTCTATCTGGTGTACTATTTTTTGACCAGAGCCTGTTGGGCCCATGGTGAAAAATAGTGGACAATATACTGTCGGGAATAAGGTGCCAATTCAGACACAGTCATAAACCTTACACCATGTTGAAATGCTTTGCTCATACCAGAGGTTTAGTAACCTTTAAACTGCCACCTCATCACTGTGGCAACAGTATGAGAGATTAATCTGACATTAATCAGAAGTACAATAACAGCGGAGGTGTAGTGTATGTTTGACAGGTGGGGGAAGCCAAAACTGTACATCATCTCACAGCAGGCCTAAGTGAACACCGAGTGTGACACACACACCATGATAGTGTCAATGTGAATAATAGGAGAGCTGACATGTTGCTCCTTTCCAGAGCCATCTTTCTCTCCAGACTTTTGAAAACAAGCTCTCTCTCTCTCTCTCTCTCTCTCTCTCTCTCTCTCTCTCTCTCTCTATGATGAACACATGTTCCAAGGAGGTCACTGTCTTCCAGTGGTTACAATTTAGGATTAGTGGAAACAGCTCCTCTCAGCTCAAACTCCAAATTCTCCCCCTTCAACCCCTTTATCCTCCCATTAGATTGCCTCAAATCACCAACTGAATCCTGTGTCTGCTATTTATTTTGACAAGTGGAGCATGGTTTTTTTCTGAGAGGAGAAATGTAAACAAGACAGATGTGTAAATTAGGTGAGGTGTGGTGGGTTGAGGAGAGTATCAGGAGACTATTGGTTGGCTGAGAGAAAAGGCACAGGGGAAGCAACTGGCCACCGCCTCCCACTAAACTAACATCAGGCACTGGTGGATGGTGGCTATCTCAAACACACATGCATGAGCACACACACACACAGATCTAATTCACAGCAGGCCGTGCTAGTGCCTTTCATGTACGCACACACACATACGCACGCGTGCCAAACTCTCCGGCTGTCATGAAGGTAGAGGAGTCCCACTCTGCCAAGACACTACCACAACAGATAAACCACAATCAGTAGAGGCTCCTCAGAGGAAGAACAGGAGGACCATCCTCAGTGAATTTCATTCAAATAAACACATTTTGCAATGAAGAGTCACAGTAGCCTCAACAGCATGCTGTAGGGTAGCACCATGGTGTAGCCGAAGGACACCTAGTTTCCGTCCTCCTCTGGGTACATTGACTTCAATACAAAACCTAGGATGCTCATGGTTCTCACCCCCTTCTATAGACTTACACAGTAATGATGACAACTTCCAGAGGACGTCCTCCAACCTATCAGAGCTCTTGCAGCATGAACTGACATGTTGTCCACTCAATCAAAGGATCAGAGAATTAATCTAGTACTGAAAGCATAAGCTACAGCTAGCTAGCACTGCAGTGCAGTGCATAACATGTGGTGAGTAGTTGACTCAGAGAGTGAAGGACAATAGTTGACCAGTTTTTAACTAATGCATGTCTTTATAAATGAAGGAGAAGCAAGAGAGAGATAGCTATATTTAGTTGTATTTCTTTCACTTTCACTTAGCTAGCGAATGCAACTAGCTAGTTTAGCCAACTCAAACACCCAGCTCAAACAGGGAGGGATGCTATGTTAGCTAGCTGGCTATGGCTATCCAACACTGGAACTCTTCCAAGTTAAGGTAAGCTTTTGGTTTTATTAATTTATTGCCACTGGTGTAACTGCTAAACTGCTTGCTGCTGACTGTACACTGTACTGCATGATTGTAGCGGGTTTACTAACGTGTAAGTTCTAGTAGCTATGTTGACTATGAAGTTAATATGGTGACAACGATGTAGGCTGTGTGTAGCGGTTAGCGGTTATGATATGAAGGTTTGGCTTGGAAAGGTTTTTTCACCTGATTTTTTCACACTGAAGTCCCCAAGCGAAGGCAAAAGATGAGAGGATGTCAAGCCCTGATCTATTTCACCTGACTTTGTGCGTTCTAGTTTTCCCGGTTTTGACCTTTCTGCCAGCCCTGACCCTGAGCCTGAGCCTGCCTGCCGTCCTGTACCTTTGCCTCACTAATCTGGATTACCGATCTCTGCCTGACTTGACCCTAAACCTGCCTGCCGTCCTGTACCTTTGCCCCACGACTCTGGATTATTGACCCCTGCCTGCCTTGAACTGTCGTTTGCCTGTAAGAAACATTATTACTTCGACACAGTCTGCAATTGGGTCATACCTGAAACGTGATAGAGGAGGAGGGCGCATAGATGCTAAAAATAATTGTACAACGATCAAAGGGATCATGCTGTTTGTATGTGGCTGCTATGAAAGTGAACTGTGTTTGCGTGTGATCATGGGTGTATTCCTTCCGCCGATTCTGTTGAACAAAATGTTTTTTAAACAGAACAAAACGGGTATAAACATACCTGAATTTGTCCAATAGAAACTCTCGTTTGCAACTGTTGGACTAATGATTATACCCTAGATCAGCTAGATGCAGGCAAGATTGTGCAAGGCGATATTGCATGTGTCAATGTCTGTCACCTTGATTGCTCAAATTTCTCTTGACCTGTGCAACTACGTTGTAAACTTTCATTCATAGGCTAGGATGTAGCAACCTCGTGATGGGTATAAATAAAAATTTGCCTAAATCTATCGATGTTACATTGAGCTGATTGAATGGAATACGAATGAGTCATCCAATGTGCTGTAATAGAAATAAGGCCACGTGTAAGGGCTGTCGTTCTCCTCTTCCTCAGATGAGGAGAGGAGAGAAGGATCAGTGGACCAATACGCAGCATTAGGGAAATAAGCCATCTCTTTATTTGTAACGACGATGGCAACACGAAAAACAAAACACTTTCAAAATTACAAAACAAGAAAACGACGTAGACGAAAAACCTGAACATGAACTTACATAACTAACGTAAAACTCACGGACAGGAACAGACTACATCAAAACGAAACGAACAGCCAAACAGTCCCGTATGGTACATACATTCGACGACACAGGAGACAATCACCCACAAACAAACAGTGAGAACACCCTACCTAAATATGACTCTTAATTAGAGGAAAACGCAAACCACCTGCCTCTAATTAAGAGCCATACCAGGCAACCCAAAACCAACATAGAAACAGAAAACATAGACTGCCCACCCAAAACACACGCCCTGACCATAAACACATACAAAAACAACAGAAAACAGGTCAGGACCGTTACAGAACCCCCCCCTCAAGGTGCGAACGCCGTGCGCACCAGCACAAAGTCCAGGGGAGGGTCTGGGTGGGCAGTTGACCACGGTAGTGGTTCAGGCTCTGGACGCTGTCCCCACACCACCATAGTCACTCCCCGCTTCTGTCTTCCCCTCCCAATGACCACCCTAAAACTAACATCCCCTAAATGAACGGCCAGCAACGGGAGAAGAGGCAGCACCGGGACAAGGGGCAGCACCGGGACAAGGGGTAGCACCGGGACAAGGGGCAGCACCGGGACAAGGGGCAGCACCGGGACAAGGGGCAGCACCGGGATAAGGACCAGCACCGGGATAAGGGGCAGCACCGGGATAAGGGGCAGATCCTGGCTGAGGGACTCTGGCAGATCCTGGCTGAGGGACTCTGGCAGATCCTGGCTGAGGGACTCTGGCAGATCCTGGCTGAGGGACTCTGGCAGGTCCTGGCTGAGGGACTCTGGCAGGTCCTGGCTGAGGGACTCTGGCAGGTCCTGGCTGAGGGACTCTGGCAGGTCCTGGCTGAGGGACTCTGGCAGGTCCTGGCTGAGGGACTCTGGCAGGTCCTGGTCCTGGCTGAGGGACTCTGGCAGGTCCTGGCTGAGGGACTCTGACAGGTCCTGGCTGAGGGACTCTGACAGGTCCTGGCTGAGGGACTCTGACAGGTCCTGGCTGAGGGACTCTGACAGGTCCTGGCTGAGGGACTCTGGCAGGTCCTGGCTGAGGGACTCTGGCAGGTCCTGGCTGAGGGACTCTGGCAGGTCCTGGCTGAGGGACTCTGGCAGGTCCTGGCTGAGGGACTCTGGCAGGTCCTGGCTGAGGGACTCTGGCAGGTCCTGGCTGAGGGACTTTGGCAGGTCCTGGCTGGACGGCTCCGGCAGGCCCTGGCTGGACGGCTCTGGCAGGTCCTGGCTGGACGGCTCTGGCAGGTCCTGGCTGGACGGCTCCGGCAGGCCCTGGCTGGACGGCTCCGGCAGGCCCTGGCTGGACGGCTCCGGCAGGTCCTGGCTGGACGGCTCTGGCAGGTCCTGGCTGGACGGCTCTGGCAGGTCCTGGCTGGACGGCTCTGGCAGGTCATAGCAGGACGGCTCTGGCAGGTCATAGCAGGACGGCTCTGGCTGGTCATGGCAGGACGGCTCTGTAGGAAGGAGAAGGAGAGACAGCCTGGTGCGTGGTCTAGGCACTGGCTGCGCTGGAGAGGAGGAAACAGCTGGAGAGAGAACCCGGAGAGACAGCCTGGTACGGGGGGCTGCCACCGGAGGACTGGTACATGGAGGTGGCACCGGGTCTACCGGACCGTGAAGGAGGACACGTGCTCTTGAGCACCGAGCCTGCCCAACCTTACCAGGTTGAATGGTGCCCGTAGCCCTGCCAGTGCGGCGAGGTGGAATAGCCCGCACTGGGCTATACTGGCAAACCGGGGACACCACTCGTAAGGCTGGTGCCATGTATGCCGGCCCGAGGAGACGCACTGGTGGCCAGATGCGTTGGGCCGGCTTCATGACATCCAGCTCGATGCCCAACTTAGCCCTCCCAGTGCGGCAAGGTGGAATAGCCCGCACTGGGCTAAGCACGCGTACTGGGGACACCGTGCGCTTTACCGCATAACACGGTGTCTTACCAGTACGACGCCTTCTACCTCCACGGTAAGCACGGGGAGTTGGCTCGGGTATCCTACCCGGCTTTGCCACACTCCTCGTGTGCCCCCCCCCCCAAGAAATTTTTGGGTCTGACTCACGGGCTCCCAACCGCGTCGCCGCGCTGCCTCCTCATACCAGCGCCTCTCAGCCTTCGCTGCTTCCAACTCCTCCTTGGGACGGCGATATTCCCCTGGCTGAGCCCAGGGTCCTCTTCCGTCCAGGATCTCCTCCCAAGTCCAGGAGTCCTTGTTGCTCTGTTGAGCACTCCCTTGCCGCTTGGTCCTAGTTTGGTGGGTGATTCTGTAAGGGCTGTCGTTCTCCTCTTCCTCAGATGAGGAGAGGAGAGAAGGATCAGTGGACCAATACGCAGCATTAGGGAAATAAGCCATCTCTTTATTTGTAACGACGATGGCAACACGAAAAACAAAACACTTTCAAAATTACAAAACAAGAAAACGACGTAGACGAAAAACCTGAACATGAACTTACATAACTAACGTAAAACTCACGGACAGGAACAGACTACATCAAAACGAAACGAACAGCCAGACAGTCCCGTATGGTACATACATTCGACGACACAGGAGACAATCACCCACAAACAAACAGTGAGAACACCCTACCTAAATATGACTCTTAATTAGAGGAAAACGCAAACCACCTGCCTCTAATTAAGAGCCATACTAGGCAACCCAAAACCAACATAGAAACAGAAAACATAGACTGCCCACCCAAAACACACGCCCTGACCATAGACACATACAAAAACAACAGAAAACAGGTCAGGACCGTTACACCACGCTCATTAAAAGAAATGCATCGTCCTCCCTCATCTTAAACGTCACTGACCACCACTGACCACCATGTATGTTTGTCTTCCAAGAAAGGGAAAGAGGTTGAGAGAAAGACAGATGGATGGAGAGAAAGTGAAAGAGGGGATGTTGATTAAGGGGGAGAACAGACTGTAACAGGAGTGAGTGAGAGAGAAATACAGCAAGAGAGAGGAATAGAGGGATAAAGAGCAACACACCAATAGAGAATAAGAGGGAGGTAGAGAGGGGTAGAGAGCAGGAGAGTCAGACCGACTGCATGGGTTGGGTTGGGTACCCTAAGCACACACCCAGAGGGTATGTGGGCAAAGCTGGACGTGTCTCTCCAGCAAGGAAAATAATTCTGTTGACATTCCCTCATTCCTTAATTCTTGAGTGGAAGTTTTGAATGCAGGAAGATGATTATCAATGAAAAAGGGAGAAATGGAGAGACAAGGAGACAGAGAGAGAGACAGAGACAGAGACAGAGACAGAGACAGAGACAGAGACAGAGACAGAGACAGAGACAGAGACAGAGACAGAGACAGAGAGAGAGAGAGAGAGAGAGAGAGAGAGAGAGAGAGAGAGAGAGAGAGAGAGAGAGAGAGACAGACAGACAGACAGACAGACAGACAGACAGACAGACAGACAGACAGACAGACAGACAGACAGACAGACAGACAGACAGACAGACAGACAGACAGACAGACAGACAGACAGACAGACAGAGACAGAAACCCCCAAACTCCACAGCACGCGGTTCCGTGTGCCTCGCGTGCACCCGCCTCCAATACTCCATCTGGGCTAAGCTGGAGTTGGAGAAGAGTAATCGGTCTACTGTAGTAAAGGACAGCTACGGAGAGAAAATAGTAGACCAATAGGGACAGCACAGAAGAGGACACAGTGAGGAAAAATGAATTACAGCATAGCAGGTGAAAGATCAGGGAGGCTTACCATACAGTAGAGACAGTAGAGCTGAGATGATAATATTATCAAAAGGAAAGTGCTCTAACCTGCTTACCTAAACTAATTCAGAGGGATTTGTAAAAGCAAAGTTCCACATATCAAACCAGTGATGTCAGTCGATAAAGGCCATGATGTCAAGAAATACTCAAAAAAACACAGAAGGACTTGACATGCCTTGTGTTTGATGACACACTGTATAGTCCATATATACAGATGTAATATCTCAATTTGAGCAGCAACAAGACATTTAATGTGGATTATAATCAATTGACATTTTTGTACGTATTGATACATTTTTCATTAGGGAAAATCAAGTCATACATTCAAAGTTGAAACAAAAAACTTCATGATACTTTTTAAAGCTCAGATACACCACAAGTTTGCATTTCCTGTTGTGCAGGAAAATTCTTAGCAGCAAAAGACTGTGTGTGTGTGTGTGTACGTATGCGTTTGAGCATGTGTGCCCCTAACTCACTGAGGTGTTTCAGGTCAAGGCTGGTGCCTCTCTCTCACGGGCATGAGGTCAGCCTACCATTTAAAAACACAGCGGGAGACAAGCCATGTCCTCAACCACCACTCAGAGTGACTGCCTGTTTCCCCACAGAAAAACAACAATAGGCTGGGGGAAACTGAGAGTGAATGGGGAAGAGTGAGAGAGAATTTAGAGTGAATGGGGATGAAAGGGAGTTTAAATGGGGGTGAATGAGGGTGGATGGGGGCGAATGGGAGAGAGTGAATGGGCGAGTGAGTGAATATGGGAGAGTGGGGGAGAGGGGGAGAACAGGGGAGAATAGGAGAGTAAATGGGAGTGAACGAGAGAGAGTGAATGGGGGAGAATTGGGGAGAGTGAACAGGGGAGAATTGGACACTGAATGGGGGTAAATAGGCGCTGGACTCAGTCGTTCAGTCCGGTTGTCGGTGAGAATTGAACGGGTTGAAAAGAAAGGAATGAGACCCGGTCCTGACCCCAGCTCC
The DNA here is from genome assembly GCF_029448725.1 of Salvelinus fontinalis. NCBI lineage: Eukaryota > Metazoa > Chordata > Actinopteri > Salmoniformes > Salmonidae > Salvelinus > Salvelinus fontinalis. The sequence goes on from NC_074676.1 coordinate 16,184,894, forward strand.
TGCTACGGAAATTATCCCGCCAATTATCCCGAGCCATATTCCCCCTGTGTCCAGACCACTTCGCTCTGGGCCTTTACGACCTTAGGAAACTTTCAGTGTTATTTTACTGCGGTGACCTCACTGCAGTTAGAGTGCTCTGCAGCACACGGCAGCACCGCAGGGTAATAGAGGACTTCTACATGCCACAACCCAAACGCATGACATCAGGGTAGAGGGTTGTGGATATGGCATACCGTAGTTAGTAGGTTAGTAGGGGTTGGGGGGCTAGAAGGGGTGTCACAAACACACACTTTGATTGACAGTGGCAATTTGACACAAAAACACACACACACAATAAAGCACACAACCCAGCAAAGCACAGAAACACATAAATACCACACACACACACAACAATACCAGTCAAAAGTTTGGACACACCTACTCATTCAAGAGTTTTTCTTATTTTTACAATTTTCTATATTGTAGAAAAATAGTGAAGACATCAAAAACATCCAGCTTCATCTGGAATGCTTTTCCAACAGTCTTGAAGGAGTTCCCACATATGCTGAGCACTTGTTGGTTGCTTTTCCTTCACTCTGCGGTCCAACTCTTCCCAAACCATCTCAATTGGGTTGAGGTCGGGTGATTGTGGAGGCCAGGTCGTCTGATGCAGCACTCCATCACTCTCCTTATTGGTCAAATAGCCATTTACACAGCCTGGAGGTGTGTTGGGTCATTGTCATCTTGAAAACAAATGAATATCAGATTGGATGGCGTATCGCTGCAGAATGCTGTGGTAGCCATGCTGGTTGTGTGCCTTGAATTCGAAACTAATCACTGACAGTGTCACCAGCATGCACCCCCACACCATCACACCTCATCTTCCATGCTTCACGGTGGGAACCATACATGCAGAGATCATCCGTTCACCTACTATGCGTCTCTAGAAGACACAGCGGCTGGAACCGAAAATCTAACATTTGGGCTCATCAGACGAAAGGACAGATTTCCATTTGAGCTCAGTGAATAATTTATTTGGGCTGCAATTTCTAAGGCTGGTAACTCTAATGAACTTATCCTCTGCAGCAGAGGTAACTCTTGGTCTTCCTTTCCTGTGGTGGTCCTCATGAGAGCCAGTTTCATCATAGCTCTTGATGGAAACGAAGAAACTTTAAAAGTTTTTGAAATGTTCCGCATTGACTGACCTCCATGTCTTAAAGTAATGATGGACTGTCATTTCTCTTTGCTTATTTGGGCTATTCTTGACATAATATGAACTTGGTCTTTTACCAAATAGGGCTATCTTCTATATACCACAACTACATTGTCACAACACAACTTATTGGGTCAAATGCATTAAGAAGGAAAGAAATTTCACAAATTAACTTTTGACAAGGACGGTTAATTTAAATGCATTTCAGGTGACTACCTGATGGCGCTGGTTGAGAGAATGCCAAGAGTGTGCAAAGCTGTCATCAAGGCAAAGGGTGGCTACTTTGAAGAATCTCGAGTATAAAATATATTTTGATTTGTTTTACACTTTTTTAGTTACTACATGATTCTATAGGTGTTATTCCATAGTTTTAATGACTTCACTATTTTTCTACAATGTAGAAAATAGTAAAAAGAAAGAAAAACACTGGAATGAGTAGGTGTGCCCAAACTTTTGAATGGTACTTGTCACGTTCTGACCCTAGTTCTTTTGTTATTTCTTTCTTTTAGTGTGGTCAGGGTGTGAGTTGGGTGGGTTATCTATGTTTGTTTTTCTATGTTGGTTTTTTCGTTTGGCCTGGTTTGATTCTCAATCAGAGGCAGGTGTCGTTAGTTGTCTCTGATTGAGAATCATACTTAGGTAGCCTTTTTCCACCTGGGTTTCGTGGGTGGTTATTTTCTGTGTCAGTGTTTGTCCCACACGGAAATGTTTCGGTTTGTATTTCACGTATCGTTTATTGTTTTGTTTTTGTGTTCGTTTGTGTCATTAAAATATATTATGGACACATACCACGCTGTGCATTGGTCCGACATGTCTTACTCCTCGTCAGAGGAGGACGAAGAAAACCGTTACAGTACTGTACATTTTCACAAATTGGACGTGGAAATTTCCACGTGAAGTTGATAAACATCAACAAATAGTCTTGCTAGCTAGCATGCCAACCTTATCATCTAGCTAGCTAATTGGCTATCTTACTAATCTCATCTAGCTAGCTAATGTTTTCTGTTGTTGCGTTTTTTTTTTTTTTACTACATTGTATTCAAAAGATTAGCCAGCTACCTCTATGGCTGGTTCTGGAGCTAGATTTGTCATAAGCATAGATTTAAGGAAAACTTCCCCACAAATGGAAACCACTAGCCTATATTGTGTATTTACTATGGATTAAGTGATATATATGGTTGAAGTTGGGAGTTTACATACACTTAGAGTCATTAAAACTAATTTTTCAACCACTCCACAAATTTCTTGTTAACAAACTAAAGTCGGGTTGGACATCTACTTTGTGCATGACACAAGTAGTTTTTCCAAAAATTGATTTCAGACAGATTATTTCACTTACAATTGACTGTATCACAATTCCAGTGGGTCAGAAGTTTACATACACAAAGTTGACTGTGCCTTTAAACGTCTTGGAAAATTCCAGAAAAGGATGTCATGGCTTTAGAAGCTTCTGATAGGCTAATTGACATAATTTGTGTCAATTGGAGGTGTACCTGTGGATGTATTTCAAGGCCCCCCTTCAAACTCAGTGCCTCTTTGCTTGACATCATGGGAAAATCAAAAGAATTCAGCCAAGACCTCACAAGTCAGGTTCATCCTTGGGAGCAATTTCCAAACACCTGAAGGTACCATGTTTATCTGTACAAACAATAGTACTATAAACACCATGGGACCACACAGCCGTCATACAGCTCAGGAAGGAGACGCGTTCTGTCTCCTAGAGGTTAACGTACTCGAGTGTAAAAAGTGCAAATCAATCCCAGAACAACAGCAAAGGTCTGTGTGAAGATGCTGGAGGAAACAGGTACAAAAGTATCTATATCCACAGTAAAATTAGTTCTATATTGACATAACCTGAAAGGCCGCTCAGCAAGGAAGAAGTCACTGCTCCAAAACCGCCATAAAAAAAGCCAGACTACAGTTTGCAACTGCACATGGGGACAAAGACCGTACTTTCTGGAGAAATGTCCTCTGGTCTGATGAAACAAAAATAGAATTGTTTGGCCATAATGACCATTGTTATGTTAGAAGGAAAAAGGGGGAGGCTTGCAAGACGAAGGACACCATCCCAACCGTGAAGCACAGGGGTGGCAGCATCATGTTGTGGGGTGCTTGCTGCAGGAGGGCCTGGTGCACTTCACAAAATAGATGGCATCATGAGAGGAGAAATTATGTGGGTATATTGAAGCAACATCTCAAGACATCAGTCAGGAAGTTAAACTTGGTTGCAAATGGGTCTTCCAAATGGACAATGACCCCAAGGTTTCTTCTGAAGTTGTGGCAAAATGGCTTAAGGATAACAAAGTTAAGGTATTGGAGTGGCCATCATAAAGCCCTGACCTCAAGCCTATAGAAAATTTGTGGGCAGAACTGAAAAAGCGTATGCATGCAAGGAGGCCTACAAACCTGACTCAGTTACACCAGCTCTGTCAGGAGGAATGGGACAAAATTAACCCAACTTATTGCGGGAAGCTTATGGAAGGCTACCCGAAATGTTTGACCCAAGTTAGACAATTTAATGGCAATGCTACCAAATACTAATTGAGTGTATGTAAACTTCTGACCCACTGGGAATGTGATGAAAACAATGAAAGCTGAAATAAATCATTGTCTCTACTATTTTTCGGACATTTCTCATTCTTAATTAAATAAAGTGGTGATCCTAACTGACCTAAGACAGGGAATTTTTACAAGGATTAAATGTCAGGAATTGTGAAAAACTGAGTTTAAATGTATTTGGCTGAGGTGTATGTAAACTTCCGACTTCAACTATAACATGCTATTTTATCAAATCAATTCTCTGTAATTAATATTACCTGATTAAACTAATCATGTAAATGTAATTAACTAGGAAGTCGGGGCACCACAGAAGAATGTTTATATAGCTGTTGTCTTCCGAAAAAACTCTTAAATACCTTGTAATATTTTAAATCAATAGCAGTCAATTATTAATTGTCACCTTATTCAGTCTCATCTGAACGTCGTAAAATTATTCTATTCAGTCTCATCTTCACGAACTCTAGCTAACAAGTTGAATCAGCAATACAACATTGGTTTAATTATTTATTTACTAAATACCTAAATAATCACACAGAATTACATTTACACAGGATAGATCATACATTGATTACTAATTATGTCATAAAAGAAAACGTCCTTTGCGGATGAAACCGATATAACAGCTGGTTACACAAAGAAAGGGGGTTGGGTTTGAATGAAAGTGCGGGAGGACTGAGGCGCAAAAGGATTGGGTCTCTATCGGACCTTATGAAGCTATGCTATCTTAAATACAGAATCTTATGCATTCTAAATAACCGCCCATTCGGAAAAGGAAAATGCAATAAATATATTTACTCTGAGCTGCGCTTCGATAGATTGGTCGAATATGGAAGGCTGGGTTGCCCAGCAGAGATCTTCCTTGTCCTTTGAAGAATATTTCTGAGTTGATACGTTCTGGTACCCTGTCGTTCTGAAGAGATTGTTCGTCCTTTCTTAGGCCACGAACGTTTACAGCTTCTGCTGATAAGTCGGCGTCTAGGATGTATCACTTATTTACTGAATAAGAGTTCAAAGTTCATACCAAGTTGCCATACTATAAGCTCATGTTACATTCTGGCTGGTGTACTCACATTCATTCTTCCAGCGTGGCGATCGTCACTTCCACGTTGAAATTCGCCCTTCTAAACATATGGACATCAGTCCTCACGTCATAGGGAACACAATGTTAATTTTGTTAGTTTGTAGTCGTTCAACCATTCGCAACCAGAGCTCATTCTGAGGTTGGCTTTGTTCGCCATGAATTGGGTCACGGGGCTCTTATAGAAATGTAGAAAAGGGTTTGGTTCATAATTTCCAACCACTGCCTATTCACGTGGGCGTGGCCACTGATTGAGCCTATTTTACTTATGAAAACAATTATCTAATTTTAAGAACTAAAATTACATTTAATCTTTTCACAAGTAGTTTCATATTTCAACATTTAAATTGCACAACAATTCCATGTGAATCTGATAACTAGAATGTGTAGACTTTCCAAGATGTTCTATCATCAGTAATAATTTCTCAGACGACAAGTTATCTGAAATCATATTCTTTAAGTACCAATGGATACTTTCAATTGGTTGGATTACATAAAGATTGTTCTTTTCCCCAACCTTTTGATGTTACAATACTCTCTCTATGTTAACAAAGGGCTTTCCAAGAGTCCATTCTGTAGAGTGGAGAGAAAAAGGCGGAAATGTATTTATGGGCCTCCCCCAACAGGGCAACGTCATGCCACCTATCTTTTATTTCACCATCTACTGTTATATCCAACGTTTTGCCATCTTCCATAAATTGTGGCAGCAAATTCGTCATAGAAATTGTTAGAAAGAATAAGATGAAGCTCCGGTAATATCATCCTGAGACCCAGCAATATATTATTTTACTCTCTAGTGAACATCAGTTCTTGGTCCGTATCTCTGAGGCCATACAAGCCACTGTATTAAGTCTAATTGTCCCTTTAGAGGACATTCTGGGCTTTTCAATGATATCACATGTGTGGGGGTATGAACATGCCAACTTTATCTTCCTGGTTCTTTAAAAAAATTCTGTCAAAATGTACACATTTTATGGACATTTGAAAAGAAGTGTGTAAAATTATAAATTATAATTTTTGTGAGTTTGATATTTAAATTGTTTCTAGTACTGTAAGTTAATATCTCAGAAATAGTTAAGTGAGTTGTCAGGACTGTGTAATAATTTTTCACATTAAATAATCGCTAAATAATCGCTTAACAAGAAACGTCCTCTGTAGTGGACACAAGCATGCTGCAGCTAGTTTTTCACCTACTGTACCCATTGACTGTAATGTTCATTTTTTCTTATTTACATCCTAATGACCACTATAGCGGACAATTTTGCACTAACAATAAAAGACAAATAAATACAGAAAAATCACCCCAAACACTTTACATTGTAATGGACATGGTGCAACATTTGATAGGTAGGGTGCTGGCAGGCTTCGGCTGTGGTACAGCAAAGCCAAGTCAGTCGTGCTCATGGTTTCCACAGGGGAAGTGAATTGATAGGCTACAATGACTTTGCTCGTGATCATGCGTGCCACAAATGACACGCAACTAACTATAAGTTCCTTGAATTTTCTTTCGCCAGTGCCTTTTCATTAGACACTTGTGGTTTCTAGCTAAAGTTATACCAATCAAAGTGTAGTGTAGTGGGTGTAGTGGGACAGAAGGCTGTGTAGTGGGACAGAAGGCTGTTTGGCTCATCTCAAGTGGGGAAGAGGAAGAACTTTGCAGCTGTTTCAATCCCAGCCCTGAAACGAAACATAGGATGAACATTACTTGTACATCATATCATAGGAAAATACACAGCATTCATACAGATTTGCACAAACTGGGCAATTCGGACTTGTCACTTCAAGCCCAAATATATCATACTTTGACTAAAACAATGACCTATTGACTTAAATTGCTGTGCAACATCATGGGTATGTTCTGGCCATCGTCTTTCAGCTTGAAAAAGTGGATTTCTACTCGTGTGGGCGTTTATGGATAGTGAAAGATTTTAGCAATTAAGTCATTTTTCTACTTACCATGGATTTTTTTTAAATATGGAAGAAGCCATCGATGATGTCACCCATTGTTTCCTATGTGAAGTCTTAGTGCATTTGAAGATCAGGAAGTGTCATTTTTGGAAACATTCCATGCACAGTTTGAGCTACTATATCAAGTGACGTTGCAGGCTAGCTCAGTGCTGCCCCCTCTCATTGACTATGTCAAATTGAAGACCTACCGGGGTACTGCAAGCTTCCATTAGCAACTAAATTATCCTTATACATTTGTCTGTGTGTGATTTTAAAGTAATTGGTTCAAATACATATAACTGGTGGAATGGAAGCAACTATTGGTACAATGATTGTGTTTGAATTATTATTTTTTCAACTAATATTGACCATGAAGATCGCCATACACCCACTTTAAGGGGATCCTGTTTTTTGCCTGCAGTAATCTAGTCAGCCTTGAACTTCAAATCCTCAATGAGAGCGGGGCAGTCGTTCTTCCTTGCTACTTAATCATAGTCAGTTGAACTCATGGATACCATTTTTATGTTTCTGTATGCAGTTTGAAGGAAGTTTCTAGGGCTAGTGCAATGACTGGAAGTCTATGGGAACAGCTACCTTTGCCACCGCTGCTAAAAAAAATCCTAGGCCGAAACACTGCCAGGCCTTGCAGTCAAGGGAGAAGGAGAAAGATAAAGAAAGGGGAAACAGGAACAGGTAATGGCATCTGGCAGACATCGGACCCAGTCGAGGAAGCTCAAATAGGCAATCATTATGATGTAAATAGCCCATCACAGCCAATCAAACAGCTTGGCTCCTACAAGGGGATAATTACGTCTAGTCTTATTTTGACAACTGCAATTGATGCAAGCAACTGGGCTCATAGAATCGCATACAATCTCTGATTGCTGGTGTTAGCAGACTAAATATAATCATTTAAAGCCTTGAATTGAGCAGAGATCAAAGGGTCGGGAATACCAACCGCAAACTAACCAAATCAATCTATTAGTCAATCAATGTGCTAATTACCTCCTAATAAGGCATCTCAATGCTTTGAGACGGGTCTGCTGCTTTCATTCACACTAAAGCGATGTGGACCACCCCACAGCTGCCTCTGTCCGATTATCACATTCATTTTTCACAGGCAATGGAGCGCGATTCATAATCCCAATCCATCCCAATGAAACCATATGGAGCCAAAGGATCGCCAGAAAGGGATGCAAGAGAAAAATTATTCCCATATCAAACCCACTCGCCCTGGGTAGGGGGAGAGCTACAGAAGAGTGGGGACTGAGAATAACGGTACGGCTACGCCGGATGCTGAAGTACAAACTGTCAGGTAAGAAACAGTGAATAGGCAGAAACTATTTTGACAGAGTCACTGTATAAATAAACATCCGAGACAGGAGAAAAGGAGGAAAAGAGAATAGATAATAGAGGACTCAGGTTCGGAAAACCACCTCACACACTCACAGACAGAAAGAAACACACACTGACCCTGGAGCTTCCACTGGGGATGACTGCATGTCTGTGTAAACATTCAACAGTCCAGACAAGACAATGCTGACCAGACTCCATACTGTCTCTGTAAGATATTGGGGTGACGGTATCCTGGAGGTTAGAGAGACGGGCCGGTAACCCCTGAGCTGCCTGCGAGGACATCTGCAGGGACTGATCTGGTATCAATATCCCTGTATACTACATATCACTGTTATGCCCTTGATCAAGGCACTTTACCCCTAAGTGGACCAATAAAGCAAGTATTGTATTGTATATAGAAGACACGAAGGGGTGTGTGTGTGTGTGTGTGTGTGTGTGTGTGTGTGTGTGTGTGTGTGTGTGTGTGTGTGTGTGTGTGTGTGTGTGTGTGTGTGTGTGTGTGTGTAGGGATGGCACGGTTATTCAAATATTATGTTAGCCGGTAATAGCTGGCTTTTGTCCAATATATTTTTTTATGAAAAGCAGATAAATAAAATGCCACATGCCAATAGTCCAGGAGAAGAAGAAATCCTATTGTAAATAATGCTTTTTATCTTATTCATTGATGGAAATACAAGTTGATGGAAATACATTTAACTGGTCATGTTTACCAGTCTATAGCTTAATTTGCATAATTTTGTGTAATTAAATTGGCACTTGTGAACAGTATTTTTGTTATGTATCTTATTTATCACACAGGTACAGCATACATATAGATACACAGCCTTTGAGTGGAAAATCTGTATGACAGCACAAGAGCTGCTGCTGCAGCATCATGTGTTGCTTTCAAGAGAACTTGGAACTCGGAAAAATGCAGGTCAAATCATGACGTCGGTGATTTTCAGGTCGGAAAGTCGGAGCTCTAGAAAGAGGTACCGAGTTGTAATCCGAGTTGGATGACCGTTCAAAAGATTTTTCTCAGCCAGAGTTCGTTTTTTCTCAGTTCCCAGTGTTCTTGAACGCACTGAGCTGGAAGTCAGAGATTTCAGAGTTCCGAGTTCCAGTTGTTTTGAACGTGGCATCAAACCGCAATGGAAGTCAAGCTTCATCAGCATTTTGAAAACATACTTAATTGTTTGAAACCTGAACGTTGTAATACATGTTACGAGTCATGTCTTAGGGCTAACTTGCTTCAAATTAGCCTATTAGATATCCTGTCTTTCTACCTTTCTAACAGATATTTTAATCTCTGTCACATGAAACCGCTCGCATGTCGCAGTGCCTTTTTGACAACTGTGTTTTCCTGTTAATTGGATTGTGGTCAGGAAATTCGCGCATAGCCTGCCTACTGCTTTGCGTGCAGGGTTGCCATGTCCGCAGTTTTCTTGTCAATCGGCCTATTTTGAAAAGGATGTTGTGGGTGAAAATGTATTTGTCGCAGGTTGCAGGTTTTTGGGCTACTTCTAATTTGTATTGTGGCCGCCATGGCATTCATTTTTATTATATATATTTCACTGTGACCTGCTGCAGGCAGTGAGGCAACCTGTTTCTGAGTGAGTGAGTGTTGATAATTCGTTTTACTGGAGACAGGAGAACAAGAGGAGACATATGACAAGGTGTATAATTTTATAATAAGGCAGATTTATTAAAGTGTAAAGATATTAGGCAAAGCGTGCGGCACGGCTCATTCTGTCTGATTTGTATGAAATCGTCCAGAAAGAGGTAGTTTCAACAGTTGTACAGTTTTATATAGACAACAAGCAAGTAGGTTCATCTGGAAGTCTGGCCTTCCGATTGGTCGATCTGGGTCTTGGGTAGTCCTGAACAGGCCTGGTGTCCACGTTCCATTGGTTCCTGAGATAGTTCTTTGTCTTGAGCTCCAACCCTGAGTTGTGTGTGTCTGTGGTTATCATGGGGGAGGGGAATTATGTGTGTCTGTAGTTGGTGTCTTAATAAGTCCAGCATATGTCCAAGAGAAATGAGGAGTATGTGTATTTTGTATAAAAGATGACTTATGTATAAAAGATGACTTATGTATAAAAGATGACTTATGTTGAAATGTTGTTATTACTAGTTTCCAGTCTCTATTACAATTTCTTACATGAGTGATGAGTGAGTGTGTGAGTGGGGGGTGAGTGAGTGCGTGAGTGGAGTGAGTGAGTGAGTGGGAATGGGAAGTGCGTGTGTGGGTGTTGAAATGGACGTTATGGAACTCCCTCGCATGCTTCTGTTTCGGGAAAAAGTCCACAATGAAACTGACATTACATTTGGAGAATGATAGCTGTTGGCCTATGTAGGCTACTGTAGCCTACCATTTGATTCAATAAATATGTTGAAATCACCATATCACTGGAGTTTGTCCCACCTGTGTAGCCAACCTGATTGAATAAATAGCCTATAACTTCAGTTTATTGTTGTTGTAGTCTTGTGTTATTATGCAATTATTAATGGCCATGTTTAGTTAATGAAATTGGAAGTTATCAATTATGATCATGATCACAGTTCTATTGCAATTGCCATCAGCTGTTATTAGAATGCATTAGATAAGGTAAGAGTCAGTCAGATTAGGCTACAGATCAATAATAAAATAAAAATTTAACACTGGCTGTTGTTGACAAGCATTGGCCTATTCAGTTCATATCTATATTATTAATATTTGATTCAGTGATTGACCCAATCCACAGTAGCCTGTTCCAGCAGGGCAACAGAAGCACTCCTTATTTCGAAATCCTCGCCTCGCTATTCATGTTGAATAAATGTGTCTGTCAATTGATCTAAGCAAGCTCCTAAATTGTTCATTTAACATGTTGTCTACATCTTGCCTAGGCTACTGTAGGCTATCTGGAATTAGATGTAGGCCTATCAGGGGCTGTAGGCTACTTGTATCTAGCTAACCAAACCACAATAAAGTTTAATTACAATCATAAACCCAGATTTTTGTCAGTAGTCCTAGCCTATGCCTATTGAAATGACAAATCAATCTCCCGAATGGGTCATTTATAATGGTTTGTAGTCTTAACATCTGGCACATCATAAAGTCACAATTGCCAGAGAATTGCCTAACTTTCATTGCACAGAGATTTTGAGATCCTCTGTCCAGCTTTCATCCCTCTAACTGTCCTGTTGGATGTATCTATAGTTATGCATATGCAGGGGCGCCGCCAGGGATTTTGGGCCCCGTGAAAAAATATCACATTGGGCCCCTCCACCACAGGCCACACCAACCATGCGCAATTGCTGTAACCACACACCTCCAGAACCCAATCGACCCATTCACTGTGCAGTCATGCATGCAACATTCTGCATACAGTGGAATTCACCATTTGATGCAAGACTGATACCCTCTATAAGAAATGTGCTAAAGGCCATCTTTTACAGTCTAAATGTAATTTTAATGGGAAAAATCTTGAATGGAAAATTCTCTTAACATTAATGAATAACTTAAAATAAATATAATTTAAATATACATTAATCTCTTCAATAAAAATAAATTAACCAACTACTGTCACGATCGTGTGGAGGATTGACGGACCAATACGCAGCTTTAGGAAAATAAGCCATCTCCTTTTTATTGACGAAGAAGGCAAACGAAACAAACACACTTACGAACTAAACAAAACAAGAAAACGATCGTGAAGCTAAACAACGATGTGCACACACTGGCTACAAACGTATCACATAGACAACTACTCCAACAAATGAAAGCCTATGGCTACCCTAAATAAGGCTCCCAATCAGAGACAACCGAAATCAGCTGTCTCTAATTGGGAACTCATTCAGGTAACCATAGACTCTCCTAGACAACTAAACATACATAGACAACGCTAGACACATGTACTCAACACAAACCCATATACTACACCCAACAACCCCTTTACCATAGAAACACCCAAAACCAACAAAACACAAACATTCCCCATGTCACACCCTGACCTAACTAAAATAATATAGAAAACAAAGAATACTAAGGCCAGGGCGTGACAACTACTTCTCAGATAGTTCAGTGTGTCAAATCGGAGGGCCTGTTGTTCGGACCTCTGGCAGTCTCTAATAGGGGTGCCACAGGGTTCAATTCTCGGGCCGACTCTTTTCTCTGTATATATCAATGATGTCGCTCTTGCTGGTGGTGATTCTCTGATCCCCCTCTATGCAGACGACACCATTCTGTATACTTCTGGCCCTTCTTTGGACACTGTGTTAACACACCAGATGAGCTTCAATGCCATACAACACTCCTTCCGTTGCCTCCAACTGCTCTTAAATGCTAGTAAAACTAAATGCATGCTTTTCAACCGATCGCTGCCCGCACCCGCCCACCTGACTAGCATCACTACTCTGGACGGTTCTGAGTTAGGTATTTGTAGTTGTCCACATATTCTAGGTGTCTGGTTAGACTGTAAACTCTCCTTCCAGACTCACATTAAGCATCGCCAATCCAAAATTAAATCAGCTTAATATTGCGGAAAGAATGTTGCTTCCAATGTAATTGTCTGCATCATTTCCAATCCCCCATATTTTTTTGGGTAAATATATATATCCATTCACGTATGCATACATATACACATACACATACCTACATAGACATACATACTTTTTTAAAGAGTATACCTTTATTATTATTCCCTGCAAACCCTACCACAGATCCCCCAATTGGAGTAAACTGATAAGCATTTCTGTTTTTACCTTCAATTTATACATCTTATACACATTTTACAGACACAGTCTACTTTATAATAGTTCTCTCTTGTTTGTTCTTAGTCCTTCCTCTATTTCTGTTGTCCATCCAGTTTGATTTCCACTTGTAACTGTGCTATTTCACAATAGCTCCGCACCTATACACATTTCAAAGATCCCGTATGCCCTACATTGTTTATCTTGTTATTAGTCCCACCCTTCAGCTCCACTCAACCTTTCCCATCTATCTTCCAACATCATCCATTTCGGATTTTTATTTGCCATATATTTGTCAACTGTGCTGTGATGCTTCACAAAAGATTTGAATCTTCCTATTCTCATAGCTTCCACGGATTGTAAATTAAAAATAAACATTTTTGCTAAAATAATTATTATATTATTGATTGATTGACTATGGGTTTTCAAATCCCCCAGTATTGCTATCTGTAGCGTTAGTTCTACGCAAATGTTGCAATTCTTCAACCATTCCTGGACCTGTGACCAAAAACGAGCTACATGCGGACAATACCAAAATAAATGGTCTAATGACTCTGCCTCCTCACAGCAGAATCTACAGAGCTGAGAAGATTGTATCCCTCATATATATAACATTCTATTAGTTGCAAGAATTTTGTACAATAATTTAAATTGAAAAATTCGAAGTTTTGAATCCGGCGTTGTTTTGCGCCATGGAATGGGTACATCGAAAATCTCTTCCCAACTATTTTGCAATTTATATGGCACAGCTGTAAGTTTTTTGGTCCTTAAATGAAATTGGTATATGTTTTTATTTATCACACTTTTCTTTAACCATTTATGTTCTTTAATATAAGGCCGACATACAAGTTCCTTACTTTTATCCCCTTCCACCTGCCTCTTCCATTTTGTGGTAATGCTGCAATTATGTGGTTGTAATTTTGGGTAGAGCAGACATTTCCATATGTCTGTGTTAGCTGCATGTGTGACATTACTCCACCAGTCCTATTTATGATATCATTCACAAAAATTATACCTTTTTTAAACATTTCTTCGATAAATACAGTTTTTTTATCAATTACTATATTTGAATTTAACCACAAGATTTGTTGTACTATTTGTTCCGTCCTTTCAAGTGGATTAAACTGAAATTGCAACCAACTTTCTAAGGCTTGTTTAAAAAATAAAGATATTTTGGAGATTATTTCCTTTTCAAGCAACCGAAAGTGAGCAGGTGTAATCTGAATAAAGGGAAAAAGGCCCTTCTTGAACATAGGATGAGACATTCGTACCAATCTACTAGAGAACCAGTTTGGATTTAAGTATAACTTTTGTATGACTGATGCCTTTAGTGAGAGGTCTAATGCTTTAATATTTAATAATTTCTGCCCTCCGAATTCATATTCGTTATATAAATAGGCCCTTTTAATTTTATCTGGCTTGCCGTTCCAAATAAAATTGAATATTTTTTGTTCATATAATTTAAAAAGCAGGTCACTAGGTGTAGGCACAACCATAAGCAAATAGGTAAACTGTGATATGATTAAAGAGTTAATCAGGGTGATTTTCCCACAAATAGACAGGTATTTTCCTTTCCATGGTAGCAAGATCTTATCTATTTTTGCTAACTTTCTATAAAAATTTATTGGAGTGAGATCATTTCTTTCTTTTGGGATTTGTATACCGAGTATGTCCACATCCCCGTCAGACCATTTAATTGGTAAACTACATGGCAATGTAAAATGTGTATGTTTTAGTGATCCAATACGTAATATGGTACATTTATCATAATTTGGTTTTAATCCAGAGAGGATAGCAAATGTATCTAGATCCTCTAAGAGGCCGTGGAGAGATTCTAGTTGTGGTTTTAAAAGAAAACATGAATCATCAGCGTACAATGACACCTTAGTTTTTAGGCCCTGGATTTCTAATCACTTAATATTAATGTTTGATCTAATTTTAACAGCTAACATTTCGATGGCAATAATAAATAGATATGCCGATAGTGGACAACCTTGTTTTACTCCTCTAGATAGTTTAAAACTTTCTGAGATGTAGCCATTATTTACCATTTTACACCTAGGGTTACTATACATAATTTTTACCCATTTTATGAGAGATTCCCCAAAATTGAAATATTCTAGGCATTTATATATAAACTCCAGTCGTACTTTATCAAAAGCCTTTTCAAAATCAGCTATGAAAACCAGGCCTGGTGTCCCCGATATTTCATAGTGTTCTATTGTTTCCAGTACTTGCCTTATATTATCTCCAATGTATCGTCCATGTAAAAAACCTGTCTGATTAGGATGAATAATATCTGACAAAACTTTTTTTATTCTATGCGCCAAGCACTCTACTCAGCAAATTAGATTTAGTCTATCACAGTGCCATCCGTTTTGTCACCAAAGCCCTGTATACTACCCACCACTGCAACCTGTATGCTCACCACTGCAACCTGTATGCTCTCGTTGGCTGGCCCTTGCTTCATATTTGTCGCCAAACCCACTGGCTCCAGGTCATTTATACTCTATACTTTGCTAGGTAAAGCCCCGCCTTATCTCAGTTCACTGGTCACCATAGCAACACACACCTGTAGTACACGCTCCAGCAGGTATATTTCACTGGTCATCCTCAAAGTCAACTCCTCCTTTGGCCGCCTTTCCTTCCAGTTCTCTGCTGCCAATGACTGGAATGAATTGCAAAAATCACTGAAGCTGGAGACCTATCTCCCTCACTAACTTTAAGCATCAGCTGTCAGAGCAGCTTACCGATTACTGCACCTGTACACATCCCATCTGTAAATAGACCACCCCTTATTGTTATTTATTTTTGCTCTTTGCACCCCAATATCTCTACTTGCACACCATCATCTGCACATCGATCACTCCAGTGTTAATGCTAAATTGTAATTATTTCGCCACTATGGCCTATTTGTTGCCTTACCTCCCTAATCTTACTACATTTGCACACACTGTATATATATTTTTCTATTGTGTTATTGACTGTACATTTGGTTACCCCATGTGCAACTCTGTGTTGTTGTTTTTGTTGCACTGCTTTGCTTTATCTTGGCCAGGTCGCAGTTGTAAATGAGAACTTGTTCTCAACTGGCCTACCTGGTTAAATAAAGGTGAAAAAAAGAGTATTCATTTTTTAGAAGAAAAAAGCAGGCCTATTTTTTATGTTTTTTCTGTCTGTGTTTAAAATTAAACAAAATGATCTGTGACATTGCTACTTAGCCTACAAGGATATTCCATTACAGTCAACATTTTAATAAAACAGTTTTATGAGACTTTTTATGAGTGCTCCCAATAAAGAAGACGGACCAGTAGCCTACACACGTTATTGTCGGTAGTAGTGAAGTGGGAGATTTCT
Source organism: Salvelinus fontinalis (assembly GCF_029448725.1). Taxonomy (NCBI): domain Eukaryota; kingdom Metazoa; phylum Chordata; class Actinopteri; order Salmoniformes; family Salmonidae; genus Salvelinus; species Salvelinus fontinalis. The sequence goes on from NC_074676.1 coordinate 16,201,093, forward strand.
AATCAATGCAAAGTGGAATAGAACTTACGGAGTTAAATTGGCTAAATGAGAAAGAGTAGGCTACAATGCTCCACCAAAATGTTGGCTGTTGTTTTATATGAAGTGAGTTGTTGTAGACAGTGATGGGAAGTGCAGCAAAATAGCCTCAATTAGCCACTTAGCTAGCTAACTTAGCTGCCTACTTTAGCTAGCTAGCTTCTTTGCAACAAGTTGATGCAGTCAAGACAGGTATTCTGAGATGGTATGATACATACCATATGGCAGCAACAAGTATGACTAACTAGTGCGAGTTGGTTTGGCTACTTTCTCTCACACAGACCTGCTCCACCCTTCTGCTGAAACAAGCAGTGTCTAGTGCACCAGCTCTCTCTTGAGTTGCGTGAGCAAGTCTCCATTGAAGTTTCAAATAATTATTATTTATTTAAACATGCATTTCGACTATCCGGATATCCGAAAAATTAACATGATATTATTTGAATACTGAAATCATTTCAAATAGACACCCTTAGTTTGTAGATCAACTGAGGTGAATGAAGCTACATCAACCAATAAGATCATGGCTGTGCTCCGAACAGCATGTTAGAAATGTTAAATTGCATAGAAATGCAGTAAATGAGCTTCGTCTTTCTTTAATATTCCCCTTCAGACCTCACTAAAACTCAGACCTTGGCAACGGTGCTGTGTATGTGTGCCTGTGTGTTGTGTGTTTGTATGCATTCAAACAAATGTGTGTGTGTGCGTACATGTGTGCATCTGTGTGCAGTTGTGGTATAGGAGAAGGCATGATAATCCTGCAAAGCTCTGACGATCGATAGTGTTAGTGAGAGGGCTCCACAAAGGTTATCCCCCCCTAAGCCTATAGCATAGGACAGATCCCCCATGATTACTGTGCTGTGACATCACTACGGACAGCAGACAATAGAAAAACTTGGTGACCAACGTTTTCTCATAATAATAATAATAATATTATTAACCGTCTGACAGATGCTGTGTGAACGTTTTAATAATGTCTCAATTCCCGAAAGATTTGCTAACCGAGCGTTAGAGGTAAATAGCGTCTGAAATACCCACACCTCATAAATTTGACCCATAAAGTTGTTTGAAAAGTTCCTTCATAGGTCGCTGAGCCAACCCACTGACGGGCAGAGTGAGACGCCATAGATGTGGGTGCGCGCGCTGAATAACACACACACACACTAGGAGGAGAGAGAAGAGCAGAGACTTACAGCCCAACCCTGCTTGGTTTGTTGTTTTCAAAACCTATAGGATGTCAGTAGACACAGCAGGGGGGAAAGGAAAACAACCTGTGAGGTGTAGAAAGGTACTGTAACGATTCTCTAAATCCTCCTCCTCAGACGAGGAGAGGAGAGAGGGATCTGAAGACCAATATGCAGCGAGGTATGATGACATGATTTATTGATTTAAACAAGACACGACATAGACAGAAAACGAACTATACTTGAATAACTACAAAACAACAAACGACGTAGACGCACCTGAACATAAGAACTTACGTATAACGAAGAACGCATGAAAACAGGAACAGACTACATAAACCGAACAAACAAAACCGAAACAGTCCCATGTGGCGTAACATCACACAGACACAGGAGACAACCACCCACAAACAAACAGTGTGAAAACACCTACCTTAATATGGCTCTCAATCAGAGGAAATGAAAACCACCTGCCTCTAATTGAGAGCCATATCAGGTCACCCTTAAACCAACATAGAAACAGAAAACATAGACTGCCCACCCAAACTCACGTCCTGACCAGCTAACACCTACACAAACTAACAGAAAACAGGTCAGGAACGTGACAGGTACTTTTAAAATATACCCCATTACTGGTAATATTAGTTGTTTTAGTAGTAGTATTAGTATCACTATCATACGAGAGAATATACGTAACAAGGAAGTGGTGATGGATATTGAGGTTGGCCTGCCTAATCTTTGGGCTTTTGAATGGGTGGGTACCTTAAAACTACAGTAGGCCTCTGTTATTCTAAAGTAATAATAATATAGTATTTTCATAGCGCTTTTCTGGAACCCAAATACTTTAAAAGTAAAAGTCTTCTGTGTGGTATTTTGTTATACTGAAGGTGTGTTCAATTCTGTTTAGTACTGGTTGTTTTATTACATTGGGCATTTTATTGCACAAGGTGTATTGCTTAAGAAGTATTTTACCGCATATCTGGCAAAACATAGCAGCTTGGCAGACCAGTCTACAACCCAATATCAGTCAGACAAGCTCCAGTTGGATCAAACTGGATTGAAAACAGCCAAGGCGAGGCATGCCATAAAGACCAATCTGATAGTCTTCATGGGTTCCGTTAATAATGGATGTGTATTGGTATGTTTCTCTGACATATTGTCGGCTATTTATCTTTATCAGAAAATACATCGGCCATAACTCAATACAACTGGTTTTTTTTCAGTGTTATGAGAAATGTGGTTAATCTGTAGTTTACCAATCAAAACTACTATTGGTAATCCGTTTTGATTAAGGATCTGTTTGGTACAGGTTCATTTTGCGCACTTGCGGAAACATATCCCCCCCCCCTAAAAATCCTGTTGAAGAGGGGTGCAGCGTAGAGGGGTAGGGGATGGAGGGGTGGAAGGCTGGGGGGATAGAGGAATGGAGGGCTGGGGATGTGGAGGATTGGGAGAAGAGAGCTCTATTTATCCTTTCGAGTCCCAGCATGGGGGCTCGCAGCACGCCTTCCTGACCAGAAGGTTGTGTGTGTGTGTGTGTGTGTGTGTGTGTCTGTTTGCTTGCGTGTGTTTGTGTGTGTGAGTACACGAGTGTGTGCGTGCATATCTGTAAACTGATGTATTTAAAATGTAGTGCTTCGTTTTTATGTTGTAAATGTCTGAAAAGTTGTGTGCTGCTGTTTTAATCTCAATGAGACTAGCCTGGTAAAATAAAGGTAAAATAAAGGTAAAATAAAGATAAATAAACATAAAATGTGTGTTTAAGTGTGCATGCGTGACTGCACTCGTGCATGTATGTTTGTGTGTGTGTAGTGGGGAAGACTTCAGGGAGGGCTGAGGGGTGCTGTCCAGGGGGGTTGGTTTTGTGGGGGTTTATCAGTGCACTCCAACATGCCGCTGATTCCCAGAAAAACACAGATCTCTCATTCATTCACACCTCCTGCTCTGAAGCTTCCATCCCTCCTTCACTCAGCTGAGGAAACGATCAGTGACTGCTGCTTTTAAAAAACAAACATAGATTCTACTATGGAGTCCATGAGCTCAATTCAATCCAATCAGCTTTGCAGTACTGTATTAACACAGTAAGGTCTGTGTACCATGGTCAAATAAAATTACATAAGGGTTATGGTACTGTAAAGACCTTCTACCACTACTAGGTAGACTCCCCTCACAGGTAGCTGCTTCTAGTTCTCTGAATAAGAACTATGTGAGCGGACAGTAGATTGTAAACAAAGACGCTGGGTAAACATTGCTTTGGCGGGTTCTCCGACTGAGCAGCGATGTCTCTGACTGAACTCCTGTTGAGTCTCATAGTTTACACCAGGGCCGTGTTCATTAGGGCAGGCAACAGAAACCGTTTTAAAACAACGGAAAACAAGAATATGCGTTTATTGGACAAGTCCAGCCATGTTTTAGTTTGTTTTATTCCATTTGGTACTTTATGAGCACAGCCCATGTAAATGGTACTCCACTGTGTGAATGCTGCTTCACTGTTATTCTTTTCTCAAGGTTTATGAGGCCTCAGCTGTTCTCACATACAAATTTGGTAATAAAGCCATGCTCACATAGATGTTTTCACAAATGTTTGGGGATGTGTGAACTATGAATATGAGCTGGCGGGAGTTGGGAAACATTTTCATGATGGCTCAAGAGATCCCATAATAATAACTGGACTTCGGCTACCATGCCACCGTTACAGCATTCATATCAAGAAGTCATGTACTAATATGAATGCCACATTACAGAAATGACGTCCCGGTTATCAAATATGACATAATTCCATGTGACTGAACAAGACACGAACATGATTCTTAAAACACTTCCTAATTTCCCCTCAGTGGTCTGCTACACATTTTTCCTCATTCCTGAATCCTGGGGCATGTCACTAGAAATCCATATCACTCTTTTTCCACACATGAACCATCGTTATTGAAGTATTCCTCAATGTTCCACAATATTCCACGTCACTCTGGCTAAATCTACATTTGAATATTTCAATATCTCTTGGGACCACGTCTCTTTCTCTATCTCCTCATTGCTCTAAGCCCCTGTGGAAGGCTATCAGTTAATGGGTGATGTAATTTGTCAGCCATGTGCGACGCAGACTTTATTAAATGGTTTAATAGTTCATATTCCATGCTCAGGCCCACCCAGCATATGAGGGAGAATAGAGGGGAAACCAAACATAAATCAGTTCATAGGGTCACTCTAAGCCTGGATCCAAACACACACACACACCCAAGGCTTGAGAGGGATAACCTGTGTGCGCGTGTGCACGGCAGGGCCTGGGAGGGGATATACTGTTGAACGGCCAGCCCCTGTCAGATATATTGGGTCTTTTACTGCCGTTGGCTTGTGTTCCACTTAACGCTCCTTACTTTAACGCACACAGTATTTCACTCAGCTGCCTGCCTTGCAGCACACTGCTCCTCGACTAATCCTAAGGGTCACTGCAGAAGCCCCCCAATGTCACTGTAGCAGGGGGCACACGGGCCCATAGACAGTGTCACACTCAGAGCCAGCACACACACACACACACACACACACACACACACACACACACACACACACACACACACACACACACACACACACACACACACACACACACACACACACACACAGACTGAGGACACACACACATGCTCAGCATATAGTACACTGAGTGTAAAAAAACATTAGGAACACCTGCTCTTCCCATGACACTGGATTCCGTGAATCTAGGTGAAAGCTATGATACCTTATTGATGTCACTTGTCAAATCCACTTCAATCAGTGTAGATGAAGGGGAGAAGACGAGTTAAAGAATTAGTTTTAAGCCTTGAGACATGGATTGTGTATGTGTGGCATTCAGAGAGTGAATGAGCAAGACAAAATATTAAATGCCTTTGAACGGGGTATGGTAGTAGGTGACAGGTGCACCGGTTTGAGTGTGTCAAGAACAGTAATGGGTGTTTCACACTCAACAGTTTCCCATGTGTAACAAGAATGGTCCACCACAAAAAAAAGTACATCCAGTCAACTTGACACAACTCTGGGAAGCATTGGAGTCAACATGGGCTAGCATCCCTGTGGAATGCTTTCGAGGGCAACACTAAAACACAAAAAATAACACACACACACACACACACACAAAGTCATTCAAATGTGTCGCATATAATACAGCCAGCAGACCCTGACTAAGCAGACCTGATGTTGCTACCTCATCGCTCAACACTGGAGGGAAATTGTAAAAGCCTTATAGGCTGTTTCCATTCTTTTAAGAGGCTCATTAGTGCTGTGGTGAAATGTGTCCGGTGGAGGACATGTGTCAAGATCCCCTCGCAGCCAAAGGCATGGCTCGTTAGCCGTAATTAACATCTTCACACCTTCCAGCCAGGCTGTTAATCCACACACACAGATGCAGATAACCCCCCGCCCCCCCCAATTCACACACACACAGGCCTGGCTAATACACCAGGCAGTGTGACACAGGTCTTATATAATGTGAGCTGGTTATGGAAAGCCTGTGAACACGATAGCCCCACTGAGCTGCAGAGGATTGCTGCTGTGCTCAAGCAAAAAGCCACAATGTTGCCCCAGTGACCGATAGCCCTGTATGTGCCCTATCTGTCTGTGTGTGGGAAGATGCTTCTCTTAGCTAGTAGTGTGTGTGTGTGTGTATATGTGTATGTGTATGTGTGTGTGTGTGTGTGTGTGTGTGTGTGTGTGTGTGTGTGTGTGTGTGTGTGTGTGTGTGTGTGTGTGTGTGTGTGTGTGTGCACCTGCATGCGCGTGTGTGCGCGTGTGTGTGTGTGTGTTTGGCATCATCATGTGTGATATCATGGTGTTGTCGCTGGCAGTACATGGAAAATATTTTCTCTCACATTATTTTATTTAAAGTATGTTAGCAGTCTACACAAGAAATAACTAATACTGATAACCCTCTAGATGTCCCCTTGATTCTTCAACGAGGCAGATGCGAAAGGATACACTTCAGACACCCGACAAGGCCAACATCTCCATCATTCGCATGAGAACGAGATGGAGATAGAGGACGTAGGTCGAGGTGCCTTGTAAGGATCCGATGGCGAGTGGGTAATCTGCCTCTACCATCAGTCCTATTAGACAACGTACAATCATTGGATAACAAAATAGCCGAAATACGATCACGAATATCCTACCAATGGGACAAAAACTGTAATATCTTATGTTTCACCGAGTCGTGGCTGAACGACGACATTAATAAAATACAGCTGGCGGGAATTACGCTGCATCGACCTTATAGAACAGCTGCCTCCGGTAAGACAAGGGGTAGCGGTCTGTGTATATTTGTAAACAACAGCTGGTGCACAAAATGTAATATTGAGGAAGTCTCAAGGTTTTTGCTCGACTGAGGTGGAGTATATCATGATAAGCTGTAGACCACACTATTTAAAAATAGAGTTTTCATCTATATTTTTCGTAGCTTCTATTTGCCACCACAAACAGATGCTGGCACTAAGTCCGCACACAATGAGTTGTATAAGGCCATAAGTGTAATCAGCCTGTGTGTAGCTGGTTTGGAGGAGTCAGGCGCAGGACAGCAGATATGAGTAATGAACGTTCTTTACTCAAGAATAAAAAATATATACATATTAAACTAGCCCACAATAACGGACCGTAAACATACATACAATCACTCACAAAAACCATGGGGGAACAGAGGGTTAAATAATGAACAAGTAATTGGGGGATTGAAACCAGGTGTGTAAAACAAAGACAAAACAAATGGAAAATGAAAAGTGGATCGGCGATGGCTAGAAGGCCGGTGACGTCGACTGCCGAACGCCGCCCGAACAAGGAGAGGGACCGACTTCGGCGGAAGTCATGACAGTACCCCCCTTAACGCGCGGCTCCAGCAGCGTGCCAACACCGACATTGGGGACGACCCGGAGGACGAGGCGCAGGGCAATCCGGGTGGAGACGGTGGAACTTCCGCAGCAACGAAGGGTCCAGGACGTCCTCCACCGGCACCTAGCATCTCTCTTCCGGACCGTACCCCTCCCACTCCACGAGGTACTGAAGGCCCTTCGCCTGACGCCTCGAGTCCAGGATGGCTCGAACAGCATACGCCGGGGCCCCCTTGATGTCCAGAGGGGGTGGAGGAACCTCCCGCACCTCAGACTCCTGGAGTGGACCAGCCACCACTGGCCTGAGGATAGACACATGGAACGAGGGATTAATACGGTAATCTGGGGGAAGCTGTAACCTGTAGCATACCTCGTTCAGTCTCCTCGGACTTTGAATGGCCCCACACACTGCGGACCCAGCTTCCGGCAGGAGAGGCGGAGGGGCAGGTTTCGGGTCGAGAGCCAGACCCGAGCCACTGCGGTGACGGTCGGCACTCGCCTTCTGCCACCTCACGGCCCGTTGCAGGTGCACATGTACGGCATCCCAGGTCTCCTCTGAGCGCTTATACCATTAATCCACCGCAGGAGCTTAGATCTGGCTCTGATGCCAAGGTGCCAGAACTGGCTGATACCCAAACACGCACAGGAATTGAGAGAGGTTAGTGGAGGAGTGGCGGAGTGAGTTTTGGGCCATGTCTGCCCAGGGGATGAACGCCGCCCACTCCCCTGGCCGGTCCTGGCAATATGACCGCAGAAACCTAGCCACATCCTGGTTTACTCTCTCCACCTGCCCGTTACTCTCGGGGTGAAAACCTGAGGTGAGGCTGACCGAGATCCCAGACGTTTCATGAACGCTCTCCAGACCCTGGACGTGACCTGGGGACGTGAACCCGGTCCCTCCTGCCGTAGGGAGACCGGGCAAAGGGAGGAGACGGCAGGACTTAGAAAACCGATCCACAAATACCAGGATCATGGTGTTGCCCTGTGAGGGAGAAAGATCCGTCAGGAAGTCCACCGACAGGTGGGACCACGGCCGTGGTGGAACGGGTATGGGTTGTAACTTCTCTCTGGGCAGGTGCCTGGGAGCCTTGCACTGGGCACACCGAGCAGGAGGAAACATAAAACCTCACGTCCTTGGCCAAGGTGGACCACCAGTACTTCCCACTAAGGCAACGCACCAAACGACCGATGCCAGGGTGACAAGAGGAGGGTGACGTGTGGGCCCAGTAGCCAAACGGTCGCGGACAGCAGACAGAACGTACAGGCGCCCATTTGGACACTGGGGGGAGTGGGCTCTGTGCGTAACGCCCGTTTGATGTCCGCGTCCAGCTCCCACACCACCGGTGCCACCAGGCAAGAGGCCGGAAGTATGGGAGTGTGATCCATGGACCGCTCCTCTGTGTCATACATCCGGAACAGTGCGTCTGCCTTAGCGTTCTGGGAACCTGGTCTGTAGGACAGAGTGAAAACAAAACGGGTAAAGAACATGGCCCACCTTGCCTGGCGAGGGTTCAGTCTCCTCGCCGCCCAGATGTACTCCAGATTCCGCTGGTCAGTCCAGATGAGAAAAGGGTGTTTAGCCCCCTCAAGCCAGTGACTCCACGCCTTCAGAGCCTTGACAACAGCCAACAGCACCCGGTCCCCCACATCATAGTTTCGCTCCGCCAGGCTGAGCTTCTTCGAAAGGAAAGCACAGGGGGGGAGCTTTGGTGGCGTGCCCGAGCGCTGAGAGAGCACGGCTCCTATCCCAACCTCGACGCGTCCACCTCCACTATGAACGCCAAAGAGGGATCCGGATGAGCCAGCACGGGAGCTGAGGTAAACAGAGCCTTCAGGTGACCAAAAGCCCTGTCTGCCTCAGCCGACCACTGCAGTCGTACCGGTCCCCCCTTCAGCAGTGAGGTAATGGGAGCCGCTACCTGACCAAAACCCCAGATAAACCTCCGGTAATAGTTGGCAAACCCTAGAAACCGCTGCACTTCCTTTACCGTGGTGGGAGTCAGCCAATTACGCACGGCTGAAATGCGGTCACTCTCCATCTCCACCCCTGAAGTGGAAATGCGGTACCCTAGGAAGGAGACGGACTGTTGGAAGAACATATATTTCTCAGCCTTGACATACAGGTCATGCTCCAACAGTCTACCAAGCACCCTGCGCACCAGAGACACATGCTCGGCGCGTGTAGCGGAGTATATCAGAATGTCGACAATATACACCACTACACTCTGACCGTGCAGGTCCCGGAAAATCTCGTCAACAAAGGCCTGGAACACTGATGGAGCATTCATCAACCAGTACGACATGACGAGGTACTCATAGTGCCCTGAGGTGGTAATAAATGCCGTCTTCCACTCGTCCCCCTCCTGGATACGCACCAGGTTGTAAGCGCTCCTGAGATCTAATTTTGTGAAGAAGCGCGCCCCGTGCATTGACTCGATCTCACTGGCGATGAGAGGCAGTGGGTAGCTGTACCTCACAGTGATCTGATTGATACCCCGATAGTCAATACACGGGCGCAGACGTCCATACTTCTTTTTCACAAAAAATAAACTTGAGGAGGCAGGTGAAGTGGAGGGCCGAAAGTATTCCTGCCCCAGGGATTTGGAGACAATAGTTTCCATAGCTGCCATCTCCTCCTGTGACAGAGGATACACGTGACTCCTGGGAAGTGCTGCGTCTACCAGGGGATTTACTGCACAATCCCCTCGTCGATGCGGTGGTAATTGAGTCGCCTTCTTCTTACAGAAGGCAAGAGCCAAATCGGCATATTCTTAAAAAAAGAAAAATGTATCCCCTTTTCTCCCCAATTTTCGTGGTATCCAATCGCTAGTAATTACTATCTTGTCTCATCGCTACAACTCCCGTACGGGCTCGGGAGAGACGAAGGTCGAAAGCCACGCGTCCTCCAAAGCACAACCCAACCAAGCCGCACTGCTTCTTAACACAGCGCACCTCCAACCCGGAAGCCAGCCGCACGAATGTGTCGGAGGAAACACCGTGCACCTGGCCCCCTTGGTTAGCGCGCACTGCGCCCGGCCCGCCAAAGGAGTCGCTGGAGCGCGATGAGACAAGGATATCCCTACCGGCCAAACCCTCTCTAACCCGGACGACGCTAGCCCAATTGTGCGTCGCCCCACGGACCTCCCGGTTGCGGCCGGCTGCGACGGAGCCTGGGCGCGAACCCAGAGACTCTGGTGGCGCAGCTAGCACTGCGATGCAGTGCCCTAGACCACTGCGCCACCCGGGAGGCCCCAAATCGGAATATTCTGAGGGGACGCACACGGTGGAGACCTGGTCTGGACTTTCCACCATAGTCACACCGATGGAAACCCCAACACACCTCCCTGAACACTTTCGTGACCACCCCTTGAGAGCCCTCTGTTGCCACAAAATATTGGGGTCATGACAGGCCAACCAGGGTAGGCCCAGCACCACGGGAAACGCAGGAGTATCAATAAGAACGAGACTGATTCTCTCCTTGTAACCCTCCTGCGTAACCATGTCAAGTGGAGCGGTGGCCTCCCTAATTAGCACTGACCCTAGTGGTTGACTATCTAGGGCATGCACAGGGAAGGGCATATCCACAGGAACAAGGGGGATTCCTAAACTATGGGCAAAAGAACGGTGAACAAAATTCCCAGCTGCGACTGAATCTACGAGCACCTTATGCTGGGAATACGGGGAAAACTCAGTAAATTTTGCAAACACATACATAAGAGCAACAGGGGGCTCTGGGTGAGCCTGGTGCCAACTCCCTGGGGTGACACGATAGTGTCCTGCCTGCTGCCTCAACTCCCTGAGGAACCCCCCAGCACCACCAGTAGTGTGCCCTCTGCGGCCACAGATGGTGCAGGGAAAGGCCCCTCCACTGGTCGCCCTAAGCGCAGCACCTCTCAGCTCCATGGGCTTCGGAGCGGAGGTGCTGGGGGATGGAACTGACAGGCCCCGATCCACAAGATTGAACAGTATATATAAATATAAAGTGCATTCAGAAAGTATTCAGACCCCTTTAATTTTTCACATTTTGTCTGTCTGCTTTGGTTTGTTGTCCTGTTGGAAGGTGAACCTTCGCCCCAGTCTGAAGTCCTGAGGGCTCTGGAGCATGTTTTCATCAAGGATCTCTCGGTACATTGCTCCGTTAACCTTTCCCTCGATCCTGACTACTTTCCCGTTCCCTGCCTCTAAAAAACATTCCCACAGCATGCTGCTGCCACCACCATGCTTCACCGTAGGGAAAGTACCAGGTTTCTTCCAGACGTGACGCTTGGCATTCAGGCCAAAGACTTCAATCTTGGTCACATCAGACCAGAAAATCTCGTTTCTCATGGTCCGAGAGTCTTTAGGTGCCTTTTGGTAAACTCCAAGCGGGCCTTCATGTGCCTTTTACTGAGGAGTTGCTTCCGCCTGGCCACTCTACCATAAAGGCCTGATTAGTGGAGTGCTGCAGAGATGGTTAACATTCTGGAAGGTTCTCCCATCTTCACAGAGGAACTCTGGAGCTCTGTCAGTGTGACCATCGGGTTCTTGGTCACCTCCCTGCCTAAGGCCCTTCTTTCCCGATTGCTCAGTTTGACCGGGCGGACAGCTCTAAGAAGAGTCTTGGTGCTTCCAAACTTCTTCCATTGGGGATCTTCAATGCTGTAGACATTTTTGGTACCCTTCCCCAGATCTGTGCCACGACACAATTCCTTCAACCTCATTTCTTGGATTTTTTGCTCTGACATGCACTGTCAACTGTGGGAACTTATATTGACAGGTGTGTGCCTTTCCAAATCATGTCCAAATCAACTGAATTTACCACAGGTGGACTCCAATCAAGTTGTAGAAGCATCTCAAGGATGATCAATGGAAACAGGATGCAGCTGAGCTGAATTTCGAATCTCATGGCAAAGGGTCTGAATACTTATGTAAATAAGATATTTCTGATTTTTATTTGTAATTCTTTTGCAAAAATTACAAAAACCCCAAATATTGTGAGTAAAATGTTATTTAATGCATTTTAGAATACGCCTGTAACGTAACAAAAGGTGTATGTGTATTATTATTATTTCTTTTTTGCCTGTTTTTTGCAAACAATGTAACAACATGATATTTGAGTTACTAAAGCCACATACAAATAAGGTCTATTTTTTGCTTTCTTGAGTAAGGCAGCTCCAAAATGCAGGTGTTTCAGCCTAGCTTAGTGCTTTCTGTGGTGGTAGGTTAGCCAGCAGAACATACAGGGGTTGGTAATGATCTCTAGTTGCACCGTGATTGGCTCAGTGTTCTGTCACTCATGGGGACACTACGTCACCGCAAAATCTACAGGGAGAGCTAGAAAGTTTAATCCCCTTGGGTGCTGCCATAGATTTACATTAGAAGTGCCAATCAAAGAAAGCTCAAGGTCAATGGCCACAGATAAAATTACGTCAAATCACGTTATATCTACCGTAGCTTTGACTAGACTGATCATGTCAACATCATACTTTCAAAATCTTAGCTAGCAAGCTAGACAAGCAGTCATCATCATGAATCAAGTCGAAAATCTACTGGCAAATCCTTTTCAATCCTTGTCAAATTAAGAGAAATTATAGATAAAATGTATCAGTGCTCATCGGCCATAAACATTACACAAAAAGTTGGAAACCGCAAATTCAACAATGAGTGGTTTGGAAGGAATCAGTAGCTAACTGTAAGAGTTGCAAAGCAATGACTAGCCTGCTATCCAGTGAAGAGGATGTGTGGTCCAAGTCTGGGTTTAAGGATCTTTTTTCCAAGTTTAAAGGATAAACATTCACATGCATCACAATGGGCCAGGAAAAGTTGAATACATTGGCTATGCTGTCAATCCAGCATGGCTTCTGCTGTGTTCAAAACAACTGGAAACTTGGAACTGTGAAATCTCAGACTTCAGTCAATTCAAGACAACTGGAAACGAGCTCCGATTGGGAAAATACGTTTTGGTCATCCAACTCGGAATTCCAAGTCGGGAACTCGGGCCTCATTCTAGAGCTCTGACCTGAAGATCACTGACGTCATGATTCAACCTTGTTTTTGTTCCTGAGTTGTCTTGAAAGCACCATAAATCCAGAGAATGCCAGACTTTGATGAAAAAGTTTGATGACAAAAATTTGCCCACAACAAGTACCGTCGCTCCACCTTCCTGTTCAACTGAGCACAGCACAACAAGGTGAGTCCAAAAAAGTATTGTATGCTTCTGCATAAATTATGTAATATCCCAGAAAGATGTGTATACAGTGGCTAAGAAAGTAATACTGCGTAAAGTGTATGCTGTGTAGTAAGCTGTTAGTAGCCCATGTGCCTCACCCTGATAATTTGGTCCCTTACCCCCTCATATATTAGCCTACTGTTCTGACTTGGTGGTGCACATATAGCCTATAACCTGTTTTAGAGAAATGCCATCATTGAATATTGTAAGAGCTTTTATTGATTGCCTATATGCTCCCTTTATTTATCCTACGGTTCTGATTTGGTATAGAGGGAGAATACTGTAAGAACGGCCCATGTTCTGAATTCTGTCACTGTACATTTCAAAGTGCTGAATAAATAGATATAATGACTTCGTCCGTCCTAGCTCGCTCATTAATGTCTTAATCGAAATTACGGATGGCCTCTTATCCGCTCATCGTTCCCTTCTGCCATAGTTTGTAAATCTCAAATGTCAGTAGAAACCACATTTGTTTAAGAAAGTCAGCCATATCAGCTATGTTTTTTTTAAAGGCAAATGAGGCGGTTTCGCTGCCATACAAGACAGGTGTAAACGGTGGTTAGGATTCACTCCATGGTGAAAGCTCTGCTGTTGGGACAGCTTTATGTAAGCCCTAACAGTTTGTGGGCACCGTTTGTCACCGTTATAGTGCAATTAATGTATTGTATTGTATTGTATTGTTTAGCTTTGTGTTGTGTTGTGTAGTGGCTTTGCTGGCATGCATCTAAAAAAAATGTTTTTCCAACAATTGTTTACAGACAGATTATTCCACTGTATCACAATTCCAGTGGGTCAGAAGTTTACATACACTAAGTTGACTCTGCCTTTAAACAGTTTGGAAAATTCCAGAAATGTATGTCATGGCTCAAGAAGCTTCTGATAGGCAAATTTAGGATGTATTTCAAGGCCTACCTTCAAACTCAGTGCCTCTTTGCTTGACATCATGAGAAAATCAAAAGAAATCAGCAAAGACCTCGTAAAAAAAATTGTAGACCTCCACAAGTCTGGTTCATCCTTGGGATCAATTTCCAAATGCCTGCAGGTACCACGTTCATCGGTACAAACAATAGTACACATGTATAAACACCATGGGACCACGCAGCAATCATACAGCTCAGGAAAGAGACGCGTTCTGTCTCCTAGAGATGAATGTTCTTTGTTACGAAAAGTGCAAATCAATCCCAGAACAACAGCAAAGGACCTTCTGAAGATGCTGGAGGAAACAGGTACGAAAGTATCTATATCCACAGTAAAACGAGTCCTATGTCAACATAACCTGAAAGGCCGCTCAGCAAGGAAGAAGCCGCTGCTACAAAACCGCCATAAAAAAAGACAGATTATGGTTTGCAAATATGCAAAAATGTATAGAAAACACTTTTCGCTTTGCCATTATGGGGTATTGTGTGTAGATTGATGAAGAAAACATTTTATTTAATCAAATTTAGAATAAGGCTGTAACGTAACAAAATTTGGGAAAAGTCAAGGGGTCTGAATACTTTCCGAAGGCACAGAATGTGCAAAGCCGTCATCAAGGCAAAGGATGGCTAATTTGAAGAATCTCAAATATAACATATATTTTTATTTGTTCAACACTTTTTTGGTTACTACATGATTCCATATGTGTTATATCATAGTATTGATGTCTTCACTATTATTCTACAATGTAGAAAATAGTAAAAATGAAAACCTTGGAATGGCAAACTTTTGACTGGAAAAAAATCACCAGATACAAACATTCACGTATGAACATCAACTTACAGACACACACAAACAACAACTACATATCATCTGCACAGACCCACACGCTCACACCCCCATCCCTAGTGCCTGTATTGTTGTTTGCCTCATGGCCTTAAATTGGACCAATTAGTTTTTCCTCTGTCACCCATACTATTTCAATTTTTCAATAATAAATAATTTGATTTTTCCATTGTGTTAATTTCCAAGTATTTAGTATAGGTGTTTTCAAGATGAGTGATGAGAATCTTCCAGCCCATCTCATTACACCCCCATATGCCATGTCTTGAAATATGCAGACAAATGAAATAAAAGTAAGTTTACATTGTAATACTTCTGACAGCCAACTTTGCATCTCCGCCCATAACTTTTGGACTTCATAGCATTACCAGAAAGCATGGATTATTGAGTCATTGTTAGTTTTACACTTAAAGGGGAATTTTACCCTGGGGGACTCTGGGCTTGTTTTCATCATGTCTGAGGCATTTCTAGGACAGTGAGATATGTTTCACACATAACTGCCCAGAAGGAAGGCAGGTCAGGGCACCTATTGGCAGATTCATTGCTAAATATACACATTTTTTCCAGTCTCTGAAAGACTACAACTTCTGTTGGATGGTGCTTCATTCCCCAAGGCGGGGACCAAACAATCCTTCTTTCAAAGCTGAAAAAGACGACCAGATGCAATGGTTTCAAGTGATTCCTCTCATCAACACGAATTCGACAATGGAGCATGTATTAGCTACATGGTGACATTCAACCATACATGTTTCAATCGGAATATGGCAAAGAGGAAACAAAGAGTTGGATTTAGCTAACATTAGAAGCTCAGCTATAGCCAATGCCAGCACCAAGAGGGCAGATGGCAAATATGGTGATTACCTAAGTAAGTTATTTTTTCTGCAAGCCACCTAGCTAACTTTAGTTTATCTACTGAAACCAGGAATTGTGTACAGATCCTTGCAACATGGGGCCGTAAATTATCATGCTGAACATGAGGTGATGGCGGCAGATGAATGGCACAAGAATGGGCCTCAAGGTCTCGTCACGGTATCTCTGTGCGTTCAAATTTCCATGGATAAAATGCAATTGTGTCCGTTGTCCGTAGCTTATGCATGCCCATACTACAAGCCCACTGCCACCATGGGGCACTTTTTAATTTCAATAAATGAAACCATATATTCTCTTTGTTATCCACCACAGCTGACATAGCTATAGCTACTTATTGTACGTCACATTTATCTGTACATTCCCCTGGATTGTGCATTGGTTGAAATATCTGTCGGAGTCTGTGTGTCTACTTCTGCTGCCTTGCTTCAGCTTTTTGGGTGTTGATGGTGCTGCAGTGTTCTCTTTGTTTTCAGCCAGGATGTTGCTCCAGCGTTTTCAGTGACCTTCTTATGGCACCAGCTGCAACCGATGGGTGGGTCATTTAGAAACTGGTTGAGCCCACCCCGGAGTGCCAGGTAGCTACTTATGCTGTACTGCTCCCCCTTCGTACATTTCCATAAAACTGACGGAGAAGGATGTTACACTCTTCCTTAGTGACAGTTTTGAAGTGAACAACTTTTTTGTTCTCTGCTAGCCAGCCCTCTAAGCAACGCATAGCCCAGTTTGTATTCTTATTTGCGTTTTTTTCTTTGCGGCTTTTATTCTAGGTCACTCAATGCGGTATCCTCCAAATCTGCATGCCTGGGTATTATTACCATCTCTTTTTCACATTCATCCATAGTCATGCCACTGAAAATATAAAAATAAATGTTCCATTCATCCATTTTAGTTTTCGCAACAAAGTACCGATTTAGCCAGTCAACTGAAAAAAGTTTTCAGCTCAAAATGCTGTCAGTGTCGTTCAGACACTTTATATGGGACGGTGGATATCGCAATTCAATATTGAAACGATATTGAAAAGGTTGAAGAGGTTTATACAAATCTCTGCTGTTGAAAACCAAATGGTAGTCTAAAGGAAATGGGAGATAATGTCTATCGCCCGTAGCACTCACTTCTGTCATCATTAAGTGCTTTGAGAGACTAGTCATGGATCATATCACCTCTACCTTATCTGACACACTTCAATTTGCTTACCGCCCCAATAGATCTTCAGACGATGCAATCGCCATCGCACTGCACACAACCCTATCCCATCTGGACAAGAGGAATACCTATGTAAGAATGCTGTTCATTGACTACAGCTCAGCCTTCAACACCATAGTACCCTCCAAGCTCATCATTAAGCTCCTGTGTCTGAACCCCGCCCTTTTGCAACTGAGTCCTGGACTTCCTGACGGGCCACCCCCAGATGGTGAAGGTAGGAAACAACACCTCCCCTTCGCTGACACTCAACACAGGGGCCCCACAAGGGTGCGTGCTCAGCCCCCTCCTGTACTTCCTGTTCACCCAAGACTGCATGGCCATGCATGCCTCCAACTCAATCATCAAGTTTGCAGATGACACAACAGTAGTAGGCCTGATGACCAACAATGATGAGACAGCCTAATGGGAGGAGGTGAGAGCCCTGGGAGTGTGGTATCAGGAACATAGCCTCTCACTCATTGTCAGTAAAATAACAGCGTAACAGTTTCTGTTTCTAGAAACAGAAACAGAATTCCTTTGCCTGTGTGTGTCATTGTAGCAGAACTGTGTCCTGTGAACTGTATCCTTCTCGAGGGATTAGACATTATGCTGGGATTAGACATTATGCTGGATTTCAATCAGATGACTCATGAGGAGCTGAACGGCAGTTTGATCATGACAACAGTCCTTCCACATCTATACAAGTACTCCTCAAATGTTTCTTTGGAATGGCAATTTCATCATGACCACCTCTCCCATCATCTGCTGATCACCAGTTCTCTTACCTACAGATTTTAGTTTAGTTTAGTTTATTAATTTGACCATTTAAAAAAAACAAGCACACATAAAACTTAAAAGCCATACATGCACATGAATAAAATCATTGAGGATAACACACAATAAAGTCTGGGACTTATTTCCATTGTGGTCCTCTTGAGACAAGATGGCTATACAAGATCGAACACAGTACGGCAGTGAAATAATAAAACAAAAACATAAAAGAACATCTATCTCATCATTCCAGTTACATCATAGGGGTTATTCATATGGGCACAGAGGACATCAAACATATTTTTACTTTATTTTTAAAGCTGTCCTGAGAGGACATTGTTTTTATAGGCAGAGGCAACTCATTCCATTCTGAGGCTCCAGTATACAAGAAAGTACCTTTCCCAGCATTACTCCTGAACCTGTATAAGCACACATCAGCAACACCTGATCTGGTGCTGTGATTGTGTGCATCCCTAACACGAGGAAAGAAATCACTTAAATATCTGGGCACAGGACCATAAATACTCCTGTAAACCAAACCTAGTCTTGGACACCCTAGCCTCAACAGGCAGCCAGTTTAGTTCCTGAAAGCAGCTCCTGCCTATGTGAGTACGTGGACTCACCTTCAAAACTACCCTGATCAACTTATTCTGGGCTATCTGGAGATTCCCCTTCATAAGTTTAGATAAGCCCCCAAACCAGGAAGTACTAGCATAGTCAAAATGGCATTGAATTAGGGCAGTAGCTAGCACTTCATGGAGTCCTTATCAAGTAGCTTGGACTTTCTAGCCAAAAACTTAGTCCTGGCATTAACCTTCCCTAGCACCTTATTGGCCATGCTCACACCTCCCAAGCTTCCATCAAGGATACATCCCAAGTACCTAACAGAGGTTTTAGTAGTCAGCACCTCACCCCCTAACTCCACTCTGATTTCAGACAACCTACACAATTTAGGCCTGGATCCAAAAAGAATTGCTTCAGTTTTCCCTAAGTGGAGAGATAGCTTATTATCTCCAAGCCATTTGCTAATGTTAGTAAGCTCTGTGCTAAGTATGCTCTCCAACATAGTTTTGCTTTTGTGAGACACCAGAAGTGTAGAGTCATCCACATAAAGAAAAAGACGGCAAGAACAAGCATCTTTCATATCATTAATATACAATAAAAACACCAGATAATGTGATTTAACCAAATATTTTTGGTATCCATTACTGAGAGTTACAGGATAGGTGTAGCACAGAGAATTTTCGACCAACATTAGCGATGCCATCTTCATCCTTTTTTCAGAGAAACGGGAGTCTCTTAAAATGGCTGTGTCCAGTTGCAGGGGGTCAGTTTGAATTTAGAAAAAGCTCTGATATTAAAATAAATACTTTTTACACCTTAAAGTAATCCAACAATATGTGACCGACCACCTCTATTCGGTCTTATGAAATTGTGTTGTTTTACATTGGATAAAAGTAGAGACTCCGAGCTAGAAAATGTTATATCATACACTGCAGTTGAGGAACAATGAGAAAATAATTCTGCTTAGAAAGTTGATAAACTTGTAACCCCACTTTTGAGAAAATGGTCTTTGAATGTTTTCATACACCTACTGGAGAGCTCTTCTTTGTCTACACCCATTCAGCATCGTTCACACCCTCTTGAGCCTTAGCCCCACCCATCTATTTTAGGATTCACATGTGAGGACATGTGGTAAACACACACTGTATGTTTATTTGTCACCTGCACAGATACAGAAGGTGTCAACAGTACAGTAAAATGGTTACTTGCATAGTAGCAATATCAAAAACAAAGTTTCCAGATACAAATATTTTATCATTATTAGATGACACTTACTCAACATACTTGTCCAAATTGATGGGTCAATTGATGGAAATGCTATAACCACCCCCAGTCACATCACTATTGTCTAGACATGTAAACATGTTCATTAAATACAATAAATGGCTGTAATCACCCCCAGACACACCTGGCTAACCTGAGTCTTGTAATAATCTGGCCGAAGTCTAGTCTTTTGTTTAAACATGTAGCTAGCTAGTTAGCTAATCAATGAACCGGCATAATCTCAACTTCTACTACTAACCAGTGGTGTAAAGTACTTAAGTAAAAAGACTTTAAAGTACTATTTAAGTAGTTTTTGGGGTATCTGTACTTCACTATTTATATTTTTGACAAGTTTTACTTTTACTCCACTACATTCCTAAAGAAAATAAATGTACTTTTTACTCCATATATTTTCCCTGACACCCAAAAGTACTGGTTACATATAGAATGCTTAGCAGGACAGGAAAGAACATCCCTGGTCATCCCTACTGCCTCTGATCTGGCCGACTCACTAAACACAAATGCTTCATTTGTAAATTATGTCTGAGTGTTGGAGTGTGCCCCTGACTATCCGTAAAATAAAAACAACAAAATTGTGCCATCTGGTTTGCCTAATATAAAGAATTTGAAATGATTTATATTTTTACTTTTGATACTTAAGGCCAGGCACCACAGGTTAATAGGGATTTTTTTCTCTTTACTCTCATAAGACTGAAAATGTAACATTTGAAAGTATACTTAAATACAAAATATTTTTGTATTACAGGTTTTATTTATTTTAAAATTAAAATATGCAAACGAGGCATAACCTCCTTAAATATGTGTTAATTTGCATATTACGAGAATCTGTTTTTCAACCCATTGCTTCAAGGCAGATTTTTTATTTTATTATTGTGATAAGACACTCAATTGTCAGACTTTTACAAAACAGTTTATCAAAATATTCACATGTATGACAGATGGATATTTTGCATATATTCACAGATAAAATGACGCTTAAAATCAAAACGACAAAATATTTTGAAAAGCCTCTGTATTAGTCCGACTATAAGACCTAAGAACCTGTGTTTGGAATAATGTGAATGTATGTATCATTTGACATCCTATGATATACAGATACCATTTTCTGTGCAACCTCTCTATTCGTAATTGTATGGCCTCCATGTTTTTTTTGTCACCATTTTCTAGGGCTCGCTGGTATCAGCACCAATGCACACACCTATACCGTAGTTGGAAGTGATTGCTCTCTTGTGCCAAGTGCCATCAAAGAATACGTCAATGTCTATGATGGCATCCTCATCCTCCTACAGCAACTCTGCTACAGTTTTCCTGGGTCAATGTCTGCGTATGCTCTTCTAATTTGCTTTGCAGCACTCTCCATTGACTGTAGCCTTCTCTGACTATTTGCAACTAAAGTGGAGGGGGAAAGTACTTATGTCTGTCAACATTACAGTCATAACTGCAGGACTAAATATCAGCATATTACCCTATGTGTTAACACGTCATGGCTCTCTTTCACTTCAGTCATCAGTGAGTTTTTTACCGTTAAAGAATAAGCCAATAGGCATGCAGACCTATAGAGAGGATTGGTTTTGTTTTTTTGTATTTACTTTAAGTGAAGCTAATTTCTAAGTAATCACAGTAGGCGACATCCCTATGACAATGTAGGCCAATGTGACAGTCTCATTGTATAGTTATGTTTTCCTATCACTCTGTTTATTCATTGAATACATTTGCTGGAACAAGGAAATAAATATTATTTATACACAGCAAGTCACCTGACAATAATGGTCTATTCTCCCTTTTTATTTACCTGTCACTCTCCGGTCATGTCTCTGATAGGAGCGGAGACGGAAGGAAGGAATCCCTATGACTTTGCTTATTTTCTTTAGAGCTGCATAACCAAGTCCAAGTTCGTGGGCTAGAAGAACCATCCGCACATTTATATCAAATGCCACATCTCCCCTGGAGCACTTCCGCAGCCTGGAGGAAGTGTAAACGCTCCTAAATCATGATCACCTTCACAGTGTGCACATTCTAACATGACAGAATCCCTGGTTGGTGGGGTCTACGGTGATTTTCAGACCAGCGTTTAGACACTTAGGGCATGGACAAGTTGCTTTATTTGGGACGTGTGGAATAAAAGTCACTGTTGGCTGGCTGGCTGCTGTCTGGTTAATCGCTGCTAGCTGTCATCTTCATCTCAACTGTCGGCTACCACCTTTTCCTCCTCTACCTATCCTGCCACTGCCTCGATCGGCTGATCAGGCTAATGTTTTCTTTCATTCACTGATTTTCTCGCATTGGCTAACTGAGATCGCCTATTTTTATTCACATACTGTAGGTATATTCTTCGAGATTTTCAAATTTTGTCTCTTTACGTGGATTTTTCGTGGGATATATTTTCAAACAAGGAATTGCTGCACGGCACGTGAGGTTGCAGGAATGGGCCTTTAAATGCCAGTAACCAATCGGATGTCAGGAAATGACTAATCTTTCAGCACGAAGCACTATGTCTACAAAGGATATAGCCATGTATGGACTAGCTAACTATATGCTCCAGAAAACAAGGTTTGAATGGTATATGATTCAACATGGAGTTTTAAAAATAGTGGTTGAAGTTCTACATGAAACATGCTAACAATAACAAACATTTTGCTAGGTGTAGTTGACGGAGTTGGGATAAAATTATACAAATCAAGTATTTATTGCCGATTTTACATTTTATGAAAGTATGGAAGTTATAGTTGGAAAATATCCCCAAATCTGAAAATGTACAGAAGCAAAATCATAAGTTTTGCCTGTGGTGCCTAGCCTAAAGTATATTAAACAATCAAATACCTTTTGACTTTTACTCAAGTAGTATTTTAATGGGTGGCTTTCACTTTTATTTGAGTCATTTTCTGTTAAGGTATCTTTATTTTTATTTAAGTATGGCAATTGGGTATTTTTTCCACCACTGCTACTACCAATACAAACATTGTCATAGCTGTAGTATGAATCTGCAGGTAGCTAAATCTAACAAACTAGGTTCAATGTTAGCTAGCTAACATTAGGCTATAACTAACAATGCAAATGGATTTCTGATTTTGAATAATATTACCAAACAGATCATACGTTAGCTACTGAGCAAGCAAGCTAACATTTTCTAGCTAACTAACAGTACGCTTTAACTTGCAATAAAAACAACTTTCTGACAAAATTAGAAACTTATATCTGTAAATGTAGCTAGACTTACCCGCATACATGGATGAACCCTTCACAGCAGACTGGAACCAATTATCTCTTGTTTGTAGTTACATCTTGTTTGGCCAGCGTTGTATCAAGTCACTCCGGTTCACACTGACCATGGCATGTGCAGAAAGTAGCCCATCCCTTTTTCCAACTGATCTGTCGATAGCGTCTGTTAAATTCAGAGCATCAATGTTGTTGAGAAAAGTAGCAAAACTTTTGTAGTTCTCGATGGCTAACGTTATATCTTTCAAAAACGTCACGGTAGAAAGGACTGTCAACACAGATGCATGCTACATGGCAGACCAATCCAAACTCATCTCCCGGCATGTCCAACCCAACCATTATCTCAGCCAATCATGGCTAGCGGGAAGGTTCCTTCCTTTTTCCATGGCTTAACCAACTAGTCTCGTAATTCAACAATCATATTTATGGATAGAATACACATGTGTTATTAATGCACATGAAAGTTCACATGTTCCAGAAGGCATTTCTGCCAAAAAATGCATTTTGACCAAAAAATCTATGTTTACGTTCAAATGCCGCTTTGGGGTGGACACCCACCTGTCTCGATCAATGAGAGAAGACTTGAAATAGACAAGATGTCAGCAAAAATCTTTGGTTAAATCACATTATCTGGTCTAACAATCTGTAGCTACAGTTCTCTGCACTCGTGTGTCTCTACACCTGAGTAGCACTTGGACACACTGAACTATACTACAATGTTCATCTATTTTTTTTGTAAGTTACTTTTACCATATAACTTTCTTGTTCAATACCCAGTTCTCTTGAGTTGGCATTAAATAGTATACACTCCCCTGTATTTTAGAATTTGACAAATAAACAAACATTCTTTGGAAATCTGAATGTCTAGCATCTGTTTGATGCTACAGAAAGCCCTGTACAGCTCATATAAATATAGTCTGTGAATCCATGAGGGCAGATCAATTTCAAAGATTGATAGAAAATATCCATATTAATTTCTTGGTGGTTCTACATAGGGCTCACCAACCCTGTTCCTGGGGAGCTACAGTCCTTTAGGTTTTCACTCCAACCCTAATCTAGCACACCTGATTCTAATAATTAGCTGGTTGATAAACTGAACCAGGTTAGTTACAAGTGGGGTTGGAGCAAAAGCCTACAAGAGGGTAGCTCTCCAGGAACAGGGTTGGAGACCACCTATTCTACATGGTCTTAAGGTGAGCCACACTGGCTGCGTTAACACAGGCAGCTCAATTCTGATATTATTCCCAATAATTGGTCTTAAATCACATCAGATCTTTTTCAGAACTGATCTGATTGGTCAAAAGACCAATTAGTGAAAAAAATATCAGAATTGGGCTGCCTGTGTAAACACAGCCATAGTACTTTATCCGGCTTCATAACACTGACAATTGTGTTTGGCATGGTGGGCTGGGGAAGCTGAGACTCTTTGTGCTTATGGCGATGGGCCTGTTCTGTCTGCGGTGAACAACCAGCTGGATAAGACTCTGCCAAAAGCGTTGTCGGCCTTCTTAACCACCAATTGTTTGGACCTCTCGCAGAAGAGACTCTGCCAAAAGCATTGTAGGCCTTCTTAACCACCAATTGTTTGGACCTCTCGCAGAAGAGACTCTGCCAAAAGCATTGTAGGCCTTCTTAACCACCAATTGTTTGGACCTCTCGCAGAAGATTTTCTGGTAGATAGCCTTAGGAAGTCAGTTTATACATTTACATTTTTGTGTATGGGAGATTGAGGAGAAATTACACCTTAATCGCTCTCATACACAATAATACATTTACTGTCTAAGCACAACACTGCACAACCAAAAACCCTTCTTCATCTCAAAGTACTCTCAGTAAACCTCACACAGCACATTACCAGATCATTCTTGTCAATAGTAGCCCTTTGCAGGGGAATTTTGTAGAGATGTCTTTGTAATGTGTTTTGAGAATCTGCAGAGAAGAATGAGGTGGTTGTGTCATTGCTGTTGTAGTCTTGATTTTATACCTTTCAGTTTCCCTTGCTGGTTTCTGTCCCACAATCTTGTTGTGCTCCATAACCACAAGGCCTGTATGCTCCCTTGTGCTTGTGTACCCAAACTGTCCCCGCTTTGGGGTATTTTTCAGCAGGGCACTGTGGAATGACTCCAGATAAGATACGTTTTACAAAAAGCAAAAGGTACAAAGAGAAGAGGGGTTGACTAAATTGATTACATGGTCTGGAAGGTACTCTGTGGTCCTGATGCTACCTCTAACCACCTGTAACCCATAACACAAACCATACAAACACTACCCAATTCATGTATACCATGCTTACTGTAAATTGAGCTATCTTAGCTGATACAGTAGCTTGTAGATATTTTGACCAACTTATCTTCACCTTGTGCAGAGCAAGGGGTTTTAAGTGCACGTTGGTGGAATCCGATTCTGTACCGCCTACAACAAAATACAGACCAATACACAATTTAACCACCCCACTAATTGTATTGATCTCTATTAGACTGGCTAGCTAAGCATTCCAAACATGGACATTTCAGTATTGTCAGCTTGCTGTTAACTAACTTGCATCACTAAATTGGCAGCAAGATTGCTGGCCTGCTGAGATTGGCTGAGAACCAACTAGCCAACCATAGACGATTTACACACATTCATCATTGCTACCAACACACAGAGAGAGAGTGAGCTAGATGTAGGGTGAAGTAGATGGCTACCAAATTGAGTAATAAGAGTAAAATTAGCTAGCTTACTAGCTAACGTCAGTCAAAGATGGGACTAAACAAACAAACAAACAAACAATGTTTACTCTGCTGAAGGTAGCTACCAGTTGAAATTGATTGACAGTGTGTATACCAAAAGATAGCTATATGATTTAGTTGATGGCTTTCAGAGTTCAATACAGGACTGTAACGTCAGCAAGCTAGCTAACTTACCAGCTAGTCCAGCAAGCTAACATTTTCAAATAAATCTTACCTAGAGAAGTTCTGAGATGACTGTGTTTTTATTTATTTTATTTCACCTTTATTTAATCAGGTAGGCCAGTTGAGAACAAATTCTCATTTACAACTGCGACCTGGCCAAGATAAAGCAAAGCAGTGCGACAAAAACAACACATGGTTACACATGGGATAAACAAATGTACAGTCAATAACACAATAGAGAAATCTGTATACAGTGTGTGCAAATGTAGTAAGATTCGGGAGGTAAGGCAATAAATAGGCCATAGTGGCGAAATAATTACAATTTAGCATTAACACTGGAGTGATAGATGTGCAGATGATGATGTGCAAGTAGAGATACTGGGGTGCAAAGAGCAAAAGTAAATAACAATATGGGATGTGTACAGGTGCAGTGATTGGTAAGCTGCACCTGTAAGGTGAGATAAGGCTCCAGCTTCAGTGATTTTTGCAATCCGTTCCAGTCATTGGCAGCAGAGAACTGGAAGGAAAGGCGGCCAAAGGAGGAGTTGGCTTTAGGGATGACCAGTGAAATATACCTGCTGCTATGGTGACCAGTGAGCTGAGATAAGGCAGGGCTTTACCTAGCAAAGACTTATAGATGACCTGGAGCCAGTGGGTTTGGCGACGAATATATAGCGAGGTCCAGCCAACGAGAGCATACAGGGCGCAGTGGTGGGTAGTATATGGGGCTTTGGTGACAAAACAGATGGCACTGTGATAGCAAATTAGATGTAGTCTGAGTAGAGTGTTGGAGGCTATTTTGTAAATGACATCGCCGAAGTCAAGGATCGGTATGATAGTCAGTTTTACGGGAGTTTGTTTGGCAGCATGATTGAAGGAGGCTTTGTTGCGAAATAGGAAGCCGATTTTAGATTTAACTTTGGATTGGCGATGCTTAATGTGAGTCAAGAAGGAGAGTTTACTGTCTAATCAGACACCTAGGTATTTGTAGTTGTCCACATATTCTAAGTCAGAACCGTCCAGAGTAGTGATGCTAGTCGGGCAGGCGGGTACGGGCAGCAATCGGTTGAAAAGCATGCATTTAGTTTTACTAGCATTTAAGAGCAGTTGGAGGCCACGGAAGGAGTGTTGTATGGCATTGAAACTCGTTTGGAGGTTTGTAACACAGTGTCCAAAGAAAGGCCAGTTGTATACAGAATGGTGTCGTCTGCGTAGAGGTGGATCAGAGAATCACCAGCAGCAAGAGCGACATCATTGATATATACAGAGAAAAGAGTCGCCCCGAGAATTGAACTTTCACAACAGGCCCTCCGATTTGTCACAATGAACTCTATTTGAGAAGGAGTTGGTGAACCAGGCGAGGCATTTATTTGAGAAACCAAGGCTGTTGAGTCTGCCGATAAGAATGAGGTGATTGACAGAGTCGAAAAGCTTGGCCAGGTTGATGAAAACGGCTGCACAGTACTGTCTTTTATCGATGGCGGTTAGAATATCATTTAGGACCTTGAGCGTGGCTGAGGTGCACCCATGACCAGCACGGAAACCAGATAGCATAGTGGAGAAGGTATGGTGGGATTCGAAATGGTCGGTGATCTGTTTGTTAACTTGGCTTTCGAACACTGTAGAAAGGCAGGGCAGGATGGAAATAGGTCTGTAACAGTTTGGGTCTAGAGTGTCTCCCCCTTTGAAGAGGGGGATGACCGCGGCAGCTTTCCAATCTTTAGGGATCTCAGACAATACGAAAGAGAGGTTAAACAGGCTAGTAATAGGGGTTGCAACAATTTCGGTGGATAATTTTAGAAAGAGAGGGTCCAGATGTTGGTCGTTCAAAGTAAACAACGCCATTATTCAAGTTTGTGGGCACGCCCCATCTAACTAGCGGGTGGTATCAGCATTCGCTATGAATGCCGGACTTTGTGGTTCACTATGAGCAGACAAATACACAGGGAGTTGAAATGAAAATGTGCTAGCTTGTGGTTTGGATAATTGTGATGTTTATGCTAAAAAATATAATGTTGTTAATATAGTAATGACTATATGCCGTGGCAGAGCCAGGATTAAATTCCACTTTAAGTCATGACTCTGCTGTTGTGCTGTGGAATTTGTGATTTGTCTCTTGTATAATAATTTATATACATTAGTTTATACTGGATTAAGTGTACATTTTTGTTAACTGCAATTTCGTAAGTTATGCTCAAACTCCATCCTCCATTTTGTGCCAACATCAGTTATTTTTATGTCTTGGTTCCAATAGTTTTTTTTTCTAAGAGATTGTCAGTTGGATATGCTCTCTGCAAGGTTTTGTATACCTATCATATGAAAATCATTTTCTGACTCCTATAAGATTCCCTCAAGGTTGCTCTGATGTCCAAAAGATTTGTAAATTTTATCTACATTGGTCAGTCCATTATGTCTTTTTAATTCTGTCATGGAAATACATGTACGGTTTCTATGCCTTTAGTTTTCCACGTGAACCAATGTATTGGTGAATTCTGAAAGCTATCCAATGATTGTTCCATAGGGTTGTGTTTTTAAGGAGTGGTATTGGTTCTTGTAAAATAAGTTTCCTACCAAAGGTGATTCTAACATGTATTGACTCAGGGGTTTGAATACTTATCTAATGAAAATATATTAGTGTTTTATTTTTCATGACTTTATTATATTTTTTTTTTACATATGTTCACATTTTTCTTCCATTTTGAGATTATAGTATTTTGTGTAAATCAATGACAAAAAAGGAAAATTAAATACATTTTAATCCCATTTTGTAAAAATGTGGAAAAAGTCAAGGGGTGTGAATACTTTCTGAAGGCACTGTGGCTAAAATGTTAGTCAATGTTGTTAGCTAGCAAACCATCTAAAGTTAGCAAGCTAGCTAGCTAAGTAACTCAGCTAGCACAATCCACCTGGTGGAGAGAGATTGTAAGACAGAAATAGCACGCTTTATGCTGTACGTTACGACATGACACGTCACGATGTAACGGAGGGTCCGTTTTTTCAATTTTTCTCCAATACTATAGAGCCATTACCATGTCGATCAATGCTTGAATAGAAACCTAGTTCACACCCTCGATTTTGAAGTCAACACAGTCGCTACAGTCCCATTAGTTTTCTTTGTAGCCTCGTTTGAATGCTGCGGTTGTGCACATTTGTACGGAATGGGGTGAGTTAACGTAACTAGCTAGGCTAGCTGGCATTTTTTTGTCCTCATTGACGTTAACAGTATGCAAGTAAATCTACTCACAAATGAAGGAAAGCAGTAATGTTATTTCCTTAAGTAAACAAAATTTGCATTCTAGTCTGCTGCATGGACAAATGAGAACTAAAAACTAGAAAAATAAATAAACACTTTGGTAAAAACTTTCAAGTATCAAAGACAGGTTTGAAAATTTGATTGAGCATTTTAACAAAGATAACTTCCTGCTGAAGCTTTTTGGCTTCTTCTGCGCGATTTAAGAGGTGCCCCCACCTAGTGTACGCAGGTCCCCAGTGTCGGGTCTGGAGCGTGAAGTCATGAGCTCTGCTGGTCAGCTACTGCGTAGCAACCTAGCAGTGCTTAAAGCCCTGGTCTGCCCTAGAAAGCTTATGTAAACGTCCGTTTTAGGCTCTAAAATGTGTTTATTGTGATTAAGTTTGATCCCCACTGTGAATTATTTTAAAGTTAGCTAGAAATCAAGATATTTAATGAAATACTAATATATTCCGAATACTACATTTGTAATCACACGTGACCACGTGCTGACACAGATCAATCACGGGCCCGGCAGGCTACAAGGAGGCTCGCGCCCTCATGCACTCTCTTTACACGTGCGTCTAAGGGGTTGTGGTGTTCTTATAGGTTGACTCTCTGAGGCAAGATGAAAACGACTACATCAACCATGATCCTTTGCTATTGTAGTTACGGCCAACTTTCACCATGATACTTAGCGTTTTTTTGGTGCTTCAAATTATAATACTTCAAGCACCATTGGGAGTTTTCCATAGGAATATGTGGATGATGTCAGCGCTATCACTATCTACTGGTTCTATGACTGTACGTAGTGATCAGCACTTTTCTTCAAGTGGGTGAGGCGGTTTAGGGAGTGGCATTTATTGCTAGAAAGGAACCGTTTGTATTTCCTCAAATATATAGTATATTAAATCCATGGCAAAAATGTAGGCTATTCTTGGGAATAATCATCCATATATCATTAATCTACTTTTTTTTTTTTTTTGCATCATCCTCAATGACAGGACTGCATTATGTTCACATGTGTGGTTGTATTAGGTTTTTAAATTGGCAAATAAATCTAATTAAAATCACAACAAATCTAAGGTATTTAAAGAGACAACAAAAACTGCTTGCAGCCTCTGCCTGGCTGTGGTCAGCTAGAAGGTGCCTTTAGTTTTCCACGTGAACCAATGTATTGGTGAATTCTGAAAGCTATCCAATGATTGTTCCATAGGGTTGTGTTTTTAAGGAGTGGTAT
The DNA here is from genome assembly GCF_029448725.1 of Salvelinus fontinalis. Taxonomy (NCBI): domain Eukaryota; kingdom Metazoa; phylum Chordata; class Actinopteri; order Salmoniformes; family Salmonidae; genus Salvelinus; species Salvelinus fontinalis. The sequence goes on from NC_074676.1 coordinate 16,231,396, forward strand.
TGGTTCTTGTAAAATAAGTTTCCTACCAAAGGTGATTCTAACATGTATTGACTCAGGGGTTTGAATACTTATCTAATGAAAATATATTAGTGTTTTATTTTTCATGACTTTATTATATTTTTTTTTTACATATGTTCACATTTTTCTTCCATTTTGAGATTATAGTATTTTGTGTAAATCAATGACAAAAAAGGAAAATTAAATACATTTTAATCCCATTTTGTAAAAATGTGGAAAAAGTCAAGGGGTGTGAATACTTTCTGAAGGCACTGTGGCTAAAATGTTAGTCAATGTTGTTAGCTAGCAAACCATCTAAAGTTAGCAAGCTAGCTAGCTAAGTAACTCAGCTAGCACAATCCACCTGGTGGAGAGAGATTGTAAGACAGAAATAGCACGCTTTATGCTGTACGTTACGACATGACACGTCACGATGTAACGGAGGGTCCGTTTTTTCAATTTTTCTCCAATACTATAGAGCCATTACCATGTCGATCAATGCTTGAATAGAAACCTAGTTCACACCCTCGATTTTGAAGTCAACACAGTCGCTACAGTCCCATTAGTTTTCTTTGTAGCCTCGTTTGAATGCTGCGGTTGTGCACATTTGTACGGAATGGGGTGAGTTAACGTAACTAGCTAGGCTAGCTGGCATTTTTTTGTCCTCATTGACGTTAACAGTATGCAAGTAAATCTACTCACAAATGAAGGAAAGCAGTAATGTTATTTCCTTAAGTAAACAAAATTTGCATTCTAGTCTGCTGCATGGACAAATGAGAACTAAAAACTAGAAAAATAAATAAACACTTTGGTAAAAACTTTCAAGTATCAAAGACAGGTTTGAAAATTTGATTGAGCATTTTAACAAAGATAACTTCCTGCTGAAGCTTTTTGGCTTCTTCTGCGCGATTTAAGAGGTGCCCCCACCTAGTGTACGCAGGTCCCCAGTGTCGGGTCTGGAGCGTGAAGTCATGAGCTCTGCTGGTCAGCTACTGCGTAGCAACCTAGCAGTGCTTAAAGCCCTGGTCTGCCCTAGAAAGCTTATGTAAACGTCCGTTTTAGGCTCTAAAATGTGTTTATTGTGATTAAGTTTGATCCCCACTGTGAATTATTTTAAAGTTAGCTAGAAATCAAGATATTTAATGAAATACTAATATATTCCGAATACTACATTTGTAATCACACGTGACCACGTGCTGACACAGATCAATCACGGGCCCGGCAGGCTACAAGGAGGCTCGCGCCCTCATGCACTCTCTTTACACGTGCGTCTAAGGGGTTGTGGTGTTCTTATAGGTTGACTCTCTGAGGCAAGATGAAAACGACTACATCAACCATGATCCTTTGCTATTGTAGTTACGGCCAACTTTCACCATGATACTTAGCGTTTTTTTGGTGCTTCAAATTATAATACTTCAAGCACCATTGGGAGTTTTCCATAGGAATATGTGGATGATGTCAGCGCTATCACTATCTACTGGTTCTATGACTGTACGTAGTGATCAGCACTTTTCTTCAAGTGGGTGAGGCGGTTTAGGGAGTGGCATTTATTGCTAGAAAGGAACCGTTTGTATTTCCTCAAATATATAGTATATTAAATCCATGGCAAAAATGTAGGCTATTCTTGGGAATAATCATCCATATATCATTAATCTACTTTTTTTTTTTTTTTGCATCATCCTCAATGACAGGACTGCATTATGTTCACATGTGTGGTTGTATTAGGTTTTTAAATTGGCAAATAAATCTAATTAAAATCACAACAAATCTAAGGTATTTAAAGAGACAACAAAAACTGCTTGCAGCCTCTGCCTGGCTGTGGTCAGCTAGAAGGTGGCACGCCCAATTTGAGATTAGAGAAATCCCTTGCTAACGGCAAACTCCATTCGCCCGCTGGTGGTAGGACTTTGTACTGCCCAGTACATCACTGGGGCCAAGCTCCCTGTCATCCAGGACCTCTATACCAGGCGGTGTCAGAGGAAGGTCGCAAGAAATTGTCAAGGAATCCAGTCACCCAAGCTACAGACTGTTCTCTCTGCCACCACACAGCAAGCGGTATCAATGCAGTCTGGAACCAACAGGACACTGAACAGTTTCCACCCCCAAGCCATAAGACTTATTACCAAGACTGCTAAACAGATAATCAAATGGTTACCCGGACTAAATGCATTGACGCTTTTTTGCACTAACTCTCTTGCACTGACTCTATGCACACACTGGACTCTACCCACACATTCTTACACTGACACCCCAACACACACACACACACACACACACACACACACACACACACACACACACACACACACACACACACACACACACACACACACACACACACACACACACACACACGCACATCACATACTGCTAGTCACTTTACCCCTACCTATATGTACAGTACATAGCTACCTCAATTACCTTGTACCCCTGAACATCGACTAAGTACTGGTACTCCCTGTATATAACTGTTATTTTCCACTCCCTGTATATAGCAATGTTATTTTCCATTCCTTATTTATAGCCATGTTATTTTCCACTCCTTATATATTACCATGTTGTTTTCTACTCCTTGTATATAGCCATGTTATTTTCCTCTCCCTATATAAAGCCATGGTATTTTTCTCTCCCTATATAAAGCCATGTTATTTTCCTCTCCCTATATAAAGCCATGTTACTTTTACTCGTTATGTTTTTTCGTTATTCACTGTGCCACTATTTCTATTATTATATATACATTTGGAAAAGGACCAATAAGTAAGCATTTCACTGTTAGTCTACACCTGTTGTCTACGAAACATGTGACAATTAAAATGGTATTTAACTGTATTTATAGCCTTGGACGTAGGGAAAAGCGGAAAATAGCAAGCAGGGGGAAATGTTTTGCTATCTGTGTAGCTATGTAGCCGACCCTAAAATGTTTGGAATAAATATTAGTTCAGAACAGTGGTTTTAATTGTTCTAATGCTTCAACGAGTAATGACTGAGTGAAGGAAATGTGACTGTTAACGTTACATGTCAAACTGCTATGGAATGAAAGTCCTGCTTCAGTATAACTCCACATTGAACCACAGCCAGAGGGAACATTGTTGTTCTACTGCTCTCATTTGTTGCTCATAGGGTAAGTACGTATTTGTTGAATGAGAAATATAAGGAATTTATAACAGCCCCCAGTACAGGCATTGTGAAAACACAAGGCTCATCGTCAATGAATTGCGTGGTATCCATTGGCAGTTTCTGATGTGCCCGAATGATGTACTGTAGTGATGTCCCTTTCCATAGGCCTTATTTAGCTCTCCCTACCACTAGTTGCTCTGTTTGAGCAGTCCTCGTTGGGGTATTGGACTGCTCGAAAACAGGGGGAGGGCTAAGGGGGGTATTGGGATTGAGCCTATGTGTGTGTGTGTGTGTGTCCTCACTCACTCTGCTTGTGTGTCATATCTATTGCATCCTGGGTCTTCCCTGTCTGGTAGCAGCTGGACTCAGGCTGAACTGTATCCTGCAGGACCACTACAGTGTCTGTCTGCTGCTCTGCTCTAAGCACTGAGTCTGGTGGGTCTGAAGATTCCAACGGCCCAGTGTTATTGTTTCCAGGGAGGCTGTTGGACGGCTGGTGGAAGGCTGGTTGACGGCACGACTACAAGGCCCTTGTTGCCCCATCTCCTGTGGTCTGTCTCTACTTTAAGAGTCACAGTGGAGTCTGGAGTTTCTGATTGAACGTACAGAGCTGTGAAGTAGTGTGAGTGATGTGATTATCGCAGCTAGGGGGGAGAAGAAAGGGAGAGGAGGGTGGGAGATGGAAAGAGAGAGGTGAGGGTGAAGAAGAGAGGAGGAGAAGATGGAAACTATTGGACAGAGAGGATGAAAAGAAGGGACACATGGAGAGAGGAGGAAAAGAGGGAGGGAGAGATACCACACTCCACATCCGGGGCCCATAAAACTCCATCCATACTTATATAACTATTCCTACAACCAGAAGAATGATAATACCAGGAAGAAGAGGAGAGGAAAAGGGAAAGGAGGTGAAGCATGACTGTATTACTCTACCTCCTCTCCATGTCCCTCCCTCTGTGGTGTGTATGGGTCTATTAAGTAGTATACAGTACAGTACACAAACCCTAATGTCACACACCAACATAGTCATTTTTAATAGAAACCGTCTAAACAGGACATTACCATAAGCACCACCACAGGCCCAGAACGCACCATGACAAAGCAGGGGCCTATTGCAACGAAACAGATACGGTACACAAACAGGGTCAAGCAAATAAATAGGTTAACCAGCACAAATAAATTACCCCCACTAACACTACAGTAAAGGTAGGCTGTTTTCCTTTCACAATGGTGTGTGTCAAAGAAGGTTGGCAGCACCTTAATTGGGGAGAACGGGTTCCTGGTAATGACTGGAGCGGAATCAGTGGAATGGTATCAAACACATTGTTTCCAGGTGTTTACCATTCCATTTTCTCTGTTCAGGACATTATTATGAGCCGTTCTCCCCTCAGCAGCCTTCACTGGTGTGTGTGCACACGTCAGCTCTGGATCTCTTTGGTAGCGACTAGCGAGGAGCGATATACCATAAAAGAAATCCCCGGCATCTGATTTGAAGAGGGCCGTCGGGGAGTCTCTGCTTTCTACTGGATACATAAACAATGAAGCTTTAAAGTCTCAATGCCTTTAACAGCCCAGCTATCCAGCTACTGCCTTTTGGCCAAGACTGGGACAATGTCCCAAATGGCACCATATTCCCTATTTAATGAGCCCATAGGGCACTGGTAAAAAGTAGTGCACTATGTAGGGAATACAGTGCCATTTGGAACACAGAGTGGGACTGTTTCCCTGCCTGCCGCCTCCAGGTTCTGAATCCTTCTAATCGTCCATAGCCCACAAGCAGCCTACAGTAAGGAGAGCCAGCTCCTAAAGTGACCAATACTCTAATACCTGAAATTCTGCAGGTCTTTGGATGTTAACTGTTGAGGTGCCACCATTGGTTCCGTCACATTACAGTAAAACTGTACAGCAAGTTTGTCATATATAGGTGCGGTTAGATTATACATTGTACATTTACCATTGTACATGGTTGTCAGTGTTTATGGTATGCATCATATCTCTGAAATAGGTATAAATCAATGTTGTGGAAAATGCTAAATTACAGTGGACACGCACCAAAATCCTACTGTATGTATGTCTATTGCTAACAGGAGAGTTAGAGAAAAAAATGACCAAGAGAAACAGAGAGGGGTGGAGGGGGGAGAGAGAGAGACACACACAGAGGGAGAGAGAAAGGAAGGGGTATAAAATTAAAGAGACAGATTATTAGAGAAGGGGTGAGGGAGGAAGGACAGTGTCACGCTCCTCTGCAAGTTCTCAGACAGGACGAAGACAACACCAGACCTTGTTAAATATGTTTACTTCTTTGAAGGAACTCATTGTTTTTAACAAGGCTTAAAGGCCCATACAGAGTGGAGAAAATTCAACTTTGTTTTAATTTGACAGAAAAAGGGAGTGTGAGGGAGTATTTCCCCTGATGCGTTCCAGTTAGACATAGTGCTTTTATTAGGATTGATAGTATTGCTCTGTGTCTGTGTGTGTGTGTGTGGTTTAACTATCCTTGTGGATACCAGAAGTCCGGTCCCCATGAGGAAAAATGCTATTTTAGGCATAGGGGTTAGGTTTAGGATTGGGGTTACAATTAGGATTAAAATTAAGGTTAGGAGTTAGGGTTAGGTATAGTTTTAGGGTTTGGGGTTAGGGGTTAGGTTTAGGGTTAAGGTTAGGGTTAGGGATTTATGGATAGGAATCTATTAATTGGTCCGCACAAGGATAGCAATACAAAACTGTGTGTGTGTGTGTGTGTGCGTGTTCGCGTTTATGTCCATATATGGGGTGTGTGTGTTTGTTGTCCTGCCTGCGTGTGTGTATGTGTGTTTACACAGCTGGAAGCTGAGAGTAGATTCACTTCACCTGGCACGCGTTCCAGCAGGGGAGAATGCTGCCTGCTACAGTGCTGTGATCCCACTTTGAGGCAGACTAGGTCTGGCACCCACTCCCCAAAACAAAACGACTTCACGTACCCAAATATCCTGGCATTAAGGCTTAAACGTTAGGCCAAATCCCTACAAACCCCTGCCGGTTTTACTTAGTGTGGCAAATGGTTCCCTCTCTAAACTCTCTGATAGCTGATTGCTCTGGCAGGACTCAGGTGGATCTGCAGAGTGGCCCCCGGCCCAGTTTCCACTCCATTCAAGTTTCCACTCAGACCCAGACTTGGGTCTCAGACTCCCCCTCTCCCTCCCTATTCCTTGGACAGCCAATCCACCCTCTCCTCCCTCAGCTACCCAAGTAAATACAACTCAACCTTGATCTACCATCCATTCATCCACACACCCATTTCCCTCCCTCCCTCTCCCAGTCTGTTTACCACTGTAACCCTTCTGAGACTGGAACTTCCTGTTGGGACATAGTTGATGGTTCTCGGAGGAGGAATTAATGTTACGCTGAGCACCGTCACGGTGGAGATCAAAATGGTCTGAACTTCCCCCTCGCCAATTCATCCATCTCTCTAATGGCTCTATAGCTCACGGACACAACAGAGGTTATAGAGAGCCTATCTGGATGTGTGTGTATATGTGTATGCTTGCATGTATGTGTAGTACAGTAACAGGCCTGCCAGCATTACGCCTTCCCTCCACAGCAGAACCAGCAGGAGCACAGTAGTCTGTCTGGAGGTTCCAGGAAAACATAATGGCCTCACGGTGACACCACGGAAGGGGGTTTGACCAATGATGTATATAAACCCTGGATTACAGACGCTATGTATTGACCATTGAAAGGCGTTGAAGCCACTGTTCTACCATATTGGCACTCCGCTGTAGGAGCAGTCCTCCATTAAGAATTAATGGAATTCTACAGTATTTCAATTAAATGCTTAAAGGATCAAATTACAGTTGAAGTCGAAAGCTTACATACACTTGTTTTTCAACCACTCCACATATTTCTTGTCAACAAACTATAGTTTGGCAAGTCGGTTAGGACATCCACTTTGTGTATGACACAAGTAATATGTACAACAATTGTTTACAGACAGATTATTTCACAATTACAGTGGGTCAGAAGTTTAGATACACTAAGTTGACTGTGCCTTTAAACAGCTTGGAAAATTCCAGAAAATTATGTCATTGCTTTAGAATCTTCTGATAGTCTAATTGACATCATTTGAGTCAATTGGAGGTCTACCTGTGGATGTATTTCAAGGCCTACCTTCAAACTCAGTGCCTCTTTGCTTGACATTATGGGAAAATCTAAATGAATCAGCCAAGACCTCAGGAAAAAAATGGTAGACCTCTGGTTCATACTTGAGAGCAATTTCTAAACGCCTGACGGTACCACGTTCATCTGTACAAACAATAGTACGCAAGTATAAACACCATGGGACCATACAGCCATCATACCGCTAAGGAAGGAGATGCATTCTGTCTCCTAGAAATGAACGTACTTCGGTGCAAAAAGTGCAAATCAATCCCAGAACAACAGCAAAGGACCTTCTGAAGATGCTGGAGGAAACAGGTACAAAAGTATCTAAATCCACAGTAAAACAAGTCCTATATCAACATAACCTAAAAGGCCACTCAGCAAGGAAGAAGCCACTGCTCCAAAACCGCCATAAAAAAAGCCAGATCGTACTTTTTGGAGAAATGTCCTCTGGTCTGATGAAACAAAAATAGAACTGTTTGGCCATAATGACCATTGTTATGTGTGGAGGAAAAACGGGGAGGCTTACAAGCCGAAGAACACCATCCCAACCGTGAAGGACGGGAGTGGCAGCATCATGCTGTGGGGGTGCTTTGCTGCAGAAGGGACTGGTGCACTTCACAAAATGGATGGCATCATGAGGATGGAAAATTATGTGGATATATTGAACAACATCTCAAGACATCCGTCAGGAAGTTAAAGCTTGGTCGCAAATGGGTCTTCCAAATGGACAATGACCCAAAGCATACTTCCAAAGTTGTGGCAAAATGGCTTAAGGACAACAAAGTCAAGGTATTGGAGTGGCAAACACCACACAAAGCCCCTTATCACAAAGCCCTGACCTCAATCCTATAGATAATTGGTGGGCAGAACTGAAAAAGCGTGTGCGAGCAAGGAGGCCTACAAACCTGACTCAGTTACACCTGCTCTGTCAGGAGGAATGGGCCAAAATTCACCCAACTTATTGTCGGAAGCTTGTGGAAGGCTACCCTGAAACATTTGACCCAAATTAAACAATTTAAAGGCAATGCTAATTGAGTGTATGTAAACTTCTGACCCACTGGAAAAGTGATTTAATAAATAAAAGCTGTAATAAATAATTCTCTATTCTATTATTCTGACATTTTACATTTTTTAAATAAAGTGGTGATCCTAACTGAGCTAAGATAGGGAATTTTTACAGGAGTTAAATGTCAGGAATTGTGAAACTGAGGTTAAATGTATTTGGCTAAGGTGTATGTAAACTTCCGACTTCAACTGTATATACTTAAGTATTTTTGGGGGGTATATTGGGGTAGTATCAGTACAAAAAAATGATAATACTTCCATGACATTTTTTTATATACTGAACAAAAATATAAATGCAGCATGTTAAGTGTTGGTCCCATGTTTCATGAGCTTAAATAAAGATCCCAGAAATGTTCAATATGCTCAAAAAGCTTATTTAGCTAACATGTGGTGCACACATTTGTTTACCCACAGATGCATATCAGTTTTCCCAGTCATGTGAAATCAGGGGGTAATAAAACATTTTCTATTGATTGATTTCCTTATATGAACTGTAACTCAGTAAAATCTTTGAAATGGTTGTATGTTGCGTTTATATTTTTGTTCATTGTAATTTTTTTCATTTTATGTTTAGCTCACATAATATATTTTAAACGTATGCATTAAGGTGTCTATAATAGAATACACGTGTCAAAAACAAATTACTGTTGACAAAGACTGTTGACATCTAGTGGAAGCCATAGGAATTGCAATCGTCGAGCTAGAATTGCATAGGACCCATAGCTTTCCATTATAAGAGTCTGGGACCTCAAAAAAAAGAAATTCCGGTTGGTTTTTCTTTGGCTTTTCGCCTGACATATCAATTGTGTTATAGTCTAATACATTACTTTAACAATTCTAGAAACTTCAAAGTGTTTTCTATCCAATGCTACCAATTAAATGCATATCCTGGCTTCTGGGCCTGAGTAACAGGCAGCTTACTTTGTGCACGTTAGTCTGGCAGAAATTCAGGAAAATAGACCCTAGCCCCAAATGGATTTCTATAGCTTTTATAATGGAGGAGTACCAAGATGGCTGTGCGGTGGCTTCAACACAACACCCCGTCAGTCATCCAGGGTTTATGCACATCATTGGAACTGACAAGGCTCTGGGACACACACAAACACAGACACACCACAGTCCTCCGAGCCTGACATCAGCCACCAACCGCTCTGCTTCTAAAAGACCTACAGATTTAGAATCTTAATTTGCTGTAATGCTGGATATGTTAAACTTGTTGTGTATTTGAGGTTTCAAAAGTTTTTAGAATATTGTCATTTCCACTTTGAAATTTCAGACTGAATTTCCCTTACGAATAATGTATCAACCCCTAAAAATATGTCCAACATTTGATTAACTGGTTAATTACAGTCAGTAATTTAAACATGTGCTCACATCGCATCACTACAGCTCTGCTTAACTTCCAAAAGACTTTCAGCACATTAAGATGAAGCACAATCAGAATGGCTGTATTGCACGGTCTGACTGTATCCACATGATTCATGATAGGAGAAAATGTCTCAACCACACCAACGCAACAGATCAGGTGGGTTACTTTTCTCTTGTATATTTAAGAATTGACAGCCAGGAAACTGCAACCCACTAACAAGACCTGAACTAAAACCCATTAACCATTACGAAGTTCTCCAAACTGGTTCTTCCCTAATGTATTCATTTGGTTGACATATAACATTTGGATGTTTGAAAGAGAAGTCTCCATACCTGTGTGACGTTCTCTACTCTCTGACAGGGGATAGGTCAGCTGGGACTGTAAGAGAAAAAACATAACAGGTTCGTGATGATGATGATGGGTTCACTGGAGAAAAACAACAAAATGAAAACAAGAGTTCAATTGGAAAAGTTCATATAGTTATGGAAGTTGTCAGACAAACATCTCATAACACTTGATGTGTGAGTGAAAGTATTCAGACCCCTTGACTTCTCCCACATTTTGTTACGTTACAGCCTTATTCTGAAATCTATTAAATAAAACAATTTCCTCAGCAATATACACACAATAACCCATAATGACAAAGCAAAAACAGGTTTTTATAATTTTGCAAAGAATTTGTAATTAAAAAAAAAAACTTTGCTATGAGACTCTAAATTGAGTTCAGGTGCATCCTATTTCCATTGATCATCCTTGAGATGTTTCTACAACTTGATTGGAGTCCACCTGTGGTAAATTCAATTGATTGGACATGATTTGGAAAGGCACACACCTGTCTATATAAGTTCCCACAGTTGACAATGCATGTCGGAGAAAAAACTAAGGCATGAGGTCGAAGGAATTGTCCGTAGAGCTCCGAGACAGAATGTAGAGGCACAGATCTGGGGAAGGGTACCAAAAAATGTCTGCAGCATTGAAGGTCCCCAAGAACACATTGGTCTCAATCATTCTTAAATGGAAGAAGTTTAAAACTGCTAAGAATCTTCCTAGAGCTGGCCACCCGGCCAAACTGAGCAATCGGCGGAGAAGGGCCTTTGTCAGGGAGGTGACCAAGAACCTGATGGTAACTCTGACAGAGTTCTAGAGTTCCTCTGTGGAGATGGGAGAACCTTCCAGAAGGACAGCCATCTCTGCAGCACTCCACCAATCAAGTCTTTATGGTAGAGTGGCCAGACGGAAGCCACTCCTCAGTAAAAGGCACATGACAACCCACTTGGAGTTTGCCAAAAGGCACCTAAAGACTCTCAGACCATTAGAACCAAGATTCTCTGGTCTGATGAAACCAAGTTTGAAGACTTTGGACTGAATGCCAAGCTTCAAGTCTGGAGGAAACCTGGCACCATCCCAACAGTGAAGCATGGTGGTGGCGGCATCATGCTGTGGGGATGTTTTTCAGGGACTGGGAGACTAGTCAGGATCGAGGCAAAGATGAACGGAGCAAAGAACAGGAGTGGCTTCGGGACAAGTCTCTGAATGTCCTTCGGTGTCAAAGCCAGAGCCCGGACTTGAACCCAATCGAGCATCTCTGGAGAGACCTGAAAATAGCTGTGCAGCAACGCTCCCCATCCAAACTGACAGAGCTTGAGAGGATCTGCAGAGAAGAATGGAAGATACTCCTCAAATACAGCTGTGCCAAGCTTGTATCGTCATACCCAAGAAGATTTGATGCTGTAATCGCTGCCAAAGGTGTTTCAACAAAGTACTGAGTAAAGGGTCTGCATACTTATGTAAATCTGATATTTCAGTTTCTAAAAACTTGTTTTTGCTTTGTCATTATGGGGTATTGTGTGTAGATTGACGAGGTAAAAAAAACAATATAATACATTTTAGAGTAAGGCGGCAACGTAACAAAAAGTCAAGGGGTCTGAATTCTTTACGAAGGCACTGTACATGTCCTATGTCACTACCATTACATTTCTTCAATTTCACATTATTTTCTCCGGTTGCATGCCTATTGACACAAAACCAGCGTAGACCATTACTCAGTATATCGATCTAACACAGTATATGGCCCGACAACATCATCTTTACAGTGCCTTGCAAAAGTATTCACTCCCCTTAACGTTTTTCCTATTTTGTTGCATTACAACCTTTAATTTAAATGCATTTCTATTTGGATTTCATGTAATGGACATACACAAAAATTGTTGAAGTGAAATGAAAAAAAATACAAATATGGAAAAGTGGTGCGTGCTTATGTATTCACCCCCTTTGCTATGAAGGCACTAAATAAGATCTGGTGCAACCAATTACCTTCAGAAGTCACATAATTAATTAAATAAGGTCTACCTGTGTGCAATCTAAGTGTAACATGATCTGTCACATGATCTCAGTATATATACACCTGTTCTGAAAGGCCCCAGAGTCTGCAACACCACTAAGCAAGGAGCACCACCAAGCAAGCGGCACCATGAAGTCCAAGGAGCTCTCCAAACGGGTCAGGGACAAAGTTGTGGAGAAGTACAGATCAGGGTTGGGTTATAAAAAAATATCAGAAACTTTGCGGTTATGGAACCCCTACCTATGGAACCGCAGAAACTTTGCAGTTATGGAACCCCTACCTGTCCCAGACCTGCTGCTTTCAACTCTTAATGATCGGCTATGAAAAGCCAACTGACATTTATTCCTGATTATTATTTGACCATGCTTGTCATTTATGAACATTTTGAAAATCTTGGCTCTCTCTAATTCTCTCCTTCTCTCTTTCTTTCTCTCTCTCGGAGGACCTGAGCCCTAGGACCATACGTCAGGACTACCGGGCATGATGACTCCTTGCTGTCCCCAGTTCACTTGGCCTTGCTGCTATTCCAGTTTCAACTGTTCTGCCTGGGGTTATGGAACCCCTACCTGTCCCAGACCTGCTGTTTTCAACTCTTAATGATCGGCTATGAAAAGCCAACTGACATTTATTCCTGATTATTATTTGACCATGCTTGTCACTTATGAACATTTTGAACATCTTGGCCATGCTCTGTTATAATCTCCACCCGGCACAGCCAGAAGAGGACTGGCCACCCCTCATAGCCTGGTTCCTCTCTAGGTTTCTTCCTAGGTTTAGGCCTTTCTAGGGAGTTTTTTCTAGCCACCGTGCTTCTACACCTGCATTGCTTGCTGTTTGGGGTTTTAGGTTGGGTTTCTGTACAGCACTTCGAGATATTAGCTGATGTACGAAGGGCTATATAAAATAAACTTGATATGATTTGAACATCCCACGGAGCACCATTAAATCCATTATTAAAAAAATGGAAGAATGTGGCAACTCAACAAACCTGACAAGAGAGGGCCGCCCACCAAAACTCACGGACCAGGAAAGGAGGGCATTAATCAGAGAGGCAACAAAAATACCAAAGATAACCCTGAAGGAGCTGCAAAGCTCCACAGCGGAGATTGGAGTATCTGTCCATTGGACCACTTTAACCCATACACTCCACAGAGCTGGGCTTTACGGAAGTGGCCAGAAAAAGCCATTGCTTAAAGAAAAAAATAAGCAAACACATTTGGTGTTCTTCAAAAGCATGTGGGAGACTCCCCAAACATATGGAAGAAGGTACTCTGTTCAGATGAGACTAAAATGAAAACGCTATGTCTGGCACAAACCCAACACCTCTCATCACCCCGAGAACACCATCCCGACAGTAAAGCATGGTGGTGCCAGCATCATGCTGTGGGGATGTTTTTCATTGACAGGGACTGGGAGACTGGTCAGAATTGAAGGAATGATGGATGGTGCTAAATACAGGGAAATTCTTGAGGGAAACCTGTTTCAGTCTCCCAGAGATTTGAGACTGGGACGGAGGTTCGCCTTTCAGCAGGACAATGACCCTAAGCATACTGCTAAAGCAACACTTGAGTGGTTTAAGGGGAAACATTTAAATGTCTTGGAATGGCCTCGTCAAATCCCAGACCTCAATCCAATTGAGAATCTGTGGTATGACTTAAAGATTGCTGTACATGAGCAGGAACCCATCCAACTTGACGGAGCTGGAGCAGTTTTGCCCTGAAGAATGGGCAAAAATCCCAGTGGCTAGATGTGCCAAGCTTATAGAGACATATCCCAAGAGACTTACAGCTGTAATTGCTGCAAAGGGTGGCTCTACAAAGTATTGACTTTGGAGGGTGAATAGTTATGCACGCTCAAGTTTTCTGTTTTCTTGTCTTATTTCTTGTTTGTTTCACAATAAAGAATATTTTGCATCTTCAAAGTGGTAGGCATGTTGTGTAAATCAAAAATACAACCCCCCCCCCCCCAAAAGAAATCTATTTCAATTCCAGGTTGTAAGGCAACAAAATAGAAAAAATGCCAAGGGGGCTGAATACTTTCGCAAGGCACTGTAGTCCTTAGGACGGGTACTTCCTGTTTGAGTTGCCGCCTATAGGAAAGGAGGAGCAAAATGGAGTCATGGTCAGATTTGCCGGAAAAAGGGCAGGGGAGGGCCTTGTAGGCATCCCGGAAGTTGGAGTACTAGTGGTCGAGTGATTTAGCAGCGCGAGTACTACAGCCTATGTGTTGATAGAACTTCAGTAGCCTTTTCCTCAAATTTACTTTGTTAAAATTCCCATCTACAATAAATGTAGCCTCAGGATATGTGGTTTCCAGTTTGCATAAATTCCAGTGTTGTTCCTTTAGGCGCCATTATGGTATTGGCTTGAGGGGGGATGTACACGACCATGACTACAACCGAAGAAAATTCTCTTTGGAGATAATATGGTCGGCATTTCATTGTGAGGTATTCTAGGTAGGGTGAAAAAAAGGACTTGAGTTCCTGTACATTATCACAATTACACCAGTCGTTAATCATTAAACATACATCCCCGCCCTTCTTCTTCCCGGGGAAGGTATTTAGTCCTGTCTGTGCGATGAACTGAGAAACCAACTGGCTGGACCGACTCACAGTATATCCCAAGAGAGCCATGTTTTCGTAAAACCCCAGTATGTTACATTCCCTGATGTCTTTCTGGAAAGAAACTCTCGCCCTGAGCTCGTGAACTTTATTATCCAGAGACTGAACATTAGCGAGTAATATACTCGGGAGTGGTGGGTGGTGTGCGCGCCTCCTAAGTCAGACTAGAAGACCATTCTGAGTACCTTTCCTCCACCGGCGTTGTTTTGGGTAGGCCTCTGAAATCAGTTCAATTGCCCTGGGGGGTGCGAACAAAGGATCTGCTTCGGGAAAGTCGAATTCCTGGTCGTAATGCTGGTGAGTTACCACCCTCTCTGTCTGCGCCATTTTAAAAGAATTAGAAGAAACAATGGTGTTAAGGAGTGGTAAGGAGAGCTGGATATGGCTTTAACCTAAGAGATGCTATTTTCTACTCGATTGAGTCGGGACATATATTCACCAAGCATCTCAGAGTGAATATAAATATGATTATATGGACTGGGGGGACCTGATCCTAGATCAGCACTCCTAGTTTTGCCTCACCGTTATTATGCCTTGTCTGGGAATCGGACTGGAGCCAGAGATGTTAAAGCGCACTACACTTATTTGACAATGGGGGAAACGGTGATCACCACCACTAAAGTTTCCTTATCAATCAAAATCACTACTGTATCATCATAAACAAATCATTGTTTATCATTCTCCACTCTGATACGCACACACACGCACATACACACACACACTTTTTCCACTATCATAAACAATCCATTGTTTCACATTTTCCTCAATGATGGAAAATCCACTCAAATGTTCATGACTGCTATACAAACAGTTGAACTCTTTTACTCAGGCCTTTCCATGACTCTATGAGTTTTGCAAGTGTGTGTGTGTGAGACGGTGTAATGCTATGGGATCGTAAACTCAGTCCAGGAGATCCACGTAAATCAGGTCTATGTTGGAAAGGAGAATTTCATCTCAATGGACTTACCTAGGGATATACAGTGCCTTGCGAAAGTATTCACCCCTCTCGGCATTTTTCCTAATTTGTTGCCTGACAACCTGGAATTAAAATAGATTTTGGGGGGGTTGTATCATTTGACAACATGCCTACCACTTTGAAGATGCAAAATATGTTTTATTGTGAAACAAACAAGAAATAAGACCAAAAAAAACATCTAGCCACTGGGATTTTTGCCCATTCTTCAAGGCAAAACTGCTCCAGGTTTTGGTTGGGTTGTGTTTCGGAGGACGCATGGATCTCGACCTTCGCCTCTTCCAAGTCCGTACGGGAGTTGCAGTGATGAGAAAAGACTCATCGCTCCCCCTTTTTTGGGGAGAAAAAAGGGGTGAAAAATACAACAACAATAAATAAATAAATAAATAAAATGAAACTTCCACACAGAAACCCAAACACATATATCCCCCCCCCCCCCCCCCCCCCACACACACAGGACTTAATACAGGCTAGAAGTTGATACATGTAGTATTAACAAGTGCCTAAGTATTAACCAAACGGCAGGTGTCTGAGCACATACTTTGAATGTACAAGCAAACTCAATTAAGTTCAATTCAAGGGGCTTTATTGGCATGGGGAAACATATGTTAACGATCCCAAAGCAAGTGAAGTAGATAATATACAAAAGTGAAATGAACAATAAAAATGAATAGTAAACATTACACTCACAGACGTT
Source organism: Salvelinus fontinalis (assembly GCF_029448725.1). NCBI lineage: Eukaryota > Metazoa > Chordata > Actinopteri > Salmoniformes > Salmonidae > Salvelinus > Salvelinus fontinalis. Next base: position 16,247,712 of record NC_074676.1, read on the forward strand.
CCAAAATAATAAAATACATTACAAATGTCATATTATGTATATATACAGTGTTGTAACGATGTGCAAATGTTAAAAAAATAAATTTAAAAAAGTACAAAAGGGAAAATAAATAAACATAAATATGGGTTGTATTTACAATGGTGTTTGTTCTTCACTGGTTGCCCTTTTCTTGGGGCAACAGGTCACAAATATTGCTGCTGTGTTGGTACACTGTGGTATTTCACCCAGTAGATATGGGAGTTTATCAAAATCCGGTTTGTTTTCGAAATCTTTGGGGGACTGTGTAATCTGAGGGAAATATGTGTCTCTAATATGGTTATACATTTGGCAGGAGGTTAGGAAGTGCAGCTCAGTTTCCACCTCATTTTGTGGGTAGTGTGCACATAGCCTGCCTTCTCTTGAGAGCCAGGTCTGCCTACGGCGGCCTTTCTCAATAGCAAGGCTATGCTCACCGATTCTGTACATAGTCAAAGCTTTCCTTAAGTTTGGGTCAGTCAGGGTGGTCAGCCATTCTGCTACTGTGTACTCTCTGTTTAGGGCCGAATAACATTCTAGTTTGCTCAGTTTTTTTGCTAATTATTTCCAATGTGTCAAGTAAATATCTTTTTGCTTTCTCATGATTTGGTTGGGTCTAATTGTGTTGCTGTCCTGGGGCTCTGTGGGGTCTGTTTTGTGTTTTGTGAACAGAGCCCCAGGACCAGCTTGCTTAGGGGACTCTTCTCCAGGTTCATCTCTCTGTAGGTGATGGCTTTGTTATGGAAGGTTTGGGAAATGCTTCCTTTTAGGTGGTTGTAGAATTTAACGGATCTTTTCTGGATTTTGATAATTAACGGGGATCGGCCTAATTCTGCTCTGCCTACATTATTTGGTGTTTTACGTCGTACACGAAGGATATTTTTTGTAGAAGTCTGCATGCGGAGTCATAATTTGGTGTTTGTCCCATTTTGTGAATTCTTGGTTGGTGAGCGGACCCCAGACCTCACAACCATAAAGGGCAGTAGGTTCTATAACTGATTCAATTATTTTTAGCCAGACCCTAATTGATATGTTGAATTTTATGTTCCTTTTGATGGCATAGAATGCCCTTCTTGCCTTGTCTCTCAGATCGTTCACAGCTTTGTGGAAGTTACCTGTGGCGCTGATGTTTAGGACAAGGTATGTATAGTTTTTTGTGTGCTCTAGGGTAACGGTGTCTAGATGGAATCTCTCTCTCCCTCCCTTCCTATCTATGTTTTCTGTCTCCCTTCCCCTCTGTCTCTGTCTGTCTCTTGTCTTTCTCTCTGGACGGCAGGTAGCCTAGTGGTTAGAGCATTGGGTCAGTAGCCAAAAGGTTGCTAGATCAAATCCCTGAGCTGACAAGGTAAAAAAAAGCTGTCGTTCTGCCCCTGAACAAGGCAGTTAATCCACTGTTCTTAGGCTGTCATTGTAAATAAGAATTTGTTCTTAACTGACTTGCCTAGTTAAATAAAAAATCTAACTCCCCTCTTGACTCTCTCCCTTCCTTTCTATTCTATCCCTTCCTATCTATTCTCTCTCTCTCTCTTACTCACCCACACTCTTCTTCTCATCTCACAAAACCACAACTGTGAGCCCAGTCAAGGTCCAACCTCTGGTGCCAAAGGTTGTATGTATATTTTAAGCCTATCCCAAACCTTAACCCTTAACCATTCCGAGAGAGACAGCGGGAGAGCTGTGTGCTGTCCTGTTTAATTAGGCAGTGAGTTCAGCGTTAGAGTAGTGTGTGTGTATCTGTTTGTGCGACTGTGCGTATCTACACGTGTGTTAATGTGTTTGCGCGTGCGTGTGTGAGAGAGATCGGGTCTGCTCAGAAGCCCCTCTGCCTGAAGCCTTCTTGGAAAGCACACATGGAACATGTAATTAAATGAGGAACGGCCTCTCGCTGGATCGAGACATTTTTCTGGCGCTGCAAACTAAGCATGAGGTCGGTGTGGGCTTTAGTGTCTCGCTGCTTTCATTATGCTTTCTGCACTTTTATTTGGTTATCCCCCTCTCAGTGTGTTCATCTACATCATCCAGGGGCCAAGGCATGCGTAATGTCAATAACTTATGAACAGTATGTCTATCCTTTTAGATACAAAATAATATAACATCAGATAGAATAAATAATGAAAAAGATTGCATGTCCAAGTCACAGAGGCTGGCGGGGTTTCCGCGGCTGATGCTGGAGAGCAGTACTCCTGCACTGTGTCTGCTGACAAGATGGAGGATTGTTTGTTGGGCTCCTGGTCTGCACTGCTTTATCACACACACGTGGGTGAGCGGTCACACACACTGAGACACTCACACAGAAGGGCATGAGCACCGGCACAAACACACACTTTTTCTTCTATCCTCGAGGGGACGTCAAATGTATTTCCTTTCAAAATCCTATTGTCCCTAACACCTAACCCTAACCTTAACCCCTAATCCTAATGCCTAACTCTAAACCTAACCCCTAACTCTAACCCTAATTGTAAACTTAACCCTAACCCCTGATCTTAAAATAGGGATTTTAGGTCATTATGCTAATTGGTTGCATCCAAATTGGCCCTTTTCATTTATAAGATGAACATAATATTCAACAAATATAGTACCCAACATCCGATTTGGACGAAATATCTTCTTACCGTTGAGTAAGACATGAGGAATCTAATGAAATGGTCAAATGCCATCCACGGACCCCCCACGCCGATCCCCACCCCAACAACCAGTATACAGTATCGGTTCTCTATGTCTGTCAAGTAGTATGGAGCTGCTGCTTGGAGTATTGCTTCTTCATCCTTTGTAATGCATTTCCTGTGAATCAGGTGATGTTTTCCCTTGTTCAGAGATATTAGCAATTTAAGTCACTTTACCATAAATGAGTGTGAAAGTACCAGGTTTTGCCTGCTAGATGCCAGTGTTTATGCTACTGCCACCACACCCTTTTACACATTTTGCTGGTCTCTTTTTATTAAATGGATCAAAACATTTTCTTTGCAACTTTAGGTCGAAAAACCAATAGCTTTTGCTAAAAATATATTGTGTGATAAATTGTGTGGTCAAGCCAGTCCCCTATTAAAACAATTCAGTTTGTCCTTCTCTTAGCAACCTAATTCTTCAAACCAACTCTCCTTGAATAGTCCAACACATGGCAACTTTCTGAGAGGACTATCCATGTAATGCAGTTCTCATATGAAGTGTTCCTACAAGCCCAAAACTTTGATGGAGAAATCGGTTACTAACTCAAATGTTGTGACAACCCTAATAAGATAATAACATTATAAACCATTGCATTGCAGTCACATGTTTTTCAATAAACATTTTAGAAAACATCTATATGTGATTAGGGATTGATTGTTATTCATAATAAGGGTTACATGGACCTCTGAAATTAAAATGGATGGCCCTCCCTTCAGCAAAATATATTTGACCTAAACTCTATAGTAAAATCATTGCATGAATCTATCATTGTATTTGCAGGTCCGAGAAAGAATTGCCTTTCATAAAAATGTCATGCAATTGTATGTCATTTTACATATTAGCCAAATATTGTTTAACACCGCACAATTACAGGCTAAGAATGTACAGGGAAATAGTATTGTGTTCATCTTATCATATTTCTCCAATGCCAAATCAGTGTGTCTTGTTTGCAATGAAACTGTCCCTGTTTGCAAATAATTAAATATGAGACATCATTAGGAATCTGAGCACGGTACTTTCAAAAGTTAGGCCTACCTTTCCACGCCAGCCGGTAGACCTACCGATGCAGAAAAATGTACGCTTTAACTGCTGGCTACTCAACTTTCATGACCTAACCCAATGAGAGAAGGTCACTAAAAGCTGTATGGGTTTAAACATATTCTATGTGAACAGCTTAATCAATTGATAGTGACAGAATTAGATTACTTCCCAAGCAAAGTCCATTTTTTGTTTCCTCGGCTATAGAAGATTGTAGCCCAGCCTCTGAATGTCAAATAAACGAAATGATATCCCCATATGCATCAGAGTCACGTCTTTCCAGGTATTTTACAGCTGTTTCCAGCATAAAGCACTGTTATAGATCACTTTATACATTATAATCGGATCTGTTTATTAACTTAACAGCCCTTCACTGACATGGAGGTAGGCTATTTAAAGAGTGCATGGTGGGTGGAGGAATTGACCGACAAATCACTATGTAGCCTACAGTATATACAGTAGAAGCCTATAGCCTAATTTCATCTGTGAAATAGGTTGGCCTACCTCTTATTTCTTCTTCGGGATCGGTGTCCCTTCTACGGGACGGTTGAGCTAAAGTAGACTAATGCGATTAGCATGAGGTTGAAAGTAACAAGAACATTTCCCAGGACATAGACATATCTGATATTGGCAGAAAGCTTAAATTCTTGTTAATCTAACTGCACTGTCCAATTTACAGTAGCTATTACAGTGAAATAGTACCATGCTATTTTTTGAGGAGAGTGCACAGTTTTGAACATGAAAGGTTATTAAACAAATTAGGCACATTTGGGCAGTATCGATACAATAGTTTTAACAGAAATGCAATGGTTCATTGGATCAGTCTAAAACTTTAGACATACACCGATGCCATTTAATGGCCAAAATCTAAATTGCACCTGGGTTGGAATAATACATTATGGCCTTTCTCTTGCGTTTCAAAGATAATGGTTCAAAACAATACAAAATAACGTTTTTTTCTTTGTATTATCTTTTACCAGATCTATTGTGTATTCTACTACATTCCTTTCACATTTCCATAAACATTGAAGTGTTTCCTTTCAAATGGCACCAAGAATATGCATATCCTTGCTTCAGGGCCTGAGCTACAGGCAGTTAGATTTAGGTATGTAATTTTAGGCGAAAATAGCCCTCTTATTGTTAGTAAAGTGTAATTAAAATTAAAATGGTTTAAATGAATTATGCCTACTCAAATTTGCCTACCTTCAGCACTATGAGCTGTCCATTTCCAAATGATTGTGCCGTGACTGCTGCTTCAAGCTTCAGCACACAACGTCAGTTACTCGAATCTGGCTTATTGGGAGGTCAATACCTCTGATAAATACATCAAGGGCAAGAAACATATTGTTTCTATTAAAATAAATTATAGTAGTAGCAAACTATCAAAGTTGACCTCCGGTCCTCCTTCTCATCTTCACGCTCTCCTTCTCAAACTGAACTAATCATAGGCTCATCCGCGATTGCTTTTTTTTTGTACTAGGCCTAATCTAAACTAATTTCCGTAAGAATTCTTTGACTCTCCTCCTGAACTGCCACTATAGCACTACACCGCACATTATTGATTAGGCAGCACAAAACATAGTTTTTGATCAACAAGAGCAGACCAGGCCGGGGCTCAGGGATAGAATATCCGTTGTGTAATACAGCCTAGTTTTATTTACACCATCCAAGCAGCTATCTTAGAAATACAACTTTGCTCTGTGCTTCTCCGAGCATGCACTTCGTTGCACACTTGATATTGAGCGCCAAGCAGAGAATCAGAGATGAGGAGTGGCATTGGGCACACACTGATATATAGCCTAATGAGTTCCTCTGTCTAAAACACTGAGAAACGTAGAAATGTCATCAATTACAAACTACATGGCCCTCCCCTGGACTAGATTAAAAAAATACTAAACCCTCCCCTTGACTGAAATGTGAAAATCATAACCCTACCCTATTTTCCTCCAATTTTGATCCATCTCTTAGTGACATTTACCATGAAACCCAACCCAACACCATTACCATTGCAAAACACTATACTATATATGCTTGGGACTTTTACCATTGAAGACCATTAGAGAACATGAAATTAAAACCATTAGATCTGCTGTAGCCTAATGGTTTGCTTGTTTGCCAGGAATGGTCTAACTAATCACATTTTTTTTTAAAGGAAAAACACTCAGAGGGGCCGTTTCCTAGACACAAATTAAGTCTAAGCGAAGGACGAACAGAAGTGCTTTCATGGAGGACTGGTTTGTATTGTAAGAATGACCAAACAATTTATTTTCATCATGAGCAAAAGCTATTGGTTTTCTACCCTAAGATCCATTTAATAAACTTAAGAGACCAGCAAAATGGATAAAAGTAGCAGGAACAGCGGTATCGAATGGGCAAAACATATATACTTTCACACAAATTCATGGTAATGCAAGCAATTTCAATGACTAATTTCTCTAAACAGAAGAAAAAACATCACCAGATTCACAGGGAATACATTATGAAGGATGAAGAAGCAATACTCCAAGCAGCAGCACCATACTACTTGACAGACATAGAGAACTGATACTGAATACTGGTTGTTGGGGTGGGATTGGTGTGGAGGGTCCGTAGGTGGCCTTTGATCATTTTATTGGATTTCTCATGTCTTTCTCATTGAGTATGGTTACATGCACACAATAATGCAAAGTAAGATTAATATAATAGTTTGATTGAAACGTTTACATGCTTTGCAAGAATAAAGATTTCCATAATAATCCTGTTTACATGGACACATCTGAAATCAGGCTAGCACTCTGATAAATGCAAAAACAAATCGGCAATCAAAATACACGTTCTACCACAGAGGCCATATTATTTTTGGTAAGCATATTTGATTCTGAATTGAGACATATAAAGTGTGTATGTGAAAACTACTTCTAAGATGCATACATTGTTGTTCAGAACTCACTTCACTCGAGCTAAAGATCAAATGCACTGCTGAAATGCCGATTAAGGTGTTTACATGTCCTAATCATTTGAAAGATTACTCAGAAAAACAGGTGTTTTAATCTGCATATTCTTACTTCAATGTTGACCTTGATGCCGATTAAGATAAGCAGAATAAGGTGTTTGTATTTATTATTGATCCCCATTAGTTCCTGCCAAGGCAGCAGCTGCTATTCCTGGGGTCCGGCAAAATTGAGGCAGTTATACAATTTTTAAAACATTACAATACATTCATTGCAGAATTCACAACACACTGTGTGCCCTCAGGCCCATACTCCATTACCACATATCTACAGTGCAAAATCCATGTGTACATGTGTGTATAGTGCATATGTTATCATGTGCTTGTATCCAAGTGTCGGTGCCTAGGTTTGTGTTACTTCACAGTCCCCGCTGTTCCACAAGATGTATTTTTACCTGCTTTTTAAATCTGATTCTACTGCTTGCATCAGTTACCTGATGTGCAATAGAGTCCCATGTAGTCATGGCTCTATATAGTACTGTGCAACTCCCATGGTCTGTTCTGGTTGCATGTCTTATGGGGTGGGTGTCTGAGCTGTGTGCTAGTATTTTAAACAGACAGCTTGGTACCCTCAGCTTGTCAACACCTCATAAGTAATGAGGAAATCAATCTCTCTTCCGCTTTGAGCCATGAGAGATTGACAGGCATGTCATTAATGTTAGCTCTCCGTGTATTTTTAAGGGCCAGCCGTGCTGCCCTGTTCTGAGCCAACTGCAATTTTCATTTACATTTACATTTAAGTCATTTAGCAGACGCTCTTATCCAGAGCGACTTACAAATTGGTGCATTCACCTTATGATATCCAGTGGAACAACCACTTTACAATAGTGCATCTAACTCTTTTAAGGGGGGGGGGGGGGGTTAGAAGGATTACTTTATCCTATCCTAGGTATTCCTTAAAGAGGTGGGGTTTCAGGTGTCTCCGGAAGGTGGTGATTGACTCCGCTGACCTGGCGTCGTGAGGGAGTTTGTTCCACCATTGGGGTGCCAGAGCAGCGAACAGTTTTGACTGGGCTGAGCGGGAACTGTACTTCCTCAGAGGTAGGGAGGCGAGCAGGCCAGAGGTGGATGAACGCAGTGCCCTTGTTTGGGTGTAGGGCCTGATCAGAGCCTGAAGGTACGGAGGTGCCGTTCCCCTCACAGCTCCGTAGGCAAGCACCATGGTCTTGTAGCGGATGCGAGCTTCAACTGGAAGCCAGTGGAGAGAGCGGAGGAGCGGGGTGACGTGAGAGAACTTGGGAAAGTTGAACACCAGACGGGCTGCGGCGTTCTGGATGAGTTGTAGGGGTTTAATGGCACAGGCAGGGAGCCCAGCCAACAGCGAGTTGCAGTAATCCAGACGGGAGATGACAAGTGCTTGGATTAGGACCTGCGCCGCTTCCTGCGTGAGGCAGGGTCGTACTCTGCGAATGTTGTAGAGCATGAACCTACAGGAACGGGTCACCGCCTTGATGTTAGTTGAGAACGACAGGGTGTTGTCCAGGATCACGCCAAGGTTCTTAGCACTCTGGGAGGAGGACACAATGGAGTTGTCAACCGTGATGGCGAGATCATGGAACGGGCAGTCCTTCCCCGGGAGGAAGAGCAGCTCCGTCTTGCCGAGGTTCAGCTTGAGGTGGTGATCCGTCATCCACACTGATATGTCTGCCAGACATGCAGAGATGCGATTCACCACCTGGTTATCAGAGGGGGGAAAGGAGAAGATTAATTGTGTGTCGTCTGCATAGCAATGATAGGAGAGATCATGTGAGGATATGACAGAGCCAAGTGACTTGGTGTATAGCGAGAATAGGAGAGGGCCTAGAACAGAGCCCTGGGGGACACCAGTGGTGAGAGCACGTGGTGCGGAGACAGATTCTCGCCACGCCACCTGGTAGGAGCGACCTGTCAGGTAGGACGCAATCCAAGCGTGGGCCGCACCGGAGATGCCCAGCTCGGAGAGGGTGGAGAGGAGGATCTGATGGTTCGCAGTATCAAAGGCAGCCGATAGGTCTAGAAGGATGAGAGCAGAGGAGAGAGAGTTAGCTTTAGCAGTGCGGAGCGCCTCCGTGACACAGAGAAGAGCAGTCTCAGTTGAATGACTAGTCTTGAAACCTGACTGATTTGGATCAAGAAGGTCATTCTGAGAGAGATAGCAGGAGAGCTGGCCAAGGACGGCACGTTCAAGAGTTTTGGAGAGAAAAGAAAGAAGGGATACTGGTCTGTAGTTGTTGACATCGGAGGGATCGAGTGTAGGTTTTTTCAGAAGGGGTGCAACTCTCGCTCTCTTGAAGACGGAAGGGACGTAGCCAGCGGTCAAGGATGAGTTGATGAGCGAGGTGAGGTAAGGGAGAAGGTCTCCGGAAATGGTCTGGAGAAGAGAGGAGGGGATAGGGTCAAGCGGGCAGGTTGTTGGGCGGCCGGCCGTCACAAGACGCAAGATTTCATCTGGAGAGAGAGGGGAGAAAGAGGTCAAAGCACAGGGTAGGGCAGTGTGAGCAGAACCAGCGGTGTCGTTTGACTTAGCAAACGAGGATCGGATGTCGTCGACCTTCTTTTCAAAATGGTTGACGAAGTCATCAGCAGAGAGGGAGGAGGGGGGAGGAGGGGGAGGAGGATTCAGGAGGGAGGAGAAGGTGGCAAAGAGCTTCCTAGGGTTAGAGGCAGATGCTTGGAATTTAGAGTGGTAGAAATTGGCTTTAGCAGCAGAGACAGAAGAGGAGAATGTAGAGAGGAAGGAGTGAAAGGATGCCAGGTCCGCAGGGAGGCGAGTTTTCCTCCATTTCCGCTCGGCTGCCCGGAGCCCTGTTCTGTGAGCTCGCAATGAGTCGTCGAGCCACGGAGCAGGAGGGGAGGACCGAGCCGGCCTGGAGGATAGGGGACATAGAGAGTCAAAGGATGCAGAAAGGGAGGAGAGGAGGGTTGAGGAGGCAGAATCAGGAGATAGGTTGGAGAAGGTTTGAGCAGAGGGAAGAGATGATAGGATGGAAGAGGAGAGAGTAGCGGGGGAGAGAGAGCGAAGGTTGGGACGGCGCGATACCATCCGAGTAGGGGCAGTGTGGGAAGTGTTGGATGAGAGCGAGAGGGAAAAGGATACAAGGTAGTGGTCGGAGACTTGGAGGGGAGTTGCAATGAGATTAGTGGAAGAACAGCATCTAGTAAAGATGAGGTCAAGCGTATTGCCTGCCTTGTGAGTAGGGGGGGAAGGTGAGAGGGTGAGGTCAAAAGAGGAGAGGAGTGGAAAGAAGGAGGCAGAGAGGAATGAGTCAAAGGTAGACGTGGGGAGGTTAAAGTCACCCAGAACTGTGAGAGGTGAGCCATCCTCAGGAAAGGAACTTATCAGGGCGTCAAGCTCATTGATGAACTCTCCAAGGGAACCTGGAGGGCGATAAATGATAAGGATGTTAAGCTTGAAAGGGCTGGTAACTGTGACAGCATGGAATTCAAAGGAGGCGATAGACAGATGGGTCAGGGGAGAAAGAGAGAATGTCCACTTGGGAGAGATGAGGATCCCAGTGCCACCACCCCGCTGACCAGAAGCTCTCGGGGTGTGCGAGAACACGTGGGCAGACGAGGAGAGAGCAGTAGGAGTAGCAGTGTTATCAGTGGTAATCCATGTTTCCGTCAGTGCCAAGAAGTCGAGGGACTGGAGGGAAGCATAGGCTAAGATGAACTCTGCCTTGTTGGCCGCAGATCGGCAGTTCCAGAGGCTGCCTGAGACCTGGAACTCCACGTGGGTCGTGCGCGCTGGGACCACCAGGTTAGAGTAGCAGCGGCCACGCGGTGTGAAGCGTTTGTATGGTCTGTGCAGAGAGGAGAGAGCAGGGATAGACAGACACATAGTTGACAGGCTACAGAAGAGGCTACGCTAATGCAAAGGAGATTGGAATGACAAGTGGACTACACGTCTCGAATGTTCAGAAAGTTAAGCTTACGTTGCAAAAAATCTTATTGACTAAAATGATATAGTACTGCTGGCTGGTGAAATAGGCTAGCTAGCAGTGGCTGCGTTGTTGACTTTGTTTGAAAGTGTAGCTGGCTAGATAACCTCTAACTGGCTAGGTAACCTCGACAATTACTCTAGACTACACAATTATCTTGGATACAAAGACGGCTATGTAGCCAGCTAAGATCAAACAAATCAAACTGTTGTACTGTAATGATATGAAATGTAATACTACCTGTGGAGCAAAGCGGAATGCAACTACTCACTCCAACCCGGAAGTGCGTATCGTAGAGGGAGAGGCAATAGAAGTGTTGTTTCTTGTATTATTGTCTTTTGTGTCTTTAGAGGACTGCTTCACCTTAATGTCCCCTTTCCCCCCTTTCCCTTTTCTTCTGTCTTTATTTTGTCCCACTTTGTCCCTTCTTTGTCCCTTCTTCTCTTCTGCCAACTAGACACTCCTTGTTAGCTAGCTAGCTTCTTCCAGGAATGTCCCTAGCAACTGCCTAGCAACAGGTAAACAACTTAGCTAGCTAAGAAAACGGTATAATTTTATGAAAAAATTGTTACTTTTTCAAAAGCCTTTCTTCTTTGTTTGCTGCTTGTTTGGTCTCCTATTCAGTTTGCAGTTTTCTTTTTATTTTTTTCGATGTACTTTACTCTAAAAAAACATTTAAATTTCAATATTTGTAGGAGCTCATCTTTTCAGCTGCTGCTGCTTAATTTGGAACATTTTATTTTATTTTTTTTAGTCCCAAGTCCCTGAACAGTAGTCCAGGTGCGACAAAACCAGGGCCTGTAGGACCTGCCTTGTTGATAGTGTTGTTAAGAAGTCAGAGCAGCGCTTTATTATGGACAGACCTCTTCCCATCTTAGCTACTGTTATATTAATATGTTTTGACAATGACAGTTTACATAATCAGTTTAATATCGAATTATAACTGTGCATGTAAACATACTCATTGTTAGGAAGAATTATAGTCGAAATCAGTTTGATACTATATTTATTGAAGATAATATGAATCCTATAAATTAAATGAACAATTATGCAATCAATTTGCTTAATTTATCAGAGATCAAATTATACAGTTGAAGTCGGAGGTTTACATACACCTTAGCCAAATACATTTAAACTCAGTTTTTCCACAATTCCTGACATGTAATCCTGGTAAAAATTCCCTGTCTTAGGTCAGTTAGGATCACCACTTTATTTTAAAAATGTAAAATGTCAGAATAATAGTTTCGAGAATGATTTCTTACAGCTTTTATTTATTTCATCACATTTACAGTGGGTCAGAAGTTTACATACACTCAATTAGTATTTGGTAGCATTGCTTTTATATTGTTTAACTTGTGTCAAACGTGTCGGGTAGCCTTCCACAAGCTTCCCACAATAAATTGGGTTGATTTTGGCCCATTCCTCCTGACAGGCAGGTGTAACTGAGTCAGGTTTGTAGGCCTCCTTGCTCGCACACACTTTTTCAGTTCTGCCCACAAATCTTCTATAGGATTGAGGTCAGGGCTTTGTGATGGCCACTCCAATACCTTGACTTTGTTGTCCTTAAGCCATTTTGCCACAACTTTGGAAGTATGCTTGGGTTCATTGTCCATTTGGAAGACCAAGCTCTAACTTCCTGACTGATGTCTTGAGATGTTGCTTCAATATATCCAGATAATTTTCCTGCCTCATGATGGCATCTATTTTGTGAAGTGCAACAGTCCCTCCTGCAGCAAAGCACCCCCACAACATGATGCTGCCACCCCCGTGCTTCACGGTTGGGATGGTGTTCTTCGGCATGCAGGCGTCCACCTTTTTCCTCCAAACATAACGATGGTCATTATGGCAAAACAGTTCTATTGTTGTTTCATCAGACCAGAGGACAATTCCCCAAAAAGTACAATCTTTGTCCCCATGTGCAGTTGCAAACCGTAGTCTGGCTTTTTTTTATGGAGGTTTTGGAGGAGTGACTTCTTCCTTGCTGAGCGGCCTTTCAGGTTATGTCGACATAGGACTCGTTTTACTGTGGATATAGATACTTTCGTACCTGTTTCCTCCAGCATCTTCACACAGTCCTTTGCTGTTGTTCTGGGCACAGTCAACTCAGTAAACTTCTGACTCAGTGGAATTGTGATACAGTGAGTTATAAGTGAAACAATCTGTCTGTAAACAATTGTTGGAAAAATTACTTGTGTCATGTCCTAACTGACTTGCCAACACTATAGTTTGGTAACAAGAAATTTGTGGAGTAGTTGAAAAGTGTATGTAGACTTCCGACTTCAACTGTATTTCAACAAAATAATGTTTCAGGAATCCTAATCTGATCTTTTTCAAACTACAGAAACAATCAATATCCTCTTTCGTGTGCTTTTTGAGGTGGAATGACCAGGTATCATCTACCTGTGGCTCCTCACACTCTTCTCTACCCACTATCATTTCATATACAGATTGGACACCGATGCCAGGTGTATTTGCATAGCCAGGTAAGAGGTAGTCATTAAGAAGATGCAAACAAACACACACGCGCTTACATACACTCACACAAACGGATGCGAGTTTTTAATGTGTGTGCCAGGCCAGGCAGCTAGGTTTGACACTGCTTGCTGTGATTTACAATCCTCAGCCACAGAGAAATAAACCATGTGTGTCAACAAGCTCTTAGTTTTATTTGCGTTTTAGTGAGCTGACTGCCACAATCAACACAAGCAACAGCACATTTCTCATTTCACTAACTCCCTGTGAAAAAGTGGAATTAGCATCAAGACGAGTCCAACACTCAGCTTGAGAGGGATCTCAATCAAGGCTCTAATGTCCATGATCTGAAATTATTCCATATGAAAACCATAGGAGGAAGTAAAATTGAACTTAATCTCTTAATTAAAGATCTCTATGAGCACACACTAGTTGGACCAACGTTATTTCAATGAAATTATATTGAACCAACATGGAATAGACGTTGAATTGATATCTGTGCCCAGTGGGATAAATGTGTCAATAACGAAGCCAATCCTCAGTCCTGTTATAGTTAAATATACTGTGGCTCTATTTGTCTTTATATGAAAACTGTAGAGGAGAATAAGATTGAATCTCGTTGGAATCTCTTTTAATAAGAGATGAATGTGTCAATAGCAGAAGCCCATCCCTAGTTCTGTGTTAAGATTCATAGACATCTGTGTGAATCTATCTAACTGTTTCCATTTTGATGGGAGGTGGTGTTCCTATGGGGTTTAACAATGGCCAGGATCCGTACGTGCAAACATTAAGAGTCGTGTGCCCTGGCTGCTGCTGAAATCTATTTGGGCATTTACACCTGTAGGTCTAAGCACTTAAATTGCAATATCTACTAAGCTAACATATGGAATTGTTTTAAAATGTTCATAAAATGTATAATTTACCAATTTGATTTGGAATTGTAGGAACCTTTTACAGTAGGTATTAAAACATGTATATATAAAACAAATATTTGATGAAACATTGAATTTGGCCTTTACTGCTATAGCCCATAGAACACACATTCATAAATGGCAAAACAGAAAGTCAAAAAGTAAATCATAGGTAACAAGTGTCTGTCCAATATCTGAGACATATAAGAAAACTTCATTTCTCTCAAATGGTGTACACAAATTTGTTGACATCCTTGTTAGTGAGCATTTATGCTTTGCCAAGATAATCCGTCCACCTGACAGGTGTGGCATATCAAGAAGCTGATTAAACAGCATGATCAATACACAGGTGCACCTTTTGCTTGGGACAATTAAAGGCCGCTCTAAAATGTGCAGGTTTGTCACATAACACAATGTCTCAAGTTGAGGGAGCCGGCAATTGGCATGCTGACTTCAGGAATGTCCACCAGAGCTGTTGACAGATAATTTAATGTTCATTTCTCTACCATAAACCGCCTCAAACATAATTTTTGAGAATTTGGCAGTACCTCCAACCGGCCTCACAACCGCAGACCACCTGTAACCGCTCCAGCCCAGGACCTCCACATCTGGTTTCTTCACCTGCGGTATCGTCTAAGACCAGCCACCCCGACAGCTAATGAAACCGAGGAGTATTTCTGTCTGTAATAAAGCCCATTTGTGGGGGAAATACTTATTGTGATTGGCTGGGCCTTGCTCCCTAGTGGGTGGGCCAGTCTCCCGAGTGGGTGGGCCTATGCCCTCCCAAGGCCACCCATGGCTGCGGACCTGCCCAGTCATGTGAAATCCATAGATTAGGGCACAGGTGTCAAACTCATTCCACGGGGGGCCGAGTGTCTGCGGGGTTTCGCTCCTCCCTTGTACTTGATTGATGAATTAACATCACTAATTAGTTAGGAACTCCCCACACCTGGTTGTCTAGGGCTTTATTGAAAGGAAAAACCAAAAACCTGCAGACACTAGGCCCTCCGTGGAATGAGTTTGACACCCCTGGATTAGGGACTAATACATTTTTTAAAATGGACTGATTTCCTTATATGAACTGTAACTCAGTAAAATCATTGAAGTTGTTGCGTTTATATTTTTGTCCAGTATAATTTGTAGCTACAATAGTACAATCTGGACGGTCGGTTTTGTGAGAAGACCTCTTCGAAATAAGGACATCCACGACAGAGAGTTCAGACAACTGCGGTAAAGCTTGTGGATGTCGTAGAACCGAACAACTGACTCTGTCCTGTTCTTGAGTGTCTTCCCTTTTGATGATATTGACATATTAGTTTGGACCCCACTCGGTTCCAGTTTTACAGACGATTTCATGACGATTTCCTCGCCCGGGTCCTCTGATGTGTAGAAAAAGGCCACTTTCACAAGCCCCATGTTATGGAAATGGGGCAAACTTTATATCTACGGAAAGAGGGGATTGAGCTGCAGCCACTAGAACTACAAGAAACGGTAAGTCTCTTGCATAAACACACAGGGAGCTATTCAATATAAAAACAGGTGTGTCAATCGACTCTAGGGGGTGTAAGAGAGTTTCCCCGTTCCCCCCGTTCCCCCCTTTTCACATTCTAGGTTCTCACACACACAGTGAATGGACTCACAGAACTGTGTATTACATGAAATAATGCACACACACCTGCAGATGCATGTAGGCATGCTCATGCACACATGCACACACACACAACTCAACCTACTGGCCACTTCAAGTCTCTCAGTCCTCGGGAGTCCAGTCAATGACATCCCAGAGTGCCGCAGCGCCATGGCAATGGCTAGGCCTGGGAACCAATGGTTACGGATGTAACAAATGCACGAGCCGGGGTGGCAGCCACTCAACTATGAGCACAGCCTTTTAGGGAACGTATGTGTGTACAAACGTTCCCTTTCCCCGTTCCTCTGTAGCTCTATAGCTACACCGAGGCTTAGGTTTCAGTCCAGTCAATTAAAAATCACTGTCACATGTTCCAACGATGAAAAGTGCTGAAAACTTGTACGGGAGTCATGATAAAAATCGAATCCCTCTTCGATGAAGCCTGCCGAGTAAACACTAAACCTAAACCTCCTTCAAATGTAAATCAACGATCGCCCAGTTACACATGTGTGTGCGTGTTTGTGTGTGTTTAAGCCTAAACCCCTGTCAGATGTAACTCCACCACACCCCTGGTGTACAACTACCTGCTGTAGTGATGCAATGTCTGAACCTGCAGGACCTCCTGTTCCTAATTAGAGCCTGATCCTGCTTGATCACTAACCATCACTAACTACTAACCAGCTGAGTGTGGTTAGCCACACACACACACACACACACACACACACACACACACACACACACACACACACACACACACACACACACACACACACACACACACACACACACACACACACACACACACACACACACACACACACACACACACACACACACACACACACACACACACACACACACACACAGGCTTTCAGCAAGCAGCCCAAGCCCACCCTGCAGCAGGGACACATGCTCTCAGACCTACGTACTGACCCGCAAGTCTTTAGCACTGCCTCGTTGTTAAGCCGATATGCAACTATTTACCCCCTCAGATCACCACTTTAATTGCAAGCACATTGTAAGCACATTTCAGAATGCAGGGCTATTTAAATATAATTGTAATATATGCGCACTGTGGAAAAAGCCGATCGATAACAGAGAATGAGGGAAACAAACTATTATAAGCAGCAGAACAATAGCTAGAGGTTGTTTTCTGATGGCTGGGATACAGTGTTTAAGATTGCCAAGAAAGCTATGCTAATCTGGTTAGCTAAACACGGTTAATCTATGGCCTAAGGTCACAAAGGCTTCCATGAGAGTTTCTCAACCTGCCGCTTCTAATGTCACCCTGAAAGTTTACTTAGATATGTTTCTCCACAAGACAAAGACTTGTCATATGTTGAGTCATCCTTTTCTCACAGTACACACAATTTTATCCATAGATAGAGATTTGGCTTTGACATTATTGGCAACAGATGGATACCAAGCAGTAGAGGCTCCTCAGAGAAGGAAGGGGAGGACCATCCTATTCAGTGAATTTCAGAAGAAAAAAAACAAGAAAAAGGAGAACATTAACCCCCCCTAGAGTCTAAATCCCCATCAAAATCCATCAGTTTAAGCTAGAAATATGTTTTGCATTGAATGTGTTTTAATCCACCACATCCGCTGATGTCGCATTTACGCATCTGCGGTAAAAGGTGGCTGAACTGTGTTTGTCAGACCATGAGACGTCCCGAATATCGGTCTTCTCACGAAAACGTCTGTAAGGTCCGAACTCTTATTCTCCGTTTTGCTCTACAACCCCTACTCATCTGAAGTCGGTACAGCCGATCTGCCAACTTCTGTCTGTAGTGCCGGAACAGTTTGGGCTATACACTAACATGAGGTGAGTCTCTCACGAACATGTACATGTCGGTTGTTTTGCTCTAGGACACCCACAGGCCTCACAAGACTCATCTGAAGGTCCCCCGGTACCTGTTGAAGAAATTAATGGAAGTATATATTGAGAGTGTAAGTGCCAAAAGTAAGGGGTTAAATACAAGTAAAAATACAGAATAAATGGGCCTCCCGGGTGGCGCAGTGGTCTAGGGCACTGCATCGCAGAGTCTCTGGGTTCGCGCCCAGGCTCTGTCGCAGACGGCCGGACCGGGAGGTCCGTGGGGCAACGCACAACTGGCCTAGCTTCGTCCAGGTTAGGGAGGGTTTGGCCAGTAGGGATATCCTTGTCTCATCGCGCTCCAGCGACTCCTGTGGCGGGCCGGGCGCAGTGCGCGCTAACCAAGGGGGCCAGGTGCACGGTGCTTCCTCCGACACATTGGTGCGGCTGGCTTCCGGGTTGGATGCTCGCTGTGTTAAGAAGCAGTGCGGCGTGGTTGGGTTGTGTTTCGGAGGACGCATGGCTTTCGACCTTCGTCTCTCCCGAGCCCGTACGGGAGTTGTAGCGATGAGACAAGATAGTTATTACTAGCGATTGGATACCACGAAAATTGGGGAGAAAAGGGGCTCAAATTTATTTCATTAAAAAAAAATATATAATAATAATAAAATAAAAATACAGTATAAAAATGTTTCCTGATCTTTCTTATATGTTCAGAACAAACTTCCTTAAGATTTGTTTTTGGGGACTATCAGTTGTTCCATGTGTTTGTATGGGCTAATAGCAGTATAGCAGGCCAAATACACATTTTCATCTAATATTTGTTTATTTAATTTTTTTGATACACTTAAGTGGTCTTAAAATTCAAAATCATAGCAGAATTATCATTGACCTTCTCATTGACCCTATTGGCTTTGACTCTTATTTTCTATGCCAGAATGGCTAGCTAACGCTAACGACAATGTAGTGGATTTTTTGTTGGAGAAGTCATTTTATTGACCACATCAGATTCAAGATTCTGGGAAAAAGATGCATCAGTCATGTAATGGACAAAAGTCTGTGTATTCAAACTGCTTAACACAACAAGAAGGAACAGGGATGTTCTCAAGCACCTTATCGACACTACTGCATTTTTGGGCATGTAAGAGTTGGCTTTTAGGGGGCACGATGAAAGGGAAAGTAACGCTAACAAGGGAAACTACAAGGAGCTTGCAGAGGTAATTGTACATTACCATACTTGCTGAGCATGTGGAAGTTTCTACTGTCTTCTCTGGGATGTCGAAATAAATTTGATAGCTTCCTACGCATCATCCATTAAAAGTGAGAATAAAAGAGAGGTTGAGGATGAAACCAGACATCAGCTGTCACTCACAGTTGTCAATTATCGTCAGGTATGTGGATGATCAGGGCTATATTCAGGAAGGTGGATTCGGCTATTTCAGCCACACTCGTTGCTGACAGGTGAATAAAATGTCCTCACTGAAGCCTCTGAAAACCATAACCTCTGTCCTGCACTGAAGCCTCTGAAAACCATAACCTCTATCCTGCACTGAAGCCTCTGAAAACCATAACCCCTGTCCTGCACTGAAGCCTCTGAAAACCATAACCCCTGTCCTGCACTGAAGCCTCTGAAAACCATAACCTCTGTCCTACACTGAAGCCTCTGAAAACCATAACCTCTGTCCTGCCCTGGAAAAGTTGAGCTCTTCTCTAACACCATTCATCCATGATGAGCCTGTCCTGCACTGAAGCCTCTGAAAACCATAACCTCTGTCCTCACTGAAGCCTCTGAAAACCATAACCTCTGTCCTGCACTGAAGCCTCTGAAAACCATAACCTCTGTCCTCACTGAAGCCTCTGAAAGCCATAACCCCTGTCCTGCACTTAAGCCTCTGAAAGCCTTAACCCCTGTCCTGCACTCAAGTCAAGCCTCTGAACACATCAATGCATGCCTCATACAATCACTGCTATGATCCCTTATCAAGATTGTGTAAGTAGCCTTCTCATGCTTGGACATATACCATTGTAGAGCAGCAACTAACAAAATATAATTATTACACATATACATCAAAGATTTTACTCCTTGCTTAGACTAACTGATTCTTTGCTATTTTGTCTATCTGTGTTGTGTTATTGTTTTTTGTCTTCCCAGTAAAATCCTGCCCTGCCCTCAGTGGAAATGTTGAGTTTTCCAACATCATCCATCCACGATAAGCATGTCCTGCACTAAAGTTAGGTCTTTGAACACCTCAACTCATGCCTCACAACCTTATTCAATCACTGCTGTGATTCCTTCCCAACACTGTAAGTAGTCCTCTCATTCACATTCCCCACAATATTTTACTATAAATGTCTTTCAGCCTCCACTGATACCAAGCTACCCCATCTGCTTGTACATGACATCAGAGCTACATAATGTTATAAAAACAAATTTCCACTGATTCACCAAGTGCAAAATTAGTTCAAATGAGAACACAAATAAAACATTAATCATGTTTTTTTAAGCAGCCTTTTCTTCCTATCAGCAGCGCCAATATGGGGCCTTTGTTTTGAATGGCGGCCAACCAAACAAGAACATATATCCTCAGGCGGCATGGTTATCGTGTTTAATCAGATCACGATATTGGCAAGGTATCCCATGTCAAAACAAGTTTGAAAAATATTAATCCAATCTTGTTGATGTACGGTACTCTATATATCGTATTCAATCAAAGTGAATTACGGGACTCTTAGTTTCCCCCCTTGGGATACGTTCTCTTAGATGCTGTGCTGTGTCCTGTTTGTGTGCTGTTTGTGTCATCATCCCCTATGGACTAACCACATCCTGGATGAAGATCCTGCTCCGATCCAAACCAACGTCCCACACAGAGCCAAGAGCCATGACTGCAGACTGGAGCCAAATCACACCACATAAACAAGAAAGATGGCAGTAGTCAGCACGGGAACAACACAAAGACCAACAACAACCACACCACAGCACTGACTGGGCTTATCACATACCCCTTGGCCAGCAGAACTAGAGCTGGACTAGGAGAACTGACGTAGCCGACACAGTCTAAACTCTTAACCCAAAACCACAAGTCTTCTCTATGGAGAGAGTATAAAATAAACGCAAATCCAGATGCACATGACACCACTCTTTCCCCACCTGAGATGGGAGCTTAAACATATGTAGAAGTAATCATAAATAATAATAATAACTGTGCTGCAACCATATAACGCTCTGTGTTACTTGAAAAAACATTGTAAAAGAAAAATACTGAGGGCCTCGAGCAGCCAAGCTGCTACCTGCAGACAAAAGGTTAGCCTGCAGACTCACACATTACACTCACGCTCGAAATCTAACTGGTGTATTTTCGTCATGAGCAAAAACTATTGCTTTTCTACCCAAACTTGCAAAGAAAATGTGATCCATTTATTAACAACAGAGACCAACAAAATTGATAAAAGGGTGTGGTGAAAGTAGCAGGAACAGCAGTATCTATCTTCATCAACCTGGCCAAGGCATTCGTCAATCACCGGATTCTTATCGGCAGACTCAACAGCCTTGGTTTCGCAAATGACTTCCTCGCCTGGTTCACCAACTACTTTCAGATAGAGTTCAGTGTGTCTAATCGGAGGGCCTGTTGTCCGGACCTCTGGCAGTCTCTATGGGGTGCCACAGGGTTCAATTCTCGGGCCGACTCTTTTCTCTATATATATATATCAATGATGTCGCTCTTGCTGCTGGTGACTCTCTGATCCACCTCTACTCAGATGACACCATTCTGTATACATCTGGCCCTTCTTTGGACACTGTGTAAACAAACCTCCAGACGAGTTTCAATGCCATACAACACTCCTTCCGTGGCCTCAACTGCTCTTAAATGCTAGTAAAACTAATTGCATGCTTTTCAACCGACTGCTGCCCGCACCCTCCCGCCCGACTAGCATCACTACTCTGGACAGTTCTGACTTAGATTATGTGGACAACTACAAATACCTAGGTGTCTGGTTAGACTGTAAACTCTCCTTCCAGACTTACATTAAGCATCTCCAATCCAAAATTAAATCTAGAATCGGCTTCCTATTTCGCAACAAAGCATCCTTCACTCATGCTGTCAAACATACCTTCGTAAAATGGACTATCCTACCGATCCTTGACTTCGACGATGTCATTTACAATAGCCTCCAACACTCTGCTCAGAAAATTGGATGTAGTCTATCACAGTGCCATCCGTTTTGTCACCAAAGCCCCACATACTACCCACCACTGCGACCTGTATGCTCTCATTGGCTGGCCCTCGCTTCATAATCATCGCGAAACCAACTGGCTCCAGGTCATCTATAAGTCTTTGCTAGGTAATTCCCCGCCTTATCTCAGCTCACTGGTCACCATAGCAGCACCCACTCGTAGCACGCACTCCAGCAGGTATATTTCACTGGTCATCCCCAAAGCCAACTCCTCCTTTGGTCACCTTTCCTTCCAGTTCTCTGCTGCCAATGACCGAATCGAATTGCAAAAATCATTGAAGCTGGAGCCTTATATGTCCCTCACTAACTTTAAGCATTGGAAACCAGATTGCATAGTGGAGAGGGTACAGTGGGATTTCTAAATGGTCGGTGATCTGTTTGTTAACTTGGCTTTTGAAGATTTTAGAAAGGCAGGGCAGGATGGATATAGGTCTATAACAGTTTGGATCTAGAGTGTCTCCCCCTTTGAGGAAGGGGGATGACCGCAGCAGCTGTCCAATCTTTGGGGATCTCAGACGATATGAAAGAGGTTGAAAAGGCTAGTAATAGGGGTTGCAACAATTTCTGCAGATAATTTTAGAAAGAGAAGGAACAGATTGTTTAGCCCAGCAGATTTGTAGGGATCCAGATTTTGCACTTCTTTTCAGAATATCAGCTGTCTGGATTTGGGTGGAGGAGAAGCGGAGAGGGGGGCTTGGGCAAGTTGCTGCAAGGGGAGCTGAGATGTTGGCTGGGGTAGCCAGGTGGAAAGCACGGTCAGCCGTAGAAAAATGCTAATTCAAATTATCGATTATCGTAGATTTTTAGGTGGTGACAGTGTTTCCTATCCTAAGAGGAGGTGCTGTTATTCTCCATGGACTTTACAGTGTTCCAAAACTTTTTGGAATTAGTGGTACAGGAAGCAAATTTCTGTTTGAAAAAGTTAGCCTTAGCTTTCCTAACTGACTGAGTATATTGGTTCCTGACTTCCCTGAAAAGTTGCATATCGCTGCGGTTATTCGATGCTAATGCCAGAATGCCACAGGATGTTTTTGTGCTGGTCAAGGGCAGTCAAGTCTGGGGTGAACCAAGGGCTATATCTGTTGTTAGTTCTAAATTTGTTGAATGGGGCACGCTTATTTAAGATGGTGAGGAAAGCACTTTTGAAGAGCAACCAGGCATCCTCTACTGACGGGATGTGGTCAATATCCTTCCAGAATACCCCGGCCAGGTCATTTGACCGCGGACCCATTACGCAAGCAGGCAATGAGGCAGTGATCGCTGAGATCCTGGTTGAAGACAGCAGAGGTGTATTTAGAGGGCAAGTTGGTTAGGATGATATTTAAGAGGGTCCGCATGGTTACGGATTTAGGGTTGTACCTGGTAGGTTCCTTGATAATTTGTGTGAGATTGAGGGCATCTAGCTTAGATTGTAGGATGGCTGGGGTGTTAATAGGGATAGCCCCCTTTTTTTCAATTTTCAATTAAATGACATACCCAAATCTAACTGCCTGTAGCTCAGGCCCTGAAGCAAGGATATGCATATTATTTGAAAGTAAACACTTTGGAGTTTGTGGAAGTGTGAATTGAATGTAGGAGAATATAACACAATAGATATGGTTGAAGAAAATACCAAGAAAAAAACAAACAGTCTTTTTCTACCACCATCTTTGAAATGCAAGAGAAAGGTCATAGTTATAGCCATCACTCTGGTTGTAATTCCGATAGTGTGAAAAGTTTCAGATGGATAACTTGAAAAATGAGTGAACAACAAGACTTTTAGTGTAAGTCCCCAGGTACATTTGGGCAAATCGTGAGGAAGACATTCGTATTCATATTCCATTTTTCTGCAAGAATATCGTCAAATCTGTATACTTGGACTTTGACTTCGCTGTCCAAGTATTAGTAGCCATATTATACGTTCAACGTTTGCAAAACAAACTTCATAACTCTAAATATCCTTATAATTTTTGTCCAAAATGAAAAGGCATGCTGTCGTACAAGGTTAGAAGCTACATTTTACGACATATACACGGTTTCCGGATACTCCCGTAAAGCCCAGCTCATTGGCTATCTAGCTAGCTTTGACCCCGATTGGTCCTTATTCGACAAAGATACAATTGTTCAAGTGATGGCCGCCCGCGTCATCAGCACGCCATGAAGGCGTCGCTCTCTGACCAAATATGGTGTCCTATAGGATATACTACACCCCTAATGAAATAGGGAAGTCTTGTTACTTTTCTAGGATCTCTGAGGAATAGATACGAACGTGATTTGACTCGTTCAAACAAGGTTTAGGGTGAGATTTTAACAGATTTCTTTCTTTGCAAATTGAACGAGCGGAAATACAAAATCTATTGTGCGTGCTATATGGACCTTTTTAGGATATGAAAAAGGATTTTATCTTTAACAAAACGACACATCATGTTATCTCGGGGACCCTTTGGATGATACATCAGCGCAATATTTCAGAATGTAAGTACACATTTCACCTTCAGAGGTGAATTTATCAAACCTATCGCGTTGAAAAAGGTGTTTGTTGTTAGGAGCTGTCCTCAAACAATAGCATGGCATTTTTTCACAGTAATAGCTACTGTAAATTAGACAGTGCAGTTATATAAACAAGGATTTAAGCTTTCAGCCGATGTAAGACATGTACAGACATTTGTTGTTACTCTAAAATCTGTGATCTTGATATAACGTGTGGCATGATTTACAACTGTCCCGTTGAAGTTTTTTAAGCATTTCCCAGTTTAGGTCACCTAACAGTACGGACACTGAAGATAGATGGGGGGCGATCAATTCACATATGGTGTCCAGGGCACAGCTGGGGGCTGAAGGGAGTCTATAACATGCGGCAATGGTGAGAGACTTGTTTCTGGAAAGGTGGATTTTTTAAAGTAGAAGATCGAATTGTTTGGGCACAGACCTGGATAGTATGACAGAACTCTGCAGGCTATCTCTGCAGTAGATTGCAACTCCGCTCCCTTTGGCAGTTTTATCTTGTCGGAAAAGTTTAAATAAAGGTGAAATAAAAAATCTATCAGAATTTACTTTCACACTAATTTATGGTAGATACTGCAAGCGACTTCAACAATTAATTTCTCTAAACAGGGGCGAAAACCATTACTAAATTCACAGGGATTACATTATGAAGGATGAAGAAACAATACTCCAAGCAGCAGCTCCATACTACTTGACAAACATAGAGAACTGATACTGTATACTGGTTGTTGGGTGTGGGGGTCCGTGGGTGTTACGAATCCCGCCGAGGATGGTGCCTCTTCCCGTTCGGGCGGCGCTCGGCGGTCGTCGTCTCCGGTCTACTAGCTGCCACCGATCCCCTTTTCTGTTTTCTTTTGAGTTTGTCTAATTGGTTACACCTGTTTTTTGTTTAGGGTAGGGTGTTATTTAAACCCAGTTGGCCCGCCGACTTTTGTGCGGGCTTGTTATTCTGTTTGTTGTGGTGGTGTTTTTGTATAGTGGATTCGGTCCTAATTTAAGTTGGACAGTATTTTTGACGCGCCCGTTGTTGTGTAGCGTAGCCGCCCAGAGATTATTTCTGGATGAAATAATAAATTTCCACTTGCTCATCATTACCCTGCTCTCTGCACCTGACTCCTTCATTTCACCATCGGAATTGTGACAGTGGGTAGATTTTTATAATTTTATTGGATTCCTCATGTCTTACTAATTGTTTTGAAAAATGATGGTCCAAATTGGATTTTAGGTACTATAATTATTGAAGATTATATGAATCCTATAAATAAATGGAGATCAAAAAACAGGAATGCTAATTTTATCTATTTCCAACTACAGAAACGATTTCAGAACAATCTAAGATGGTGGGTGTCGAACTCCTCTTTCTTGTACGTTTTGAGGTGGAATGACTCAGTAGGGATTGATTCTGGCCTCCTAACAATAGTCCTGAGCGATTAGTGCTTTTTGTGGTCATAAAAAAAATTATCACAGTCTTCGGTTTCGATTATTTGGGTTGAATGCTGTAACACAGAATAAAACAATTAGTAAAAGTCCCATGATGGTAGTGATTGCCCATTGCTTATCACTTATTAACCATAATTTATTCACATTAATAAAATATTTCATTTGTTGTGTATATTATATTTGTTTTATTTGATAACTATTAATTATTTCCAAGTCATCATCTCATCTCTATAGTGCTGCAGCCTATGCTGTCTGACAAAATCACTATTTTGTTGTTCAAAGTAAATAAGGCATACTTTTATGACTGCTGAATACCAACTATCAATCACTTAGATCATATATTTTCAGGTAAATATACCTCACGAAGCAACAGCTGCTCTCTATTTCACCTCACCATTGTGCATTCTTGTCTCTTCTGTAGCAGGCGTAAAAGAAACAAAGACTACACAAGTAGATGCACAACGGATTATGGTCATTGTACTTAATTACTCTATTTTATGTGCAAAACTATGTAGAATATGGGCCTGTTGGAAATTACAACTCCCTAGTACATCACATTGTTCAGGCTGGATCTGATTTATCTCTAGAGAAACTGCAATGTACACATTGAGCTCACAGAAAACATTTTGGTTCATCGCTCAGCACTATATATCAAGGCCCACTCACACAGACAGGACTTGCATGGACACCTGCAGAGGAATAGGAACTACAGTGCAAACATTTTTACACTGACACAAACTATACTGTGCTGCCTAGACTATTTTATTTTCATATTGTCCTTTCCAGCAATTATAGGGGATTTGTAACCAAGTCAGGACAGTACAGCGTGGCTCAGCTAGGTAGTGTGGAAAGGCTTTAGGACAACACAGTCCTGTCAGAGCAGGGCTGGTAAGGAAGGCTTAAAGCAGTATAAAGTGTCTCTGAAGGCCAATAGAGGCCTTGTAAGCCTATTTTGATATGGTGACTGCCATCAAGGTTTGTAGAACCAGGCTTTGATAGACCAGGCTGCCTTCAGTCTCACATGATAGTAGTGAGTAGGAGAAAGAGATGATAGTAGTGAGTAGGAGAAAGAGATGATAGTAGTGAGTAGGAGAAAGAGATGATAGTAGTGAGTAGGAGAAAGAGATGATAGTAGTGAGTAGGAGAAAGAGATGATAGTAGTGGGTAGGAGAAAGAGATGATAGTAGTGAGTAGGAGAAAGAGATGATAGTAGTGAGTAGGAGAAAGAGATGATAGTAGTGAGTAGGAGAAAGAGATGATAGTAGTGAGTAGGAGAAAGAGATGATAGTAGTGAGTAGGAGAAAGAGTGTGTCTAGGTGTATGTTTGGAAGGCCTTGGGAGCTCTACTCCAGTGGCTCTGAGAATGTTGGAGGATATCTGGCCTATGTCTCTCGAAGACCACTATGAGGTTCTGTATTTAGCAAAACAAGACTGTCGTTATGACAAAGTGAAAGAGATCATCAGTACATCCACTGCATTGACCCACCAAGATCTGTTTTACCCTTGATAGTGTCCTCAGCCAAAAGAGCTGAGCCAAGCTGAGCTGTAATGGTCTGGCCTGGTTACATATCCACCATAGTTGTTGAAACCATGCTGGAAAGGGCAAGAAAATATCAGTCAGCCCTCTACGGTTCAGGTCAGCCCTATGGTTTGGTGACACAAACTAGTCCACGCTGTGCTGGTCTGTCTAGGAGTCTCTGAAAGGATTCCCTCCACTTTCTGTAAACTCTTTCCAGAGAGGAAAGACAGGGGAAACAAACAGGTTTGAGTTCATATTGACTTTATAGAACCAGCACCCAATAAATCTGTCTGAATCTGACGAGGGAGAGCAGGAAAGAGTGTAAGAAGGAAGCTATGTGCACACGCATCATACACACTATTGTACACACACACACACACACACACACACACACACACACACACACACACACACACACACACACACACACACACACACACACACACACACACACACACACACACACACACACACACACACACACACACACACACACACACTGAGCAGCCAAGGCTCATTACACTCTGACTGTTATCACCTGGTATTGCTAGCATTAGTCATTCTAAACCAAGGGAAAGCCCACAAAGAAACTGAACTGAAGACATCATGATTTCAGGCCAATAGACAATATTGCAACTATTGTTATTATGTCAAGCGACAGCGCCATTCATTTCACCATGCCATATTTGACGCCCACATCTCGTGTGTGACTGTCATTAAACATTTTCGATTAATTTAATATGTTCATTCAATATTGGGTAATACACTTGTTTGGAAGATCCATGTATTCATTTCGGCATCAATAGCTCTGCCAATGACAACAACATGACTTCCTGACATAATAATGTAATATGGCATATATTATGGGAGGGTGAGTCTGATCCAGGTCCCTGCTGATCGGCTACTGCAAAGCAACTTAGTGGTGCCAAAAGCCCTAGAAAGAAATTACAACCTCCAGAACACCCCAAAAATACATATTTTACCCTTGTTTTTTTTAGCTAACTTAATTTATGATCAAGTTCGATCCCCACAGTGAATTGCATTGAAGTTCCCTACAAATCGAGCCATTTCATTAAATAGTGATCCCTTCTGACTACTACAGTACATTTGTTGTCACAGGACCACGTGCTGACACAGACCAATAACGGAACGGCAGGCTACGAGGAGGCTCGCGCCCTCATGCACGCTCTTTACACGTAACTCTCAGTAGTATTCTGGTAGTTGAATACTGTGGGGGTGGTTCTCTTTGGGGGTAGTAGTAGTCTTGTTTTGGGGTGGGGGGTAGGATTCAGGTAGCATTTTGATTGGTGGCATTTTGATTTGGTAGGGGACAGGGCCATGCTTAGCGGGTGATGCTGTCATTTAAGGAACCTCATTTAGATAGCTGTCACTCCCCATGGCTGGGGGTTGTGGTGCTGGGGGCTTGTGGGCGGGCTATGAGGTGGGCATATCATGGGATAAAGCGGAGCCCTGTCTCTGCGGGGATGGTGGGAGATGGTGAGACATTGGTGGCAGTGGGATTGATGGGGTGGCGATGAGAGACAGATGTGGTGGGAATAGACACCCACTCAGACTGGTGACCAGTGGGAGAGGCCTACTGGGGAGGCTCTGGGGCCCATCATCACCTAGATCTCTGTGGCCAGGATAGACGTCCGCATGCTTCCCATCCAAAACAGTTCGGAACAGTTTGTGTATATATTATGACATTTTGCAACGTTTTTGTTCGTTTTGGTCTTCGGCAAGTTTTTTTTCTTCTGTTTGTGCACACACATTTTTTGGTTGATGCAAGCCGAAGTAGGTAGCCGAAGTCTACACCCCTTCGTCGATGATTGGTCAACAGTAGGATTTCTTCAATGAAGTGTATGTTGTCATTCAACGAGAGACTAATAACGTTCATGCAAATTTTTCACTGGAGAAATACAGCACCAAACATCTTAGTAAAATGCAAAATTGTGCGACTAAGATCTCCTCTGCAAAAACAACAAAATGAATGACAGATTTTTTTTGAGTTATCTTAGATGAATTAAGACTATATTGAGGTTTCGCCGTCTCAAGATAGACAAGCAGTACTATTACCGCTTCTTTCACATTTTTCAAGCGAAGGTCTTTGAAGGGAGTATGCAAGCCCACTCGTTCGGCAGCCCCTACCCCCCTTCAACCCTTTTAAGGTGTCAGCATGCTTCGGTTCGGCTGGGGCCGAGATCGGCTAGGTTGATGGGGGGTAGGGGTGCGCCAGAGGAGGGACCCCAAATCATGACACTGTGGGTTTATTATTCCAGCGTGTGACCTGATTCCATCTGTGAGAGCTTCACCACAGAACCTGTTTGTCCACAGGACCAATATGCTGATGGGAGCCAATTACGGGTCTATGCTGGGCTAGACTGGCAGTCTACCCACATCTGCATCTGCAGCTACATCTGCAGCTACCGTGTGTGTGTGTGTTGGTTGGTTGGTTCTTCTATCCTTGTGGGGACCTAAAATCATCCAAATTCCCAACAAGGAGAGTAAAACAAGGAAAATTCTCCCTCCTGGGGACATTGGTTGGATGCGGGTTTATGGAAAAGTCCCCCACACCACCGCTGTATAGGCCTACCATTAAGGAGAGTTAATTAAAGATTCATCATTGAAGAGACATTTTTCCTGATATTTCTTATGCCTATCAATGCCTTACACAATCAATAAAATCAGCAGCCTTTCAACAATAGGTCACATTATTTTCTGCAGATAAGCCTATGGCTATCAATCTACTGCACATCCACACACAACATGAGCAGATTAAATTGGTAAAAAATGTTAGACTATTTATTAAAGACGAATGTGTCGTAACTCTGCAGTATAACTTTTTATTTTGAATGAAAGCCACAAAACTAGCACATGAATGAGTCACCCATCTTTATGCTGACAAATATCACACTTTACTCTCGTCATTTAATAGGCCAAAAGAAAATACCTAAATAAAATAGCAAAATAGCCTACTAAATAGTCCAAGCCTAAACAAAATAAATTATATTGCCAAAACAAACTAGTAAATTTAATAAATAAAACTATTAAATCAAATAGCTGTCACGTCCTGACCATAGTTCTTGTATGTTTTGCTTGTTTAGTGTTGGTCAGGACTTGAGCTGGGTGGGAATTCTATGTTGTGTGTCTAGTTCGTCTGTTTCTGTGTCCAGCCTGATATGGTTCTCAATCAGAGACAGCTGTAAATCGTTGTCCCTGATTGAGAATCATATATAGGTGGCTTGTTTTGTGTTGGGGATTGTGGGTGGTTGTTTCCTGTCTCTGTGTTTGTGTTCTGCACCAGATAGGACTGTCTCGGCTTTCACGGTTTGTTATTTGTTAATGTTCACCGTTTATCGTCTGATTAAACATGTTGAACACTAACTGCGCTGCATTTTGGTCCTCTCCTTCATCCCAGGAAGAAAGCCGTTACAATAGCTCAGGTCTTGAAAATATGGGTGCGCCCTTTTCCCCTCTGTATCTGCAATGTGCATAAATGAGGCACATACAGATAATTTGCCTGTCGGTTTTTCAACCCTGTACTCTCATTCATTCAGTTCCTTCTTCACATCAGCTAAGAATGACTCAATGTTTCAGAAACTCATTTTATATAGAATAGGCTATCATTATTTTCCACTGCGTATGTCACGCTCGTCGTTGGAATGAGAAGAGGAGGACTAATGCGCAGCGTGGTAAGTGTCCATATTGATAATTTATTATCATGAACACAAAACAAAATAACAAGAACGAAACTAAACAGTCCTGAACGGTGAATACAAAAAACACTGAACAGAAAATAATCACCCACAAAACCCGGGCCGAGGAGACGCACTGGAGACCAGATGCGCTGAGCCGGCTTCATAGCACCTGGCTCGATGCCCACTCTAGCCCGGCTGATACAAGCCGCTGCTATATAAAGCACCGGGCTATGCCTGCGCACCGGGGACACCGTGCGCCTCACTGCATAACACGGTGCCTGCCCAGTCCACTTCTCTCCATGGTAAGCACGGGGAGTTTGCTCAGGTCTCCTCCCTGATTTAGCCACACTCCCCGTGTCCCCCCCAATACATTTTTGGGGCTGCCTCTCGGGCTTCCAGCCGCGCTGCCTTGCAGCCTCCTCATAACGCCGCCTCTCGGCTTTCGCTGCCTCCAGCTCTGCCTTAGGGCGGCGATATTCTCCCGGCTGTACCCAGGGTCCCTTGCCATCCAAGATCTCCTCCCAAGTCCAGGAGTCTTGAACCCGCTGCTCCTGGGTACCACGCTGCTTGGTCCGGTTGTGGTGGGTGATTCTGTCACGGCTTTCGTTTGTGGAAGGAGAGGAGGACCAAAATGCAGCGTGGTACGTATCCATAATAAATGTTTAATCGAGAATGAATACAAAAAAGAACAAGAGAATAATCACCCACAAAACACAATGAAAAACAGGCTACCTTAATATGGCTCCCAATCAGAGACAACGACTGACACCTGCCTCTGAGAACCATACTAGGCCAAACACATAGAAACAGACAACCTAGACAAACAACATAGAATGCCCACCCACATCACACCCTGACCAAACAAAACATAGAAACATACAAAGCAATCTATGGTCAGGGCGTGACAGCGTATCCCTCCTCTCCCACAACAGCTAGGCCTATAGTCTATTTCACCCCACGTCACGTGCAGTGTGGCTGCTTTTCTTAAAATGAATATGCTGTTTTGTCACAAAATTATATTGACACATTTGGTTTGATGAAAGGGGACCCCCTGACAATCATTTAAGATAATAAAATGTAAGTGTGTGCAATTTTGCGCGTGTGCAAATTTGCGTTTATGTTGTTTTGGAACTAAACTCTTCAAATATAATTTTGGTTCAGGTCAGTATTCAAATATTTTCACACCGATCCGAATCTCATGGACACCAGGTGGGATCCGATGCGGGATACAAGGGTTAACTCCAAAATGTGGGATCCAATCCGGTCGAGATAATAATCGTGGGTAATCGGGTTAGGGTAGATCTGTGAATACCTCTAATTCAGAGGGGAGAGATTAAGTGAATATCCATATGTGATAGTAGAAATTGGACCCGGGGTACCTAAACAGTTAGCTACTCTCACAGAACTCTACCTGTACAATGTACACAAACAATTTCCTTTCCACAGTACAAAATGGATGTACACAGTTCATGCTGTAAGATTCCAATGCTCCAAGTCCTTTACCTTAAAACAGGTGAGAAAACTGACAATACGTTGATATATAATGGCAACCTGAACTACAGTACAAGTTGATGCTGGGAGTCAACTACGGGTTTATGCTTGGCTAGACTGGCCAAAAACAGCTATCCTGTTTGTCTGCATGTTTGTTTCCTCACGTGTGTGTGTGTGTGTGTGTGTGTGTGTGTGTGTGTGTGTGTGTGTGTGTGTGTGTGTGTGTGTGTGTGTGTGTGTGTGTGTGTGTGTGTGTGTGTGTGTGTGTGTGTGTCTCCTTCTCATGGTGCACTCTCTCCCAGTGGAAGGTTTTTTTCATTCCTTTCTCTGCCTCCTTCCCTGAATTATGGCACAGACAGAAGGACTGACGGAAGAATCAGCCATTGTTTAGGGTGTGTGTGGCGAATCAGTCAGGGACCAGGTAACCAGATACAGACCCCTCTCTCTCCACATCCCCACCATCGGGCTAGGGTCTGAGAAACTCTAGTCATGTTCAAATAAATTATTCCGTTGCCATGGAGTGGGCTGGGGGTAGTTTACAGTAATTTGGAGCCTAGATCATGCTGGAATATGGTTAGTTACTCAGTTACACATGGCTAGAGATAACACTTATAATAAGCGGTATGAGTTGAATTGACTGGGCTTGAGTTCCACTAGTTGTCACATTAATTCAGATGCACAACTACTTTACCTGCTCTGTTGAAATGAATAACAGCAATGTCACAAGTCATTTGTAACATTAGGACAGTATATGAAAAAGTATCTAAACAGAAGTTAAGAACTGTCTCTCCTCCAAGTATTGCATTCTACAGGCTGCCAGTGCATAACTTTACTGACAACAACAACACTGCACAACAATAAAGAGGGTAGTCAACTTTCATTTGTTTGGGGAACATATTTAGCCTATATGTCTTTTTTTCAGTGGTACCTGTGGTCAGGGTTGTAGGACTAGTCTTTATTACTCTGTCATTATGACCACATACAGTACCTGTTACCTGGGCAAGGTGAGCAAAAACACCACATCGTTTTTAGATAGGGTTAAGTAGAGATCCTAACCCTGTTGTAACCCTATGCACTGCCTACCATCCAGAACCAAGCTGCATAGTGCATCTGGTCCTGATCAAAAGACAATTGTCATCCTCGCCACATCCAACAGAGCTAGTGGTGTGTATAACCCTCCCTCCCACGCCACCCATTGGGCTGCGGTGAACTATAACATGCCCTCAAACAATAATGCTAACACCTAGTCCAAACCGGCTGCGCGTGTGATCGTGTGCTATCGTGCATAAATGAATTTTGCCCCCCCCACACCAAACGTGATCACGAAACGCAGGTTAAAATATCAAAACAAACTCTGAACCAATGATATTATTTGGGGACAGGTCGAAAAGCATTAAACATGTATGGTAATTTAGCTAGTTAGCTTGCACTTGCTAGCTAACGTTAATTTGTCCTATTTAGCTACCTTGCTGTTGCTAGCTAATTTGTCCTGGGATATAAACATTGAGGTGTTATTTTACCTGAAATGCACAAGGATCTCTACTCCGACAATTAATCCACATATAAAACGGCCAACCGAATCGTTTCTAGTCATCTCTCCTCCTTCCAGGCTTTTTCATTGTTTAAATTATATGGCGATCGCATCTAAACTTTCATTGTATTACCACGACTACCGGCAAAACATGTTGTCTTTCTATCACCCACGTGGGTATAACCAATGAGGAGATAGCACATGGGTACCTGCTTCTATAAACCAATGAGGAGATGGCACGTGGGTATCTGCTTCTATAAACCAATGAGGAGATGGGAGAGGCAGGACTTGCAGCGCGATCTGCGTCAGAAATAGGAACGACATCTATTTTAGCCCTTGGTGTCGCAGACGCTCGTTGGCACTCGCAAGCAGTGAGGGTGCAATAAATGAATAACATGGATTTATAAATTTATTTTGCGACGCTCGCTCACGCGACGTGTCCGGTCTGGTCAGCATGTAAGCTAGCTGAAATAGTCTGACTCCATTTCAAACAAGGACATACATTGGCACGGTGCCCCAACCTTCATTTTATGCAAGAACGGATCTAATAAAGTCTATCCCATCTACAGTAGAGAATGAAAACACTCTGACTCTGCCGTGTTCAGAGGTAATGAAATGAAACACACATGGACAGACACGCCGCAGACACAACGCTGAGACACTCTCTCACCCTCTTTACCTTTCATGTACTCCCAATCTAAATTGTCAGCACCCATTTCCGAATTCCTGGGCTTAATAAGAAAACCTGCGTTGGGCTTTGGAGAGGTTGCAGCCAATGTCTGGAAATACGGTTCTCAATGGAAGCAAAGAGGCATTCTTCCCTGCTTAAGGTCTGCGATAGGGCAGAATAGAGGATGTGTTGGAGTTAATCCACGCAACAAGTACTTCTCCATGCTACTGACCTGTCCACTCTGATCTGGACTGAGGTAGGAAGAAACAAGTCATTGTGTAGAGAATCATTGTACCATCTAAACCGCTGTAAAATATATTTTTCATAACCAAAAATATTGTATGTTTAGCTGTTTGAAGCTGGTGTACACAAACAAAACGTAAGAACGGGACGCATAGGAATAGTGCACATAGAACATATCTAATGCTTCTTAGACTTGCTTTCAATGAGAATGACAGATCTATAACTCAATATTTCTATGTGAATTTGGTTGGGTTGCCCAAAAAGTTACATATTGCAGCGTTAAGGCAAAAACATATTGTACGTTTAGCAAATTTGTAACACGTCATAGGAAAATGGATGATAGACATACTCAAGTTAATAAATGCCATGCTAAATGGATTGTCTCAGACTTACATACAGAATCATATGAAATGCTCCGAGACCAGGATGCACCCATTGTTGGTCCTAGACGTTTCCACTTCACAATAACAGCATTTAAAACCGAATGAAATAGCCGAATCCATTTATTTGACGGGGTGTCCACAAATTTTTGTATATATAGTGTATATCAAGGAGCGTGGAGGGCACAATCTTACAAAGTTGCAGTGCAGAAATAATCGCTTTACCATCTATGCAAAAATC
Organism: Salvelinus fontinalis; assembly: GCF_029448725.1. Taxonomy (NCBI): domain Eukaryota; kingdom Metazoa; phylum Chordata; class Actinopteri; order Salmoniformes; family Salmonidae; genus Salvelinus; species Salvelinus fontinalis. The sequence goes on from NC_074676.1 coordinate 16,283,097, forward strand.
CTGGGCCTCTAATGGAGACTGTAGAACTGTCATCAATGCATACTTCAGTATTTCCCTTTCTCTTTAGGAGCATTTGTGTGCCCATACCCCATAAGTGTATCGAAAGGATCCCACCCTGGTCACCAATGTAGCTGACCGATGTAGAGAGAGACAAGTACCTTAGCAGAATGCAATCTAAAGCTTGTGTGGTTCAGAGACAAGCACTCTACCATCTATGGCAAAAGCCTGGGCTCCTGGCGGGGATAATAGAATTCTCCCCACTGCATGTTACAATAGTAAAATAATCTGTCACCTGTTAAACTGATTCTACATTGAATTTAGTCTTTGAGATACTCAAACAAGCCCGTGTATCTGTAGTTGGTGTTCTCCAACTTTAAAATGTACTAGACTGTGTAAGACACAGAAAAGACAACAGGAAAATGCATATGTGGTCCCAATGTCTAAATAGCTCAAACTGCAGTAGGATGGTTCTCCTCATAGACAAGTGAACCAGCTCATGCTTTATGAATAGGACTTGGTTGATCTCTGGGAGCAGGACACAGGGGAGCTGAATAGATCATGTGAGTCAAAAGTGACAGACAAAAATGTATACAATAAATCATCACAGCAAAGTCATTTTGTTTGTGAGCTACGAAATGAACATCCTGACAGTTTGAAGCAAGGGGCTCTGCAATCATCTGACTCCAACTATTGACTGAGATAATGTTGTATTTCTTATTTGTCAGAATGAATTAAATGAGTGGGTCCTGCCTTGATGACTGTATTAGATTTACCCTACTTGTCCTATAGATTGTTTTTAATTGTTAAATCGTTACTTGGTGTAAACTGAACTAAAGCTAAAACGCTCCTTGTCCCAGAATGACACACTAGCTAGTGATACAGGTATCTGCTCCTGCTAGCTAGCAACAGATCTACTTGTTGTAACTAGATAGCTAACTAGCAAGCTAGCTACATTACTAAGGTGCTGTGTGAGTCCTTTTACAGCTTGCATTGATGGTAAAACGTTCCTATAAGTAAATAGTTAGATTACAAATAAATAGAAGAGACTACCTGATAGCAGTTTGTCAGACGGAGATCTCAACCAGCTGTCTACTACCTTCGATACGGATGACGTGATTGGAAGACATGATTAGCAGAGATAGTACCATGGAAAGTAAACAAGTTTTGATTGGTTTACAGTTTAGTACACGGTAGCATTTGCCTGTCCAGCTAGTGAACATAAAAGTAAGTATTTAGAAATAATTTGCAAGAATTGACATTGTCAACAAATGTAAATGTATTCAGAATAAATAGATAATTATACACAATATGTAAAAACCATCTCCTCCCTCAACAGAGATTGACAGAGATCCCTCAACAGAGATCTCAAAAACTAAAGCAGATAGCTTGCCATGGCCCACCACCTCCTACACGTGAAGTTTCAAGTTTTAATGTCACATTCACAAGCACAGTGAAATGCCTTTTTTGCATACTCAAAACCCAACAATTCAATAATCAATAACAATGTGATTCTAGAAAAAAAACATGAGAAATAAGAAAAAATATGAAGAACTCAATAAGTAAGTATTGAAGCAAACTATATACAGGGTCAGTTCCAATACCATATTTACAATGTGCAGGGATACTAGAATGATGGAGGTAGATATGTATAGGGGTAAGTTGACTAGGCAACCGTATAGAAGATAAGCAGAGTAGCAGCAGCTTGTATGTGAGTGGGTATGCGTGTGTATAAATGTATGTGCATATTATGTGTGAGTGAGCAGATGATAATGTGTGTGTGTGTGAGTGTGTAGGGCCCTGTGAGTCAATAAGGATACAAGGTTAACTCAGATAGTCCATGTAGCTATTCAGACAGACACATCGGGGATGCAACAGCTTGCGTCCCTTATCAAATTCTGAGGCGCACTTTGAAGATGTTAGAAGAACTGTCCACATTCACTTTCCGAACAGCAAAATCACTATCCTATGTCAATCTACTATCCCCCATTGTAGAAAAGTTGACCTATTCTATTGCTCATCTTTTTGTTCTGTGCGGGGAAAAAAAGATTCCAAACAGACTCTGGGACAGTTATGGGACGATAGATCCCAAATTCATACATCCACTATATATCAAAAAAACGTTACAAACAATTAGACTGATGCAGCATAAGAACTTTTAGCTTTCTGATAAACTATTTTTTCTTCATGTTATGAGAGCAGCAATGCACACACGCCAGTAAGTTATACGCACAAATGTTCCAAAATGCTAGGGAAAACACTGTTCTCTAAAGCGCACCGCACATACGAGTGCTTTCATGTAACAGATTTGAAAATATCCATGGCAAATGTCTGAAATCTAAACATGCAACAACTAGCATGGGTTGCTAATACTATTGTGCCTTTGGCTACTGGAAAAATGAATGAAAGTTGAAACCCAATAGAACATGAGAGAAATGCTGATTTCAATGGCATATGGGGAAGTGTTTATAAAATAATTCCCTCGACATATGATCGGATTTTGGCTATAGGCTACTTTGAAACAAGGTAGACAGGCCTCATAAAATGACATACAGTTTCTTTTTGGGGAGGGGGGGGGGGGGGGGGGCGGGGGGTGTGGATGAGGTGAGTTTCCCCCTACTATGTAATGCGCTTTGACTACCTCAGTTAGTAGAAAAGTGCTATATAAATCCAATCAATGATTCATTATTTGGATTAAACAATTCCGTTTATGGTTAAATAGTTTTAAAATGCTTACTGCCTCCGCTCAGATTGCAAGGTGGTTGATGTTTGCGGTGTGCAACAGGCACTGGCCTTTCTCTCCACTCTTGTGACCATTTGATCTAAATGAACCGTGCATTGAGTATTTCGATAGTTTGTCAACAGAATCAAGATTTTAATGTTAATGCCGTTAATGTTAATTATCCTACATTACATTTGTCAAACATGACTTGTGTTTGGCCTACATATAGGCCTAAGTAATTAAAAGTGTAATTAAAGTTTGACTACATTTTCTAGCACCTCCCTTATGTCAGCAACAATGTGTGCATCTCCTACAATTTGATATGTAGGCTAATTATGTATATTTACATTTACTTATATTTTTTTAACAGAATACCTAGTGTTTCTAATCAATTGAATTGTCTATTTTGGTTCTTGGCTTTGGTGCCCTGACATATTGGGCACCTCTTGAAGGTCAAATGACCTTGCCCCTAAAATCACGAAATTCCAGGCTTGGTTAATAGCCTATTACCACTTTGCAGAATCAGGATTATTTGCATCAATCCAGTGGCCATTTGTTTTGAAAACTCCATCCCAAGTGACTACAGAAACACCTCTAGCCAAACACAACAATCACATTTTGCTGTTACTGTAAATCGATCCAAATCAATGTAAGAACAAAAAGGCATGCTAATTTAAAAGATGGATAGTCAATGTTACCCTGCTTCTGTATGGAATGCAGGCACATTATGTTACACAGATCAGGTCATTATTAATTATAAATGATTTTATAAAAAAATTGGTGCGACCAAATCATGTGCTGGTGCCAGCAACTGAAAAACTTTGTAGCACCAGTGCCACCAGTTGAAAAAGTTAGTTTAGAACCCTGTGGAGTGACCAAGTTCCATAGAGAGACTACGCCAAATGTGCTTGTTTGTGAAAGGGGCCTGCAGCATTTCTCCATGCAACTGTACCTGCCGTGACCAGCCCGCTAAGTGATTATTACTATAAATCTTGACCCAAACGGGACAGTGGAGCAGTCGACTTCTTTATGGGGTTTCCCCCACCAGTTGAAAATGGCCAATCACCACACAGAACAAAATAATCAAATATGCGAGCGAGAGCACTAGTCAATCTCTCCTCTGATCTGCTTGAGAGACAGAAACACATCTTGGGTCAATAAAATGCAAAAGTAATGAAGTGCACAAGGCGACGTCTGCCAGTGGAATAATGTGGATATGCGGTGTGGGGAGAACAGAAAAGAACTGGGCCTGAACTTCCAACTGAACAGTGTTGCTTTGGGTCCTGAACAGTGAAACATAGTGATCCATACTGAAACACAGAACGCGGCTGGAGCGGGGCTGATCTGAGCTGTGAAGAATAAGCTGGAATAGGAGGAGTGACTGGCCGCTGAAAGATGGAGTGCTGGAGGAACGAGCATGTTGTTTTTGTGACTCCACTCCTTGGAGAAGGGTAGGATCCAAAAAAACGTGCTTGTGGAAACTTGTTTTTTCACCTCAAACTCACAGTGGTTTCAGCATCCTCCCTTATATAACCATGCGCTAGCCGACATGGAACTCAGACATGCAGCAAGCTCCAGGTGGACACACCCATCGGAGAGAATCCAACCCCCTTTTCCAGGTATCACTAAATCAACTCTAACACACACGGCACACACACAAACATACACTGGGTGCTACAAGGTCACTTAAGTGCATATTGACAGTACTGCTCTACCCACCACAACTACTCTCTTTCTGATTGTCAAAATGTCTCACACACATTCTAAACTGTGTATACACTCCGAATTCTGTGTATCCAAGAAAGCCCAATAAGTGTTCGCAGACTGGTATCGTTACATACTGCCTTTTTCAATCTCAATCCAGCCTGTGTCAGCCAAGGCTTAAAAAAATACAGAATTTATTTAAAATAAACTACAATAGCAACCTGCCAAACCACTGAAATCCATTTGTCTCCTTCAAAGACGGTGTTTTGGAGTCAAAATCTATTTTTATTTTAACGTGAGAGAGCCAGTGCTCTGGAGGAGAGGAAAAGGCATGATCCATTGGATAGCATTGGAGGTCAAGAGGAAGAAGACAAGGATTAACCCAACGCTGGAGATTATCAAAACAAGTTTTAAGTGATCAAAACAGCTCTTAACACCACCTTAGAACGTTGCCTTTCCTTTCGCCTCTCTCCTCGACGCCGCCTCCGGTCACCTTTGGAACCTCCCCAACCAAATGGCACGACACAAAGTGTGCGAGGGGTTAGGGCTTGGAGATGGGATTTGCATTTTTTGACACGGTCAGAGTTAATGATAACGTGTGTATTATTTTGTACCTTGAGCCTGTTTGTGATGGCTGGTGGAAGCTAAGCACTGGCTCCATAGCTCCGTGTACAATCTGGCTCTGTTTACCCAGGTCTGATGTGGTCCAGATGGGCTTCATCTGCCTCTCCTCTCCCCTCTCTGGGTCTCGGTCTGGACCACTAGGCCACACTGGCCTAGCTACTCCGTAGTGATGTACAGTCAGGTCCGAAATTATTGTCACCCTTGATAAAGATGAGCAAAAAATGTATGCGTCAGGGTCTACAGGCAATTAACGACTACAAAAAGAAAACCAGCCACGTCACAAATACTGACGTCTTGCTTCCAGAAAAACTAAACACGTTCTTTGCCTGCTTTGAGGATAATACAGTGCCACTGGCGCGGCCCGCTACCAAGAACTGCGGGTACCCCCTCTCCTTCTCCATGGCTGACGTGAGTAAGACATTTAAACGTGTTAACCTTCGCAAGGCTGCCGGCTCAGACGGCATCCCTAGTCGCGTCCTCAGACAATGCGCAGACCAGCTGGCTGGTGTGTCTGCTGTCCCCACATGCTTCAAGATGGCCCCCATTGTTCCTGTACCCAAGAAGACAAAGATAACTGAACTAAATGACTATCGCCCCATAGCACTAACTTCTGTCATCATGAAGTGCTTTGAGAGACTAGTCAAGGATCATATCCTCCACCCTACCTGCCACCCTAGACACACTTCAATTTGCATACCGCCCCAATAGGTCCACAGACGATGCAATCGCCAACACAGTGCACAATGCCCTATCTCATCTGGACAAGAGGAAAACCTATGTAAGAATGCTGATCATTGACTACAGCTCAGCATTCAACACCATAGTACACACCAAGCTCATCATTAAGCTTGAAGCCCTGGGTCTCAACCCCGCCCTGTGCAATTGTGTCCTGGACTTTCTGATGGGCTGTTCCCATGTGGTGAAGGTAGGAAACAACATCTCCACTTCGCTGATCCTCAACACTGGGGCCTCCCAAGGGTGCGTGCTCAGCCCCCTCCTGTACTCCCTGTTCACCCATGACTTCGTGGCCATGCACACCTCCAACTCAATCATCAAGTTTACAGACGACACAACATTAGTGGGCTTGATTACCAACAATGACGAGACGGCCTACAGTGAGGAGGTGAGGGCACTCGGAGTGTAGTGTCAAGAAAACAACATCTCACTCAACGTCAACAAAACAAAGGAGATGAACGTGGACTTCAGGAAACAGCAGAGGGAGCACCCCCCTATCCACATCAACATGATAGCAGTGGAGAAGGTGGAAAGTTTTAAGTTCCTCGGCATACATATCACAGACAAACTGAAATGGTCCACCCACACAGACAGTGTGGTGAAGAAGGCGCAACAGTGCCTCTTCAACCTCAGGAGGCTGAGGAAATTTGGCTTGGCACCTAAAACCCTCACAAACTTTTACAGATGTACAATTGAGAGCATCCTGTCGGGCTGTATCACCACCTGGTATGGCAACTGCACCGCCCACAACCACAAAGCTCTCCAGAGGGTGGTGCGGTCTTTACATCGCATCACAGGAGGCAAACTACCTACACTCCAGGACACCTACAGCACCTGATGTCACTAGAAGGCCAAAAATATTATCAAGGACAACAACCACCCGAGCCACTGCCTGTTCACCCCGCTACCTTCCAGAAGGTGAGGTCAGTACAGATGCATCAAAGCTGGGACCAAGAGACTGACAAACAGCTTCTATCTCAAGGCCATCCGACTGTTAAACAGCCATCGCTGACACCGAGAGGATGCTGCCTACATACGGACTCGAAATCATTGGCCACTTTAATAAATGGATCACTAGTCACTTTAATAATGGCACTTTAATAATTTTACATATCTTACATTACTCATCCCATATGTATGTACTGTATTTCAAACCATCTATTGCATCTTGCCTATGCAGTCGGTCATTGCTAGTCCATATATTTATATGTACATATTCTTATTTATCCCTTTACATTTGTGTGTCTTAGGTATTTGTTGTGGAATTGTTAGATTACTTGTTAGATATTACCGCACTGTCGGAACTAGAAGCACAAGCATTATAGCTACACTCGCATTAACATCTGCTAACAATGTGTATGTGACCAATACAATTTGATTTGATTTGGTCAGTTGACATGAAAATAGAGCTTTTCGGCCACAGACACCAGTGGTGGGTTTGGGAACAAAAAACTGAACCATAATTTTTTTTTTTTATTGGAGCATACAAAATATACTGTAGCTCATTATTTGTATTATTTATTTTATACAGTCTGTACAAAATAAATAACTCTACTGTTTACACTTCATGGGGGGTGGGTTAGGCTATAGCTGGGGGTCTGGCTCAATCATTTCTCAGTCACCAACCACAGGAGCATAGCTACTAGCCATCTTTTTACCACTTACGATCTGGGAGTTAAAACATCAACTTAAAAACACCCCCACATCCCCATTCTGAACTCCCTCTTTGAGTGGTGCCTCTCTCAGGGCAGATCCATCTGGCCTTCTGCCCTCGGCGGGTTCGTTAATTTAAATGTAAAATTCACAGCCTATCCTCTTCACATGGGGGGGACACTCCCCCATGTCTCTCCAGTCTTATAGGTAATCACTACCATGTGCTCAAGCCCCACACTACAAAGTAACTGAGAAGTCAGGTACCGGTTTACAATGCCAACTATATTCAACCAGAGTCAATCTATCACGGAAGGTTAAGCAGCCCTTGACATAGCTACAATGAAAACAACCGCCATTCCTCAAGTCAATGGAGGAAGTGAACTGCTGTCAAGGCCCACATTTGTAAAGGATACAGCAATTTAAGCATTTCATTTGAGACAGATTTGGTGTAATTGAATAGCTTCCAAATAACGGCAAGTTGGATGAAAACACACCCAGACTGTGATACTACAAGCCCTGATTTTCCGCCCAACCCCATTATTGTGCCACAGGCCACAGCTAATGTCAATGTTACTGACTATTGATAACAACGATAGGAAACCCATTCAATATGCTCACATACCATAACAACAAGGACACATACATACACACATGCTCGCTCGCACACACACATGCACAAAAGACACACACACGCAATCACATATGCACGCACAACACACCGACTGTAGGACTACACAAGGGATGCGCACATAACAATTTTGAAATCAAACTATCCCGGCCTTGAAACTTGAACTTATTGGTGACTTTCCCAGAAAGAGTTGTCTATTGGGTGAGTTAAAATAGGTCATAGGTCAGATCATAATGATTGCTCTCTCTTTTGCACACAGTGAAGAGCTCTGTCTGTGTGTGTGTGTGTGTGTGTGTGTGTGTGTGTGTGTGTGTGTGTGTGTGTGTGTGTGTGTGTGTGTGTGTGTGTGTGTGTGTGTGTGTGTGTGTGTGTGTGTGTGTGTGTGTGTGTGTGTGTCTCGACAGTAATTCTGATTAGAAGAGCATCCAAAAGTGTCCAATGCTGAAGACATACATTTATTATTATTACTATCATCTACCATAGAGTACAACAGCATTTTATTACACATATCTTAACAAGAAGTTCCCTCACGGGAAACGTTATTCTCTGTCCTGAAGAACACAAAAGTAACTGTCACGCCCTGACCATAGAGAGCCTTTTTATTCTCTATGTTGGTTAGGTCGGGGTGTGACTAGGGTGGGTAATCTAGGTTGTTTTATTTCTATGTTGGCCTGGTATGGTTCCCAATCAGAGGCAGCTGTTTAGCGTTGTCTCTGATTGGGGATCATATTTAGGCAGCCATTTCCCCCCTGGGTTTTTGTGGGGTCTTGTTTATGTGTAGTTGCCTGTGAGCACGCCATAGCTGTAACAGTCGTCGTATGAAGAAGGTGTGGACCAAAGCGCAGCGTGTTCATGATTATTTATTTTAAAAAACTGAACACTGAGACAAAATAACAAAATGTAACAACACGAAACAGTTCTGTTTGGTGCAGACACAAAAACAGAAAACAACTACCCACAAAAACCATGTGGGAAAAAGCTACCTAAGTATGGTTCTCAATCAGAGACAACGATAGACAGCTGTCTCTGAGAACCACACGCGGCCAAACAACAAAGAAATACAAAACATAGAAAATGAACATAGAATGCCCACCCAAATCACACCCTGACCAAACCAAAATAGAGACATAAAAAGCTCTCTGCGGTCAGGGCGTGACAGTACCCTCCCCCAAAGGTGCGGACTCCAGCCGCAAAACCTGAACCTATAGGGGAGGGTCTGGGTGGGCATTTCACCGCGGTGGCGGCTCTGGTGCGGGACATAGACCCCGCTCCACCTCTGGCTTGGCCAACTTAGGTAGCACCTCTAGAGCGGGGACACTCGCCGCCGACCCCGGACTGGGGACCCTCGTAGCGGGCCCCCGGACTAGGGACCCTCATAGCGGGCCCCGGACTCTGCGGTCAGGGCGTGACAATAGCATCACGTGTAGTTTGCGCTTTATTGTTTTTTTGCGTTTCACAAATAAAAAGATGTGGAATCCATATCACGCTGCGCCTTGGTCCAAATGTTATTTTGACGATCGTGACAGTAACAGCTCTAGCCCACACTATAATTCTGATTAGCCTGACCTTCAGTACGTACATGCATGGAATACAATAATGGAAAAAAATGACATTTCTCTTACTCTCTGCTCTACAGTGATTGTTGTCTGTATGGGGCTCTCTGCGGTCAGGGCGTGACAGTACCCATTCAAGTAGAATTTTGACTTAGTCTCCCATTGACATCAATGCATGACTAAGTGAAAATCAGCCTTGATTTTCCGCCCAAGCCCATTATTGTGCCACAGGCCACAGCTGATGTCAATGTTACTGACTATTGATAACAACGATAGGACAAGCATTCAATATGCACACATACCGTTACAACAAGCACACATTCATGCACAAATACACACATGCTCGCACACACATCATTGGACAGTGTATACCATGTGTATCCAGTTCATACAACTAATAAAAATTATGAAACTTGAAACACACACGTATGCACACACACAAGCACTCAAACTATCCTGGCCTTGAAACTCAAGCTTATTGGTGATTTTAAGACAAATTTATACTTAGTCTCCCATTAACATCAATACATGGCTAAGTGAAAATCAGACTTAAGTTGAAGTTAGGATTTGCCCCTTAGATTGTTTTCCCAGTTTAGATGTCACTTCTATACTGTAAAAGCCTGAATGAATTATGGTGACACCCATTACATACATGTTATTCTGATACTTCAGTAGGCAAGCCAAAGTTCTTCTGATACTTCAGTAGGCAAGCCGAAGTTCTTCTGATACTTCAGTAGGCAAGCCAAAGTTCTTCTGATACTTCAGTAGGCAAGCCAAAGTTCTGGGATCACAGAACTGGGAAAGATTTGGTTCTGGGTTTGGAACTGGGTATAAGTCTGGGTTTGGGTCCTGCACTGGTAGGAGGCTGAGAAAAAACACAAATCACATTCACATGTGACAAGAGAGTGTGTAATTGCGTGTGTGTGTGTGTGTGTGTTGTGTGGTGTGTGTGTGTGTGTGTGTGTGTGTGTGTGTGTGTGTGTGTGTGTGTGTGTGTGTGTGTGTGTGTGTGTGTGTGTGTGTGTGTGTGTGTGTGTGTGTGTGTGTGTGTGTGTGTGTGTGTGCGTGCTATGGCCTCTGGAAACGAAACTACATTGTCCCTTTTTTAAATCAGCATGACCTGACATTAAAAGTTGTGACTTGTTTTTACTATTTTGGCCCAGTTGAATAGTTGTTTGTATCCATTGTCTATTGAAAAGACATCTCTGTTTGAAACCACACCCTATAAACGTTACTGAGGCTATCAATTTGTCAACACACAGCCAAAGTAGTAATCGCAATACCTGGAACTAAATTAGCCTGTTGCCACAGTATTGGCAGTATTGTAGGATTTATGTGAAAGCGCACACCCTGTGGCTGAAGACATGATTCTAAAACGGGGTTCAATCTGAGGGGGGAAAAACTGCTGTTTTGTTGTTGTTTTGGCAAAATCCCACGTCTCTATCTGATGACGTCACAATGAGCGATTGACTCCAGCCACCATTTAACCTGTTTGGGCTGCAGGGGCAGTATTGAGTAGCCAGATAAAAGGTGCCCATTTCAAACGGACTCAAAACATTCTCTAGTTTCTAAAACCGTTTGAATTTTATCTGTGAGTCAAACAGAACTCATTTGGCACAAACTTCCTGACCAGGAAGTGGAAAGTCTGATGGGCATGATACGTATTAGTATACGTGCACTTCATAGACCTTCCCCTGGATGTCAAGAGGCGGTGAGAGAAGAAATTTTGTGTTTATCTTGGTCTGAAGTGGAATACAAGCTCTTTGTATGACGTGTCCCCCATTTCTTGTTTTCTGGAGAGCGCGAAGAGGGACCTGGATTGGCCTTCTGTTTAGCTGCCGTTATAGGCGACTAATATCTCCGGCTTTGATTGTATTTGATACATGTGACCATATCATCGTAAAGTATGTTTTTCCAATATAGTTTCATCAGATTATTGAAATTTTTTCGGGAGTTTTGCCGTGTTCCTGTTCTCTTCCGTTTGTTGACATGGAGAGATTCGCGCCACTTGGCTAGTGTGCTTGCTAAATCGAGAGGGAAAATGGACGTTCTAAATCCAAACAATGATTGTTCTTAACAAAGGACCCCTTGTCCAACATTCTGATGGAAGATCAGCAAAATTAAGAAACATTTTATGATGCTATTTCATATATCTGTCGTACATGTGAACTAGTCATCGGCGCCCAACTTTGGGGTACTCTAGCTATACCGAAGCTGGATGTCGTAATGAAGTTATTTTTTAGAATTCTAACACTGCGATTTCATTAAGAACTAATGGATCTATCATTTCCTATAAAACATGTTGTTTTTAGTTATGTTTATGAATAGCTATTTGGTCAGAATATGTGTGTCAGAAAAAGTGTCCGAAAAATATCCGGGCGTTGTGGAAAAAGTAGCTACGATAGCAACATGTATAACCACTGATTTCAGCTCTAAATATGCACATTTTCGAATAAAACATAAGTGTATGTATAACCTGATGTTATAGGACTGTCATCTGATGAAGAATATCAAGGTTAGTCAAAAATTCTATATCTTTTACTGGTTTGTTATGATCGCTAACTTTTACTGCTGGGAAATGGCTTGTCTTTCTGGCTATTGAGGTAAGCTAATATAATGCTATATTGTGTTTTTGCTGTAAAACACTTAATAAATCGGAAATATTAGCCGGAATCACAAGATGCCTATCTTTCATTAGCTATACACTATGTATTTATCAGAAATGTTTTATGAAGAGTAATTAGGTATTTGACGTAGATGTATGTAATTATTCTATCTGCTTTTGGTGCAATTTCTGATTGTAGCTGCAATGTAAACTATGATTTATACCTGAAATATGCACATTTTTCGAACAAAACATAGATTTATTGTATAACATGTTATAAGACTGTCATCTGATGAAGTTGTTTGTTGGTTAGTTTGGTTGGTTCTTGGTTAGTTAGGTTGGCTTTGTGCATGCTACCTGTGCTGTGAAAAATGTCTGTCATTTTTTTGTATTTGGTGGTGAGCTAACATAAATATGTGTGCTGTTTTCGCTGTAAAACATTTTAAAAATCGGACATGTTGGCTGGATTCACAAGATGTGTATCTTTCATTTGCTGTATTGGACTTGTTAACGAGAAAAATGGATGTGCGTCAGTCACTAGAGCAAGGTGGAGCATGGGGTCTGAGGGATACACACGCATATACATAAAGTTACACTTTCCATCCATTCCCCAGTCACTGTTACTTAACACCCATGTGTGTACACATGCCGGGTTGGTTTACAACTAATACCCAATGGGCTGTGGCAGAGACCTGTGTCTATACCCAGGTCAGGCCACACATAAGGGGTAAAGGCATGCCCAGACAAACCGAAAGCCAGACGTGGTTATGTCATGGCTAAATGCATACAGTCTGTCCATGTGTCTCTCTCACTCATTCCTCTCGCTCTCTCTTTTTTTTCTCTTTCTGCCTCGCTCTATTGCTCTCTCCTTTTCACTCTCTGCCCCTATCATGCTCTCTCTCTGCCTGCCCTTTTCTCTCTCTGGCTCCCTCTCTCTTTTTCTCTCTCTCTCACACACTCTCTCTCTGTCCCACCCATTGTCAACCTTAACTCTTTCTTCAGTTGCAAGTGTTTCAGGTTGATATAGCATGAACACTATGGCTGTCCCCTTACAGGGATTAAGTTGACGTTATCAGACAGCGATTGTTGATACAAGATCTGTGTTTGATACTGAGGGATGCAGTGATGTAACTAGGTGTGCATCCCAAATGAATTTTGACCATGGCCCATAGGGCTCTGGTCACACGAAGTGCACTATATAGGGAATAGGGTGCCATTTGGGCCACAGCGTCTCTGTGGAATGAACGCTATGGCGCCTGTCCAGGTGTGCTATATCCCTCCCCTGTTTCCAAGGGCAACCACATCACTGTCATGCTCCAAGATAACAATGGAAGGATTGGATCTTCCTGAGCCACCAACCCGACTCAGAAATTCCATTTGTAGGAGAGGAGGGAGAGAATAGAGAAGATATTGTTCTTTCAGGCTTCCAATACAAATACAGTAAGCGATCCTAGCTAACGCTCTGCAGTTCACTGAGACATTGAGTCCCCCAGTCTGGGACTGTCCTGGTAAGGCCAACAATCACATAAGTCAGTCTCTTTACCTTTCTCTGTTCTCTCCCTCTATTTCTGTCTCTTGTCTCAATATTTTCCTCTCCCAGAAACTCCCTAGTTTGGCTGACACCTAACTCAAAGTCCTCCTGGCTTCAAAGTCTGGAAATGCCGTTTTAATGTTGTCGGCACGATGCATTGATAATGAAAGGGGCAGTGCTTTTACTGGTTGGTTCTCCTCCGTGTCTTTCCCACTCAAACACCCACAGCTACAGCCAAACACACCCCTTGAGCGCCACCCCCTTACATTGTAACTGTTGGATTTTTAAATCCAAACAACAACAGGTCTCAACCCCCCCAGGATTTCTTATTTTTTAGAGAACCAATCAATTCGCTCAGTTTCGCTCAGTTTAATGCGAATATTGCATTAAGAAACGACCTCCTGTCCAGACCAGTGAGTCACAGCTCTTCCTCGCAGTGTGGTCACATGGGTCGTGTCAGCCAGGCTAAACATTCCCACCCTGCATCTCAGTCTATCTCCTTATTTGACCTCTGGCCGCCCTCCCTCCTTTCGTCCCTCGGTCCCTCCTTTTCACCCTTTTTCCCTCCCTCTCTCTCTCTCTCTCTCTCACTCTTCTTCTCGTCTCACAACATCACAACTGTTAGCCCAGTCAAGGTCAAGCATATGGTGCTAAAGGTTGCATGTTTGAATCCAGCGATAGAAAGTTGTATTTGAGATTTTTATTTTAATCCTATCCCAAACCTTAACCATAACCTTTAAAATGTGGAGTTAATGCCTAAACCTTAACCGTCAACACTTTGAAATGTACAAGATGTACAAGATGGCGTACAAGATAGTACAAGATGATGTCGACAGAGATGGTCACCTCGCTTCGAGTCCTTAGGAAACTATGCAGTATTTGGTTTTTTTATGTATTATTTCTTACATTGTTACCCCAGCAAATCTTAACTTAAAGAAGACTCTGAAAACAACCGTCTCATTCCCATATCATTGTTGCACTTTCAACTGTCTTAACCAGCCCTAACTGTCTCAAAGCATGCCTTCAATGGACCATGCCTAGTGTAACTTTCTGAAAGTATGCCTATTCCTTGAAGGGATAGTGATTGTGATGAGACGAAACCTTTTGAGGAGCCAGAGTTTTTTAGGCATGAGTCAGTGTCTGAGTGAGATATGCGATACAGTTGCTTTGTGAGGAATCCTGCATGCAGTGTGCAGGGAGGTACATATAGGGTGGGGAGCTCTGCTTTTGTACAGACTCACTTGTGTGGGAGAGATATGAGGGTGTTCACTAAATTAACATGATTGCCTAAATTTCCACCTCAACCAATCACTTTCAACATGCCATCTGTGATACAGCGCAACACAATTCACAACACAGCAGGCAGAGCACAGCTACATCTGGGCCCGTACTCACAGAGTGTCTCAGAGTAGGAATGCTGATCTAGGTTCAGTGTGTGCCTTTTAAATCATAATGAATAAAAGGGGTGACCTGGGGCCGTATGTATCAAGCATCTTGGAGTAGGAATGCTGATCTAGGATCATTGTTGCCTAGTAGATCATAAGGAGTAACAAGGATAGTGAGGACCTGGTCCTAGATCAGCATTCGGACTCATAGACTCTATGAATACAGGTCGTGTTCTGTCAGATCAATATGATACATGTACCTCTGGAGTCTGCATTGCAATCTCCCCATCTCTTTAACGACCTTAATGACACGTGCAAAGTTGGATCAGTCTGTAGAGTTACTGTACATGTACAGGAGACAAAATTATTATCTGACACAATGATGTTATAAAGCAAGCATATGTTGTACACATCCAGGCCAATATTAACAGTAGGGGATGTTTAATTGCATTTCCACAGGAAGGTTATTTCTCATTGGATGCTGCCAACTGTAAATACTATATGAAGCACCTCGAATCAATTGCGTTTAATATCTTGCTCATTAGGCATTATGGGAATCATGTGCATGCACGCAGACACACGCACACGCACACATGCACACACACATGCACACACACACACCATAAAGGGCCTTTCCACATATTTAGCGTATGCCTTATATCACGGCCCTAATGATAGATGTGATAAAACCCTGGATAATCTCCACCACATTATCTCAGTACATACACATTTATATTATAAAGTTATGAAGTCGATATTTCCAAGAACATATCAACGAACCTGCCTCGACACCACATAATGATATATTCCATAGATGTAATTTTTGTGGAAAATTTATCGGACAATGTACTTTTACGTTCTTTTTGTTGCTATGCTCATCTGTGTAAAGTCAAGTGAGTGTAATTTCCAATATCCTGTGTGTGTGCTTTGGAGAGGTGCAGAGGGCCGCCAGAATCTGTCTGATGCTTTCAGGATGTGCCTGTGGATTTATGAGACACTGCAGTTCATCCACACAGGCTGACACACTCCACAAACACACACAGGCTGACACACTCCACAAACACACACAGGCTGACACACTCCACAAACACACACAGGCTGACACACTCCACAAACACACACAGGCTGACACACTCCACAAACACACACAGGCTGACACACTCCACAAACACACACAGGCTGATACACACACACTGCTCCAGATCTGTTGCTGTAGCAATCCCTGAGAAACCCACCATGTGTCATTTCTCCACTGAGGGCCCTACACACACACACACACACACAACTGGGCATGCTGTGATCACTATGATCTACTATGATCACTCTGGATTGTTCTAGAACAATCTTTCCACTTACTGTCCACTTGTTTTCCTATCGTCTTTTTACTGTTTGTCCATTGTCACACTTTGGTTGTCAGATAGGACCCTTGAGGGAAAATCCGCTCCTTTATGTTTCCATTTGTGGAGCTTCACTCCTTAGAATACTGTAGAACCTTGCAGGTCTATGACCAATTTGTAACCTCAAATTTTTTAAATAAAAAAATGTCACCTTTTTTAACTCAAATCAGTTAAGAACACATTCTTATTTACAATGACGGCCTACCGCGGAACAGTAGGTTAACTAACTTGTTCAGGGGAAGAATGGCAGATTTTACCTTCTCAGCTCAGGGAGTCGATCCAGCAATCTTGCGGTTACTGGCCCAACGCTCTAACCAATAGGCTACCTGCCGCCCCCTTATGATCTATGATGCTCACAGACAAGCCTCATATCATAAATACTGTCACTCCTAACTTAGAATTCCCAATAAACATTTGTTGCTTATTGTCACAAGGTAAGCTGACATTTCCAAAGGACAAGCGCTAGATCCCTAGATACCCTTTCACCTCTGACATCATTCTCTACAACATTCAATTATTCATCTGAAGCCCCATCCCTCATGTTGAAAACAGACCATGGAAAAGTGTTAACAATCCATTGGCTATGCTTATTTCATACACATACCCCTTCAAGTGAATGCCATTATGGTTGATGAGAGATGCATAGCAACGTGTTATTCATTACTTATCATACTTCGCACAGAAACAAAGACGTATGTTTGCAATAATGCTAATCTGTCTTCATTTGTGTTTGAACTTGTTGAACTCTCATTTTCAGAAAGGGATTCGAGCTATTGGCTGGCATCCCAAATGACTCCCTATTCCCAACATAGTACACTAATTTTGACATGCTCTGGTCAAAAGTAATGCACTTTGTAGGGAATAGGGTGCCATTTGGAATGCATCCATACTCTTATTCACACATCATATGGTCTGGACGGCGCCATTCCTAATTCACTAAATTTTCCATTCCTTCGCGGTCCCTCCATCCCGCACAGGCAAGCAGTGCTGCTTTCCTAACGTGATCTCAGTTAGATAGAAAAACAATCGCCTGCACGTTCACATCTGATCTCCGATGGAGCTCTTACAACCGGTCAGAGGAGAACAGGATGTGCAGAGTGTATTTTCACTCAGGGATAGAGGGATGGGGGATAGAGGAGTGGATGGGTGCTCATCTGCTCACGACTGTCTGTTATATACCCATCCAAGATGGAGAAACACAGCTGACGACTGTGTGTGTGTGCGTGATCTGTGTGTGGGTGCCAACTCGGTGTGTGTGTTCAGCCACTGTGGGTAGTACCTGCTGTGGCTCTAGGCGGGTGTCAGTCGCAGCTAGCTCTCACAGTCTCAAGTCAGAATTAGACATTCATCAAGGTTTCTCAAACGTCAAGTTTTAAAAGTTCTTCCAAACGTCAAATTCAAATCAAATCAAATGTTATTGGTCACATACATATGGTTAGCAGATGTTAATGCGAGTGTAGCGAAATGCTTGTGCTTCTAGTTCCAACAGTGCAATAACAAGTAATCTAACAATTTCACAACTACCTACTACACACAAATCTAAAGGGGTGAATGAGAATATGTACATATAAATATATGGATGAGCAATGACCGAGAGGCATAGACAAGGTGCGATAGATGGTATAAAATACAGTATATACATATGATATGAGTAATGTAAGATATGTTAACATAATTAAAGTGGCATTGCTTAAAGTAACTAGTGATCCATTTATTAAAGTGGCCAGTGATTGGGTCTCAATGTAGGCAGCAACGTCTCTGAGTTAGTGATTGCTGTTTAGCAGTCTGATGGCCTTGAGATAGAAGCTGTTTTTCAGTCTCTCGGTCCCTGCTTTGATGCACCTGTACTGACCTCTCCTTCTGGATGATAACGGGGTGAACAGGCAGTGGCTTGGGTGGTTGTTGTCCTTAATGATCTTGTTGGCCTTCCTGTGAAATCGTGTGCTGTAGGTGTCCTGGAGGGCAAGTAGTTTGCCCCGGTGATGCATTGTGCAGACCGCACCACCCTCTGGAGAGCCTTGCGTTTGAGGGCGGTGCAGTTGCCGTACCAGGCGGTGATACAACCCGACAGGATGCTCTCGATTGTGCAACTGTAAAAGTTTGTCAGGGTTTTGGGTGACAAGCCAAATTTCTTCAGCCTCCTGAGGTTGAAGAGGCGCTGTTGCACATTCTTCACCACACTGACTGTGTGGGTGGACCATTTCAGTTTGTCTGTGATATGTACGCCGAGGAACTTAAAAATGTTGTCCCTTCGATGTGGATGGGGGGATGCCCCCTCTGCTGTTTCCTGAAGTCCACGATAATCAAATCAAATCAAATGTATTTATGTAGCCCTTCTTACATCAGCTGATATCTCAAAGTGCTGTACAGAAACCCAGCCTAAAACCCCAAAGAGCAAGCAATGCAGGTGTAGAAGCACGGTGGCTAGGAAAAACTCCCTAGAAAGGCTAAAACCTAGGAAGAAAACTAGAGAGGAACCAGGCTATGAGGGGTGGCCAGTCCTCTTCGGGCTGTGCCGGGTGGAGATTATAACAGAACATGGCCAAGATGTTTAAATGTTCATAAATGACCAGCATGGTCAAATAATAATAATCACAGTAGTTGTCGAGGGTGCAACAGTTCAGCACCTCCGGTGACGAGGTCAGGGTACCATAGCCGCAGGCAGAACAGTTGAAACTGGAGTAGCAGCACGGCCAGGTGGACTGGGGACAGCAAGGAGTCATCAGGTCAGGTAGTCCTGCGGCATGGTCATAGGGCTCATGTCCTCCGAGAGAGAGAAAGAAAGAAAGAAAGAAAGAAAGATAAAATTAGAGAGAGCATACTTAAATTCACACAGGACACCGGGTAAGACAGGATAAATACTCCAGATATAACAGACTGACCATGGTCCCCTGACACATAAACTACTGCAGCATAAATACTGGAGGCTGAGACAGGAGGGGTCAGGAGACATTGTGGCCCCATCCGATGATACCCCCGGACAGGGCCAAACAGGCAGGAAATACCCCCACCCACTTTTCCAAAGCACAGCCCCCACACCACTTGAGGGATATCTTCAACCACCAACTTAAGATCCTGAGACACGGCCGAGTATAGCCAACAAAGATCTCTGCCAGGGCACAAACCAAGGGGGGGCGCCAAAACAGACAGGAAGACCACGTCAGTGACTCATCCCACTCAAGTGACGCACCCCTCCTAGGAACGGCATGGAAGAGCACCAGTAAGCCAGTGACTCAGCCCCTGTAATAGGGTTAGAGGCAGAGAATCCCAGTGGAGAGGGGAACCGGCCAGGCAGAGACAGCAAGGGCGGTTCGTTGCTCCATTGCCTTTCCGTTCACCTTCACACTCCTGGGCCAGACTACACTCAATCATAGGACCTACTGAAGAGATGAGTCTTCAATAAAGACTTAAAGGTTGAGACCGAGTCTGCGTCTCTCACGTGGGTAGACAGACCATTCCATACAAATGGAGCTCTATAGGGGAAAGCCCTGCCTCCAGCTGTTTGCTTAGAAATTCTAGGGACAATTAGGAGGCCTGCGGTCTTGTGACCGTAGCGTACGTGTAGGTATGTACGGCAGGTAGGAGCAAGCCCATGTAATGCTTTGTAGGTTAGCAGTAAAACCTTGAAATCAGCCCTTGCCTTAACAGGAAGCCAGTGTAGAGAGGCTTGGACACTGGCTTCCTGTTAAGGCAAGGGCTGATTTCAAGGTTTTACTGCTAACCTAAAAAAGCAGAGGCTACGATCATCTCCATTGTTTTCTTGACATTGAGTGAGATGGTGTTTTCCTGACACCACACTCCGAGTGCCCTCACCTCCTCCCTGTAGGCTGTCTCGTCGTTGTTGGTAATCAAGCCCACTAATGTTGTGTCGTCTGTAAACTTGATGATTGAGTTGGAGGTGTGCATGGCCATGCAGTTGTGGGTGAACAGGGAGTACAGGAGGGGGCTGAGCACGCAGCCTTGTGGGGCCCTACTGTTGAGGGTCAGCAAAGTGGAGATGTTGTTTCCTACCTTCACCACATGGGGGCAGACCATCAGAAAGTCCAGGACCCAGTTGCCCAGGGCGGGGTTGAGACCCAGGGCTCAAGCTTAATGATGAGCTTGGAGGGTAATAGGTTGTTGAATGCTGAGCTGTAGTCAATGAACAACATTCTTACATAGGTATTCCTCTTGTCTAGATGAGATAGGGCAGTGTGATGGCGATTGCATCGTCTGTGGACCTGTTGGGGCGGTATGCAAACTGAAGTGGGTCTAGGGTGGCCGGTAAGGTGGAGGTGATATGATCCTTGACACGAACAACAGGTATAGGCCAATTAAAAAGGTTCTTTATTATAAACCAAAACTATTAACTTTAAACAAAGAAAAAGGAATGAGGTGTGAAAGTATCATAATGTAGGGTGTATGTAAAGTGCAGGGATGCGTGAATCTGTGTGTGTGAATATGACTGAGTGAAAACTATGTACAACTACAAAGGAACAAACAAAACAGGATCATACCTGGAGGAGCAGAGAGAGAGAGAGAAGTGATTAGTGAAGCAGTTTAAATACCCTGAGCCCAGGAGGCTCCAATCACTAACGACCCTGCAATGCAGAGGGGCCGTGACACAATTCAACGGCTCAGACACGAGACGCATGTGGCAGGGTCTACAGGAAATCACCGACTACAAAAAGAAAACCAGCCACGTCACGGACACCGACATCATGCTTCCAGACAAACCTAACACCTTCTTTGCCGCTTTGAGGATAATACAGTGCCATCGTCGCGGACCGCTAACAAGGACTGCACCCTCCCCTTCTCCGTGGCCGACGTGAGTAAAACATTTAAACGTGTTAACCCTCGCAAGGCTCCTGGCCCAGACGGCATCTCTAGCCGGGTCCTCAGAGCATGCGCAGACCAGCTGGCTGGTGTGTTTACGGACATATTCAACCTCTCCCTATCCCAGTCAACTGTCCCCACATCCTTCAAGATGCACAGCATTGTTCCTGTTCACAAAAAAGCTAAGGTAACTGAGCTAAACGACTATCGCCCCCTAGCACTCACTTCTGTCATCATGAAGTGCTTTGAGAGAATAGTCAAGGATCACCCTAGACCCACTCCAATTTGCTTACCGCCCAAACAGGTCCACAGACGACGCAATCATAATCACACTGCACACTGCACACTGCCCTAACCCATCTGGACAAGAGGAATACCTATGTAAGAATGCTGTTCATCGATTACAGCTTAGCATTTAACACCATAGCATCCTCCAAACTCATCATTAAGCTCGAAACCTTGGGTTTCGACCCCGCTCTGTGCAACTGGGTCCTGGATTTCTGATGGGCTGCCCCCGGGTGGTGAGGGTAGGAAACAACATCTCCAGCCTGCTGATCCTCAAGAGTGGGGCCTCACAAGGATGCATGCTCAGCGCCCTCCTGTACTCCCTTTTCACCCATGACTGCGTAGCCATGCATGCCTCCAACTCAATCATCAAGTTTGCAGACAACACTACAGTGGTAGGCTTGATTACCAACAACGACAAGATGGCATACAGGGAGGAGGTGATATAACTTTTTGAAGTTTTCATCCGACATTTGCCTGCATCTGCGCGAGCGTTTGGACATGTGTACTACACATGCTAGCCAAATTAGCTAATTGGACATAAGTAATGGACATTATCGAACAAAACAAGGATTTATTGTGAAAGTAGGATTCCTGGCACTGCATTCTGATGAAGATAATCAAAGGTAAGGGAATATTTATGATGTCATTTCGTATTTCTGTTGAGCGTCGTTTCAGATTATTGCATGGTGTGCTTTTTAAGTAAAGTTTTTTTTAAATCTGACATAGCGGTTGCATTAAGAACAAGTGTATCTTTAATTATATGTAAAACATGTATCTTTCATCAAAGTTTATGATGAGTATTTCTGTTATTTGACGTGGCTCTCTGTAATTACTCCGGATATTTTGGAGGCATTTCTGAACATGGCGCCAATGTAAACCGAGATTTGTGGATATAAACATGCACATTATCGAAACAAAACATAAATGTATTGTGTAACATGATGTCATATGAGTGTCATCTGATGAAGATGTTCAAAGGTTAGTGATTCATTTTATCTCTATTTCTGCTTTTTGTTACTACTATATTTTGCTGGGAAAATGGCTGTGTTTTTCTGTGGCTATGTACTGAGCTAACATAATTGTTTGGTGTGCTTTCCCCGTAAATCCTTTTTGAAATCAGACATGTTGACTGGAATCACAACATGTGTAGCTTTAATTTGGTGTCTTTCATGTGTGATTTCATGAAAGATAGATTTTTATAGTAATATATTTGAATTTGGCGCGCTACATTTTTCTAGATTTTGGCCAAGTGGGACGTTAGCGTCCCACATATCCTAGAGAAGTTCATAATAAAAAATTGGATATAAAAAATGCATCACTACTCACTTTAAATAATGACACTTTATATAATGTTTACATACCCTACATTACTCATCTCATATGTATATACTGTATTCTATACCATCTACTGCATCTTGCCTATGCCGCACGGCCATCGCTCATCCATGTATTTATATGTACATATTCTTATTCATTCCTTTACACTTGTGTGTATGAGGTAGTTGTTGTGAAATTGTTAGATGACTTGTTAGATATTACTGCACAGTCGGAACTAGAAGCACAAGCATTTCGCTACACTCGCATTAACATCTGCTAACCATGTGTATGTGACCAATAAAATTTGATTTAAATTGATTTAGGAGGAGCGAAAACCCAGAGACACTTGGCCCTCCGTGGAATGAGTTGGACACGTGAGTTAAATGCTCTCCTTGTCACTGGGTTGTTGAATTGAAGACCCGCAGCCTTAAAGGAGTAGTGTTGCTTTTTTACAAACCAAATCTCTATTTTTTATGTAAATGGTTGTCATAGAACGGTCCAGACACTTTCTTTGCGATTTCACCTGTTTTTGACAAACTTACCTAACCAGCAATTCCCTTCCTCATCCTCATTGTGCAGTACGCAGGCTATGAAAAAACATAAACAAATGCTGCAAAAATACCCAAATACGTCCTTTAAGAAACAGACACACTCTCAGTATAGTGATGCAGGTCTTTAGATGTTGTACACATGAATCTGTGTCATTCCAAACTTTATCCACAACCTTATATTTCATTTTCTGCAACTCAAGCCGTTTCCCCTATCCAGCTGTTTTATTGTCTGTGCACCCCGCTGCTAGAATGGATGGAGAGGTATTGCTCGAGTCCATTGCTCGAGTCGCAACGGATCCCCGTACTGCACAAAGAGGATGAGGAAGTGAATCGTTGGGTGGGGTAAGTTTCTCAAAAACAAGTGAAATTGCACAAAAAGTGTCTGGACCCCTCTATAACATGTCATTTACATCAAAAATAGAGTTTTGGTTGCAAAACAAAAAAAATTATCCTTTAAGGTAATAACACAGAGGCCTGACTGTCTGTTGTGTTAGCACACTATACGCTCTGTCTCTCTCTCTCGCTCTCTCACTCTCCCCCCTCTCGTTCTCTCTCTACTATGCCATAGAACCACAGTGAAACCAGACTAAGAAAACACTGTCAGATTAATATCAGCAATCCATTTGCCCCGGTCACTCACAAACATTGATTCAAGGGAGAGAGAGACTACACACTCCGAACTGTGGCCTTCCCCCTTGCGGATAAAACAGTATTACTAGCTCAACTCATCAGCTGAGGAAGACCACATGAGACAGACAAATGCAATAACATTCACACAACATTCATATAACATTGCCCAACACGAGTCCACACGACAACGCAAATGATACACACAAAACTTACAGACACACCCAGGACCTGTAATCACAAAGTGTCTCAGAGTATGATGGCTGAGCTGGTAAAATACCAAGTCTATATTATGGCAAGAACAATTAGTTGTGTTATGGTGTTGTGACAAGGTACGGGGGTATACAGAAGATAGACCTATTAAATTGTTAATTTTATCCATAAAGAATGTTATTTTTTATATATTAGTATATTTGAGTTTAACCATAATATAAGTTGTAAGATTTTCTGGAGAATAAAATTTAAATTGTAATCAGCTCAAATGAGAAGCTGTAATCTGTGCAAAGGATGAGCCTTTCTTAATAATTTACTGGAGAACCAGTTCGGATTTAGGTATAATTTATGAGTGAATCTTTTTTGAATAATTTAAGCCCACCAAACTCATGTTCATGATATCATTATATCATTCAGCTAAAGATGGCGATGACAAAGAGGACTGCCTCGCTTCTAGTTCTTAGAACACATTGCAGTATTTAGTTTTTTTTATGTATTATTTCTTACATTGTCAGCCCAGAAAATGTTATGTGTTATTACATACAGCAGGGAATAACTATTGGATATCAGAGCGGCGGTAACTCACCAGCACTACTAGCATTACATCCAGGAATACAACTTTCCCGAAGTGGATCCTTTGTTTGTTCTACCCAGGGCAATTGAACTGATTCCAGAGGCCGACCCAAAACAACACCAGCGAAAAAGAGGGAATCGGAGTGGTCTTCTAGTCCAATTTAGGAGACGCGTACACCACACACTGCTTCCGAGTATATTACTCGCTAATGTTCAGTCTCTGGTGTTATGACTCTCCTGACAGTGGATCATAGGACCAATTAGCTAGGCCAATGCTTGAAGATAGCAAGACCCCCCTCTCTCCCACAGAAGAGGGGAAGGGGGGGCTGTGCCGGGTCTTGACACCTTAACACTGGTTTGTAAATTTAGAGATAACTCTCTTTCTTGCCCTGCAGTATTGGAAGACTGAAACTCCTTTATTACAGAGTGACTTTTGCCGGCAAAACCTTTTCTCTCCAAGAGAATGAACTTTGAAACAATATTCATAAGATAGGAATGTTATTAAGAATGGTTTGTGGGGATCTAAAGAATAATCTTGTCATATGTTTTATTATTTTGTGATGTGATTAAGGATGATATGTCAAAGTAACTAACTTATGAAGTTTACATCTAAATGTTGTATGAAATATATGATTAAATATGAAAATACTTTTGTGAAGATAGCTATGTGATTTTAGCCTTCTAAATTCCCAGTCAGTAACCAAACCCAAGTGAGCACAGACATTGTGTCAGGGTGATGGAACACCCTATTTTGGCCAGAGTGCTTAAAAGGACTCGTTAACAAAATGTACATTAGACCAGCCAATGTACAGCACGAGCTGAACGTGACAACTGGTTTAACCTCTCTGGGGCAGGTGGGATGCAATCGTCCAACCGGCCAATAGCCAGGGAAAATACAGCGCGCCACATTCAAATAAAATGATATAAAAATCAAACTTTCATTAAATCACACATGTAAGAAACCAAATTAAAGCTACACTCGTTGTGAATCCAGCCAATATGTCAGATTTCAAAAAGGCTTTTCGGCGAAAGCATAAGATGCTATTATCTGATGACAGCACAACAGTAAACAAAGGGAGAACCATATTTCAACACTGCAAGCACGACACAAAACGCAGAAATAAAATATAAATCATGCCTTACCTTTGACGAAATTCTTTTGTTGGCACTCCAAGATGTCCCATAAACATCACAAATGGTCCTTTTTTTAATTTTTTATTTTACCCCCTTTTCTCCCCAATGTTCGTGGTATCCAATCGCTAGTAATAACTATCTTGTCTCATCGCTACAACTCCCGAACAGGCTCGGGAGAGACAAAGGTCGAAAGCCATGCGTCCTCCAAAGCACAACCTAACCAAGCCGCACTGCTTCTTAACACAGCGCGCCTCCAACCCGGAAGCCAGCCGCACCAATGTGTCGGAGGAAACACCGTGCACCTGGTCCCCTCGGTTAGCGCGCACTGTGCCCGGACCGCCACAGGAGTCGCTGGAGCGCGATGAGACAAGGATATCCCTACCGGCCAAACCCTCCCTAACCCGGACGACACTAGGCCAATTGTGCGTCGCCCCACGGACCTCCCGGTTGCGGCCGGCTGCGACAGAGCCGGGGCGCGAACCCAGAGACTCTGGTGGCGTAGCTAGTGCTGCGATGCAGTGCCCTAGACCACTGCGCTACCCGGGAGGCCTCAAATGGTCCTTTTGTTCGATTAATTCCGTCGATATATATGCAAAATGTCAATTTATTTGGACCGTTTCATCCAGAAAAACACAGCTTCCAACTTTCGCCACTTCACTACAAAATGTATCAAAAGTTACATGTAAACTTTACCAAAACATTTCAAACTACTTTAATACAACGTTAGGTATTTTTAAACGTTAATAATCGATCAATTTGAAGACGGGATGATCTGTGTTCAATACAAAAAGAAAACAAACGGACGCAACTTTTTTCGTAACGGCCTCTCTCAAAAAATTTACTTCATGTGACCCTCATTTACGATAGCCCTACTTCTTCATTACACAAAGGAATAACCTCAACCGATTTCCAAGGACTGGTGACATCCATGGTTTGTCCTCAGGGTTTTACCTGCTACATAAGTTCTGTTATTCTCACAGACATGATTCAAACAGTTTTAGAAACTGTCAGAGTGGTTTCTATCCAAATCTACTATTAATATGCATATCTTATATTCTGGGGATGAGTAGCAGGCAGTTGAATTTTGGCATGCTATTTATCCGAAAGTGAAAATGCTGCCCCCTGCCCACAAGAAGTTAAACTCTAGAGACCAAGCAGACAGACAGACCAAAACATGCCGGGTTGCTGCTGATGTGTAAAGTGGTCGGGAGCTGAACCATGATTAATCAACCATTTATACCAAAAGACGGGGTTAGACACTCTGAAGCTCTCAACCTCAATACGAGTGAAGAAGATCACCTAGGAGACCAGAAACGTAAAAGTGCCCCTAGCACTTTGACTAAAGACACAAGATGGGAATGAGAATCCCCCACAGACAACCATTAGTAAGTCTGAAGTTTATCTTCTAACAAACACTCCACTACCAGAGAAGCTCTACAAAGAAGAAGGACATTTTGACCTCTGATTGACAACCAGAGCCTTACATCGAGCCACTACCCATAGACGGATAGATTGGTTATAACAGAGAGACGACAGAAAGAGACAGCTACGCGTAAATATATATTGCATTTCTAATCCTACTGAGCAGTGGTTAGGGTGCTAAGTATTCTGGTTACTGTGAGCGTAGTTTCCAAATGTATGGATGTATGTAAGATAAGTTGATTGTCTTTATTCTCTCCCTCTCCTTATCTTTCCCCACCCCTTTTCCATTGTGTAACAAGCCGTCATTTCATGTCAGTCCACTAGGGACTTTTATCTCATGTAAGTGTGTATGTGTATTCTGTGTTATTATTTAGGTACTTAATAAATAAATGATCAAATCAATGTGTGTAGTACTGAATATTCAGATGGGCTAGGGTTCTTATGGATCCAAGGATTATACAACGTTCAGAATGAGACTGATGAGGTAATAATTAATAACTGACTGTTATCGATGTAAGAGATATCGATATCTTTAGAGTTTAACCTGTTGAGGATGGGGGCGCTGTTGTCACTATTTATGCTAATCGTGTAATTTTTGAAACGGCTTCCCACAAAATTCTTGATCGTACAATATGCATATTATTATTATTATTGGATAGAAAACAGTCAATAGTTTCTATAGGAGTTGAAATTTTGTCTCTAAGTGGAACAGAAGTCATTCTACAGCAATTTCCCTGACATGGAGTCAGATTTCAGAAATTTTGGCCCCTGATCTGGAGTCAGTTAAAAGGCCGCAGTTATTGCTATGAGTATACGGACACTGCTTACGTCTTCCCCTGGATGCCTTTACGTGATGACGATTTGAATGGGGTCGATTGCGCGTTCACAGGCACTACAAATTAAAAAACCCTGTAGCTAGGAACTCTTTTCTTGCTGCGTAATGCGCCTGGAGGACATCGACCCGCACTTGTTCCAAGCATTAGTGGAGGGAGTAATATTACTCTGGTCATGTTTCTACTCGTTATGGGAGTTAAAAACATCATAAGGTAGTTAATTTAAAGCGTTTTATAGCAATTTATATCCGTTTAGTGCGATTTTGGGACATTTATTTCTGAAACGCTGTGAATTGCTGGGCACGCTTCCAGTTCATCCCGAACGCAGTTGGCATTTCCACATGGCAAGAGGACAGCTTTCCACCAAAAGACGATTAGACCCAAGAAAGGATCCTTTGCCCAAGATACTGATGGAAGAACAGCTCAAAGTAGGACATTTTTATTATGATAAATCGTGTTTCTGTCGAAAAATGTTAGTGGCTTAGGACGCCATGTTTTTTGACGTAGCTTCGCTTGGCGCAAACTGTATTGAAAAGTAAGGATAATTAAAAAAATGTAATTCCGCGATTGTATTAAGAATTAAATTGTCTATCAATCCCTGTCCACCCTATATTTTTTAGTCACGTTTATGAGTATTTATGTATAAGAGTAGATCACTGTCTAATATGGCGCACGGACATTTTCTCACCAGCTGGGCTACATTTCACATGTCTAACCATGATTTTGGTGGCTAAATATAAACATTTTCGATCAAACTCTATATGGATTGTGTAATATGATGTTACAGGAGTGTCATCTGAAGAATTCTGAGAAGGTTAGTGAAAAAATTAATATATTTTGGCGATGTTGACGTTATCGCTCACTTTGGCTAGAATCAATGCTGGGCTGCTATGTGCTATGTGCTATGCTAATATAACGATTTATTGTGTTTTCGCTGTAAGACACTTAGAAAATCTGAAATATTGTCTGTATTCACAGGATCTGTGTCTTTCGATTAGTGTATGCTGTGTATTTTTACGAAATGTTTGATGATTAGTAAGTAGGTAAACACTTTGCTCTATGTAGTTTTTCTAGTCCATTTGTGACGGTGGGTGCAATTGTAACCTATGCCATCTACCTGAAATATGCACTTTTTTCTAACAAAACCTATCCCATACCATAAATATGTTATCAGACTGTCATCTGATGAGTTTTTTTCTTGGTTAGGGGCTATAAATATCTTAGTTTAGCCGAATTGGTGATAGCTACTGGTGTTGGTGGACAAATAAAAGATGGTGGATTATGCTAATGTGTTTTTAGGTAATAGATGTACATCTTTACATATTGTGTCTTCCCTGTAAAACATTTTAAAAATCGGACATGTTGGCTGGATTCACAAGATCTGTGTCTTTCATTAGCTGTATTGGACTTTAATGTGTGAAAGTTAAATATTTTAAAAAAAAATTTTTTTTGAATTTCGCGGCACTGGTTTTTCAGTGGGGGTGGGGGGGGAGTGCCGCTAGCGGCACCCTCATCCTAGACAGGTTAAGTCGGGAGATAGTAAATCATTAAACAGCTTTTCCCGTGGTGCCCCAAATTCCTAATGAGTTAATTGTTAAATGATTAATTTAATTGAGTAACAATTAAACATAGTTATGTTGATTCGATAAATAACAGTCCTCAGATTAATGGTAGTCACGTCACGACACTGGATAACAAAGTTGACGAGATCAGAGAGACATCAAGGATTGTAACATACTCTGTTTCACGGAAACATGGCTCTCTCGGGATGTACTGTCTGAGTCGGTCCAGCCATCTGGATTCCCAGTTCATCACACCGACAGGAATAAACATCTTCCTGGGAAGAAGAAGGGTGAGGAGAGGGTGTATGTTTCATGATTAACGACTCATGGTGTAATTGTGATAACATAGAGGAACTCAAGTCCTTCTGTTCACCTGACAAAATTACCTCACAATCAAATGCCGACCGTATTATCTCCCAAGAGAATTATCTTTGATTATAGTCCCAGCTGTGTATATTCCCCCTCATGACGACACCACGACGGCCCTCAAGGAACTTCACTGGACTTTATGCAAACTGGAAACCATATATCTGAAGGCCGCATTTATTGTAGCTGGACATTTTAACAAAGTAAATTTGAAGAAAACGATGGCCAAATTCTATCAGCATATCGACTGTAGTACTCGAGCTGCTAAAACACTAGACCACTGTTACTCCAACTTCCGGGATGCATGCAAGGCCCTCCCCCGCCCTCTCATTGGCAAATCTGAACATGACTCCATTATAGGCAGAAAGTACCCGTGCTGAGGACTATTCAACGCTGGTCTGACCAATCGGAATCCACACTTCACGATTGTTACAATCACGCAGACTGAGATATGTTCCAGGTAGCTTCCAGGAATAATATTAAAGAATATACTGAAACGGTAACTGCCTTTATCAAGTGTATAGGAGACGTTGTACCCACTGTGACAATTGAAATCTACCCTAACCAGAAACCGTGGATAGATGGCAACATTTGCACAAAACTGAAAGCACAAACCACCGCATTTAAACATGTCAAGGTGTCTGGGAATATGGCTGAATACAAACAGAGTAGTCATTACCTCCGCATGGCAATCAAACAGGCAAAACGTCAGTATAGAGAGACAAAGCGGAGTCGCAAATCAACGGCTCATATACGAGACAAACAGTTGAAGTCGTAAGTTTACATACACCTTAGCCAAATACATTTAAACTCAGTTGATCACAATTCCTGACATTTAATCCTAGTAAAAAATCCCTGTCTTGCTCAATATGCCTTAACCTACCATGTTGTTCCGCCTCCTACATATGCGATGACATCACCAAGTCTCTAGAGACTATATCTCTCTCATCATTACTCAATGCCTAGGTTTACCTCTAATGTACTCACATCCTACTTTACCTTTGTCTGTACACTATGCCTTGAATCTATGCTATCGAACCCAGAAACCTGCTCCTTTTACTCTCTATTCCGAACGTGCTAGACGGCCAGTTCGTATAGCATTTAGCCATACCCTTATCCCACTTCTCCTCTGTTCCTCTGGTGATGTAGAGGTTAATTCAGGTCCTGCAGTGCCTAGCCCCACTCCCATTCCCCAGGTGCTCTCATTTGTTGACTTCTGTAACCGTAAAAGTCTTGGTTTCATGCATGTTAACATTAGAAGCCTACTCCCTAAGTTTGTTTTACTCACTGCTTTAGCACACTCTGCCAACCCGGATGTCTTAGCCGAGTCTGATTCCTGTCTTAGGAAAACCACCAAAAACCCTGAAATCTCCATTGTCAACTATAACATTTTCCGCCAAGATAGAACTGCCAAAGGGGGCGGTGTTGCAATCTACTGCAAAGATAGCCTGCAGAGTTCTGTATTACTATCCAAGTCTGTACCCAAACAATTCGAGCTTCTACTTCTAAAAATTCACCTTTCCAGAAACAAGTCTCTCACTGTTGCCGCTTGCTATAGACCTCCCTCTGCCCCCAGCTGTGCATTCGATACCATATGTGAATTGATTGCCCCCCCATCTATCTTCTGAGCTCGTACTACTAGGTGACCTAAACTGGGACATCATTAACACCCCGGCCATCTTACAATCTAAGCTTGATGCCCTCAATCTCACACAAATTATCAATGAATCTACCAGGTACAACTCCTAATCCGTAAACACGGGCACCCTCATAGATGTCATCCTAACTAACTCACCCTCCAAATACACCTCTGCTGTTTTCAAACAAGATCTCAGCGATCACTGCCTCATTGCCTGCATCCATAATGGGTCTGCGACCAAACGACCACCGCTCATCACTGTCAAGCGCTCCCTAAAACACTTCTGCGAGCAAGCCTTTCTAATCGACCTGGCCGGGGTATCCTGGAATAACATTGGCCTCATCCCGTCAGTAGATGATGCCTGGCTATTCTTTAAAAGTGCCTTCCTCACCATCTTAAATAAGCATGCCCCATTCAAAAAATGTAGAACTAGGAATATATATAGTCCTTGGTTCACTCCAGACCTGTCTGCCCTTGACCAGCACAAAAACATCCTGTGGCTTTCTGCATTAGCATCGAATAGCTCCCGTGGTAAGCAACTTTTGAAGGAAGTTAAGACAAAATATACACAGGCAGTTAGGAAAGCTAAGGCTAGCTTTTTCAAACAGAAATTTGCATCCTGTAGTACTAACTCAAAAAAGTTCTGGGACACTGTAAAGTCCATGGAGAATAAGAGCACCTCCTCCCAGCTGCCCACTGCTCTGAGGCTAGGAACCACGTCACCACCAATAAATCCACTATAATTGAGAATTGCAATAAGCATTTCTCTACGGCTGGCCATGCTTTCCACCTGGCTACCCCTAACGCGGTCAACTGCCCGACACCCTCCACAGCAACCCGCCAAAGCCCCCACCATTTCTCCTTCACCCAAATCGAGACAGCTGATGTTCTGAAAGAGCTGCAAAATCTGGACCCCTACAAATCAGCCGGGCTAGACAATCTGGACCCTCTCTTTCTAAAATGGTCTGACAAAATTGTTGCAACCCCTATTACTAGCCTGTTCAACCTCTATTTCGTATCGTCTGAGATTCCCAAAGATTGAAAAGCTGCCGCGGTCATCCCCCTCCTCAAAGGGGGTGACACTCTAGACCCAAACTGCTACAGACCTATATCTATCCTGCCCTGTCTTTCTAAGGTCTTCGTAAGCCATGTTAACGAACAGATTACCCACCATTTCGAATCCCACCGTACCTTCTCCGCTATGCAAACCCCGTTATCATCCAGAAGGCGAGGTCAGTACAGGTGCATCAAAGCTGGGGCCGAGAGACTGAAAAAAAGATTATATCTCAAGGCCATCAGACTTTTAAATAGCCATCACTAGCACAGAGAGGCTGCTGCCTATATGCACAGACTTGAAGTCATTGGCCACTTTAATAAATGGAACATAATAATGTTTACATATCGTGCATTACTCATCTCATATGTATATACTGTATTCTAGACAGTGTGTGAAAACCTTGTATATACTGTATTCTTATTCTACTGCATCTTAGTCTATGCCGCTCTGACATTGCTTGTTCATATATTTACATAGTCTTAATTTCATTCCTTACTTAGATTTGTGTTTATTGGGTATATGTGGTGAAATTATTAGATAGTGCAGCAATATCTAACATGTAATGTCAGAATTAGAAGCGCAAGCATTTCGCTACACCCGCAATAACATCTGCTAAACACGTGTAATGTATGTGACCAATCATTTATTTATATATTTGATAAATAGGCAAGTTTAATTTTGTCTGGCTTAGCATTCCAAATAAAGTGAAATATGTTCTGCTCATATGATTTAAGAAACAAGTTGTCTGGAGTAGGCAGAGTCATAAGTAAATGAAGTAAACTGTGATTGGACAAAAGAGTTAATCAATGTGATTTTTCCATAAACATACAGGTACTGTATTTGCCTCTCCATGATTGCAGAATTGTATCTATTTTTGCTAACTTTCTATTGATATTGGTTATATCTTTAGAGATATGAATACCAAGTATGTCTACTTCAGCATCAGCCCATTTAATTGGTAAACTACAAGGTAAACATTGTCTCTTTTAACGTTCCAATACGTAATATGGTACACATGATTTCGATCTTAATGAGACCATGCAGGGATCCAGATTGCAGACTTAAGAGGAAACTTGAGTCATTGGCATACCTTGTCACTTTTCTAACCCCTTGATGTTCTTGTTGGATCTGATTTTAAATAGCTGGCATTTCGATGGCCATAATAAATAAATATGGAGACAAAGGACAGCCTTGTTTTACTCCTCTTGACAGCCCAATACTTTCTGAGAGGTAACCATTATTTACTATTTTTACCTGGGGTTGCTATACATAACTTTATCCCATTGTATAAGATATTCACCAAAATTAAAATATTCCAGGCATTTATATCTAATAATTGTTGTATTTTATCTCCAATATATCATCCATGTAAAAAACCTGTCTGATCAGGATATCTGGTAAAACATTTTTTATTTTTTATGTTTTGCATTTCACCAGGAATTCAACATCAAGACACTGAAGTGTAAGAGGCTTCCAGTTTTTTTTAAATGGACTGGATCTTTTACTTACCACCTGGGTCATGTTTCAGTAATGGTGAAATCTGAACTTGCTCATTACCTGATAGTCTACTATTTTTATAGGAGTAGTTAAAACATGCTAATAATTAATATTTGAGTACCTAAAAAAGGTCTGATATACCTCTACTGGTATACCATCAAGCCCTCGTGTTTTTCCAGACTGAAAATATTTAATTGCCTCAAGAAGGCTAAGAATGGAGCAGGAGAAGAGGGGGCAGCTCTCTGGACTGTGGTCCCGATTACAGGGAGTGCATGCTGTGTGTTGGAGAGGATGGATGGGAGAAGTGTGTAATGGGCTCTCTTACCCTCTTGGCAGGGTTGGTACAGGGGCCTGATATTGTTGATCATCACTGTGGAGGCTTTGCCTTGGCATAAAGGCAGACTTTATGTCTGTCTCTTTCTCACCATTTCTCTCATCAGACAGTCCCTTCCTAAAATGTACAGAGTACTTTCCAACTTTACACTTTGCTATCACTCCAAAGTATCTCTGCTCAGTCATGAGAAAGCGATGACATAATGAAAAGACAATGAAAAGTCTTTCATTGTATCTCTGTGTGCGTGTGTGTGCGCCCGTGTGTGCATGTGTGTGAGCATATGTGTGTGTTGCCACTTGCTTACATGTGTGTGTGTGCGACTATGTATCTCTGTAACTGTTCTACCATGACAGCCTTGTCACGTTGTCATCTAGTGCCAACCCTCTGAGAGGAATTTGCATGGCACCCCGGGGGGTTTGCGCCAGTCAGAGACTTTAGCCAGCTGGAAGCACAAAACATGTCAATAACAACAATAAGTAATCATTCTCATCACCAAGCCTCCCTGCCTATGCCACCTCAGTCAGCTCACAGCCTCAAACTCACCCCCACAGAAGGCCCAGAAAGAGAAAGACGAGACAGAGATCCCAGAGAAATCAAAACAGCATGACAAGGCCTCTCTCTCTGCAACCAACATGATTCATTAGGACTATTAGGTTGTTATTCTTACCCTCGAGATGGATTCCTTTACAACCAGAAGCAGCGCTGAGACAAATGCTAATTTCATCACTTTAACACACACATGCATGGGACCAGGACGACTGATCCGTGTTAAGGAAAGAATGAATGGGGCCATGTATCGTGAGATTTTGAGTGAAACCTCCTTCGATCAGCAAGGGCATTGAAGATGAAACGTGGCTGGGTCTTTCAGCATGACAATGATCCCAAACACGCCACCCGGGCAACGAAGGAGTGGCTTCGTAAGAAGCATTTCAAGGACCTGGAGTGGCCTAGCCAGTCTCCAGATCTCAACCCCATAGAAAATCTTTGGAGCGACTTGAAAGACTGTGTTGCCCAGCAACAGCCCCAAAACATCACTGCTCGAGAGGAGATCTGAAAAGGAGGAATGGGCCAAAGTACCAGCAACAGTGTGTGAAAACCTTGTGAAGACTTACAGAACACGTTTGACCTCTGTCATTGCCAACAAGTATTGAGATAAACTTTTTTGATGGTAGGCTTTGTTACTTTGGTCCCACCACAATTGGTGGCTGACTAAATACTTTTTTGCCCCACTGTACATACATACATACATACATGTACACACACAGGCATGTACACACACACGCACACACACACTCTATCGTTGCCCACCCCTCTGAAGTCACGTTGTTTATTCAGCTCGAGCAGGTGGTAGCTGCTACTATATTCATCTCTCTGCAGCTGCTCTTCCTCAGGCCTGATTGGCTGATCCTCCCCTTCAATCGTCCTCCCCCTTCGCTCTACCATTAAAGCAGGGTTTCCCAAACTCGGTCCTGGGGCCCCCCCTGGGTGCAGGTTTTGGTATTTTCCCTAGCACTAAACAGCTGATTAAAATAATCAAAGCTTGATGATGAGTTGGTTATTTCAATCAGTTGTGTAGTGCTAGGGCAAAAATCAAAACATGCAACCCCTTCTACTCCCACAAAACAGTCAGGTGTGTATTTCATTCAGCAGGCCTATAAACACAGGTGTTTATCCCGTCTAGACGGTGGGTGGGTGACTGGGGGACTTGGCACAGTCAGACGCAGTAGCTGGGGGCATCCTGAGTCTAAGTGTTAGAGTAGAGTGGTACACCTCTCTCTGGTTAACCACAGATGAGATGAGCACTTGCCACTCCACCACTGTCATTTACAGCCATAAATCCGCCCACGTTCTCATAAACAGTCAGGCAAAAAAGCCCTTATCAGAGGCAGGGCGTTGTGAAAGAAAGCCACCCGATGAGTGATCCAACCCTAGACAAGTGTTTCACAGCGTTAGCAACGATGTAAAGGAATTCCTTCCTGGTCTAGGCTACAGTCTCTTTCCCTGTCTTCATGTTTCTCCCTCTCCCACACACACACATTTCTCAGGGTAATTTGTATGGACAATAAATTGTGGATTATGAGACGAGACACAACAGACATGGTTCTTGTGTTTTCTCAGCTTATTGGCCAGGGTCAAGGTATGGTGAGACTGGCGGGGAGTTGAAGATGTGTTTGCTGCACTGGCCTGCACTGTTTAAAAAACTGCACTCTTCAACTCCAAGCAAATACTGCACTAAGCTGACCAGAGCTAATATTGCACTATGCCACATTGACCTATCTGGGCAAATAAGATTGGTTCTCAGACAATATGGACATGGTGTTCTTGTTAACTTTGGGTGGTCGACACATACAGAACACACACTCACACATACACACAGAACGAAAACTAACAAGTTGTAGTACAAACCTGCTGCTCACTCACACACACACACACCCTTTATGGTGTACTCGATTGCATACTCAAATGCATCTTAACATCCCAATCACACATGCTAAGACAAGTGGACTGAGATGCAAAACAGTACATGCAAAGTCATGCATTTAACAAGGACAGGGAGGGTTTAAACAGTTTGCTTCCCAGCATTCACAGACCTCTTTCAGACCTCAGTTACACATGGTTCATACTGCAGACCAGAGGTTTGAATGGGCATTTGACCTGACCCGGTTCAGTACCTTGCTCAATGCTGTTTGTCACTCCAGTGCCTCCGGGTTCAGTACCGGGCCTGATGCTGTTTTCAACTTCCGGACTTTCTTATAACCCATTACTTACAAGGGTCTGAATTGTTTCTTGGTCAGGGAAAACTCATGGAACTTTTCATAATGATGCCAAAGATCAAAGATGCACCGTGTTATTATTTAACGGTATTGTATAATAGTTAGAATAATGAAATTGACTTACTGAAGGGACAGAAATGTCCCGCATTTAAGTTTGCTGATGACACGACAGTAGTAGGCCTGAAAGGAGGTCAGAGACCGGGTCGTGTGGTGCTAGGATAACAACCTCTCCCTCAACGTGATCAAGACAAAGGAGATGATTGTGGACTACAGGAAAGCAGGACCGAGCACACCCCCATTCTCATCGACAGGGCTGTAGTGGAGCAGGTTGAGAGCTTCATGTTCCTTGGTGTCCACATCACCAACAAACTATCATGGTCCAAACACACCAAGACAGTTGTGAAGAGGGCACAACAAAACCTATTCCCCCTCAGAAGACTGAAAAGATTTGGCATGGGTCCTCAAATCCTCAAAAGGTTCTACAGCTGCACAATCGAGAGCATCCTGACAGGTTGCATCACTGCCTGGTATGGCAACTGCTTGGCCATCGACCACAAGGCACTACAGAGGGTAGTGCGTACAGCCCAGTACATCAGTGGGGCCAAGCTTCCTGCCATTCAGGACCTCTATACCAGGCAGTGTCAGGGGATGGCCCTAAAAATTGTCAAAGACTCCAGCCACCCTAGTCATTGACTGTTCTCTCTGCTACCGCACGGCAAGCGGTACCGGAGTGCCAAGTCTAGGTCCAAAAGGCTTCTACCCCCAAGCCATAAGACTCCTGAACAGCTAACCAAATTGTTACTCAGACTATTTCCATTGTCCCCTCCCCCTTTACACTACTGCTACTCTCTGTTTATTATCTATGCACTTTAACTCTATCTACATGTACATATTACCTCAATTACCTCGACAAACCTGTGCCCCCGCACATTGACTCTGTACTGGTACCCCCTGTATATAGCCTCGCTACTGTTATTTTACATTTTACTGCTGCTCTTTAATTATTTTTCATTTTTATTTTTTACTTATCTATTTTTTACTTAACTGCATTGTTGGTTAAGGGCTTGTAAGTAAGCATTTCACTGTAAGGTGAAAACCTGTTGTATTCGGCGCATGTGACAAATAACATTTGATTTGATTTGATGAATGCCCTTTTAACTTTAGCAAAGGCGTTCGTTTGTGCCGAGGTGAACAGGCACTCAACCCTTTTGAACAATGATGGAACACCAAGTCCACACTATTTCAAACAGTAGGAGATATTAATTTTTTTTTTTTTTATCTATTGGAGCTTTCAAAGTAAACTTACAAAAAAGTATGAGACTTTTCCTGCCAATCTGATCTGGACTGATACGGTCTGTCCCGTCTAGAATCCCTCTGTAACCACAGCAATATCAGGGGGAGGAAGTGGACGTGTTATTGTTACGAGTTCAAAGAGTTTGGGTGGTCGACACATACAGAACACACACTCACACATACACACAGAACGAAAACTAAAAAGTTGTAGTACAAACCTGCTGCTCACTCACACACACACACACACCCTTTACCGTGTACTCGATTGCATACTCAAATGCATCTTAACATCCCAATCACACATGCTAAGACAAATGGACTGAGATGCAAAACAGTACATGCAAAGGCATGCAGTTATGTAAACTGATTGGCCCAAAGTCACAAACCATCACATTCACAAAGTCTTACGCACCCATGCCTAAACCCAATAACCCTGTCCCCGACACACAATGACAAATGGACTGAGACCCAGATGCACATTAACAAATCCGCTCACACAAAATACTTATGTATACACAAACACGCTGATGCTCAGCATCTGTACACATAGAGCTGAAGTTGCAGCCTGTGCCTTTGGCACTGGCAAGGCTCCACCCTGGGCTCCAGCAGCAGAAGGAAGGAGAGCAGACCTGTCCAAATCCAAACGACAGGAATATCCAACCCCACCCAAGATAAGCAGGTTTTCGCTAATAGCAATGCACAAAACACAGCCCTGGAAATAGCAAGGGCCAATCATACGCAGAGAAAACACAAAATTAGGTGCTTTGCAGCTTTTTACAGGCCTGGGTTCCGTCTTGGGTCAGCTCTCTCTTTAAGTGCCAGCCATAAAGGCTGGTTATCTTTAACTCAACCCATACTTCCTGGCCCATCAGACAGAGGGCATGGTCATTGTATATTGTGGTGTTGCAGAATTTCAGCCATGGGCTCCCTGCCATGTTTTATTTAAGCATTCCCATTACGCCGTTTAAACGACTATCCATCACCACTCAGCAGCCTGAAACACCACTGTCTCCAGTTACTAGGACGGAAACATTAGAGCAGGTCCCAGTGCTGGGAACTAGGAAAGATCTGACCCCCAGTAGACGTACACATACACAGACACTCAGACAGGCACACATACACACCAATTCAGCCACACACACACATACAGTATATACATACACACATACTCAGACACACACTTCCTCTCACTCACTCACTCACACACACACACACACACACACACACACACACACACACACACACACACACACACACACACACACACACACACACACACACACACACACACACACACACACACACACACACACACACACACACACACACACACACACACACACACACACACACACACTCACACACACACAGAGAGAGTAGGATGTAAGCCCTCAGACAGGAATCGCTCCCAGCAACACTAATGCACCTCGTAAATCACAGGGTGACTTTGGGTAATGATCCATTGAGGAACAGTGGTGAACCCAACCCAACCCAGGCCCGTACACACAGTGCCCCCTTTCAAATCCCCAACACCACACCAGAGATGCTGCACCTGCCCCCTAATGGTTCTACCTCCTGTCCAGTACCCCTATCAATAGGGTGATCACATGTGTGAGACAGTCCCACATTTTGGCCCTTTACCCCGCATCCTGTAACCAAACAATCATGTCTCACATTTTATCCACAAATTCAAAACATCACTAATTTAGAAAAAAAGGTTTTCCCATACTGTATTTCAGTCAGACATTCCAACCTGTCTCTTGCAGTCACGTTGCGCTTATGAAAATATATCAATCATAAGGATGTGGTACTGGTGATGTTAAACAAATCTCCAATCATAGCTGAGATTAGCTGAGGAACGCTGAACTCCATTCTCTCATATCAAGGCGGGAATTGAGTTTAGATAACTGGTAGCGTGATTTCCTAACAACAACACTGAGTTACCATCAGTCGAGTCTTGTAAAAATGTCAATTCTAAAAATGCTTACCTGTACCTAAGTATGTTTGTCCTGTACAGTCGTGGCCAAAAGTTTTGAGAATGGCACAAATATTAATTTTCACAAATGTTTACTGTTTCAGTGTCTTTAGATATTATTGTCAGATGTTACTATGGAATACTGAAGTATAATTACAAGCATTTCATAAGTGGCAAAGGCTTTTATTGACAATTACATGAAGTTGATGCAAAGAGTCAATATTTGCAGTGTTGACCCTTCTTTTTCAAGACCTCTGCAATCCGCCCTGGCATGCTGTCAATTAACTTCTGGCCACATCCTGACT
Source organism: Salvelinus fontinalis (assembly GCF_029448725.1). Classification (NCBI taxonomy): domain Eukaryota; kingdom Metazoa; phylum Chordata; class Actinopteri; order Salmoniformes; family Salmonidae; genus Salvelinus; species Salvelinus fontinalis. Next base: position 16,324,206 of record NC_074676.1, read on the forward strand.
GATGGCAGCCCATTCTTGCATAAAAAATGCTTTGGAGTTTGTCAGAATTTGTGGGTTTTTGTTTGTCCACCCGCCTCTTGAGGATTGACCACAAGTTCTCAATGGGATTATTAAGGTCTGGGGAGTTTCCTGGCCATGGACCCAAAATATCAATGTTTTGTTCCCCGAGACAGTTAGTTATCACTTTTGCCTTATGGCAAGGTGCTCCATCATGCTGGAAAACCATTCTTTATTCATGGGTGTGGTCTTAGGCAAAATTGTGAGTGAGCCCACTCCTTTGGCTGAGAAGCAACCCCACACATGAATGGTCTCAGGATGCTTTACTGTTGGCATGACACAGAACTGATGGTAGCGCTCACCTTGTCTTCTCCGGACAAGCTTTTTTCCGGATGCCCCTAACAATCGGAAAGGGGATTCATCAGAGAAAATGACTTTACCCCAGTCCTCAGCAGTCCAATCCCTGTACCTTTTGCAGAAAATCAGTCTGTCCCTGATGTTTTTCCTGGAGAGAAGTGCCTTCTTTGTTGCTCTTCTTGACACCAGGCCATTCTCCAAAAGTCTTTGCCTCACTGTGCGTGCAGATGCACTCACACCTGCCTGCTGCCATTCCTGAGCAAGCTCTGTACTGGTGGTGCCCCGATCCCGCAGCTGAATCAACTTTAGGTCCTGGCGCTTGCTGGACTTTCTTGGGCACCCTGAAGCCTTCTTCAAAACAATTGAACCGCTCTCCTTGAAGTTCTTGATGATCCGATAAATGGTTGATTTAGGTGCAATCTTACTGGCAGCAATATCCTTGCCTGTGAAGCCCTTTTTGTGCAAAGCAATGATGACGGCACGTGTTTCCTTGCAGGTATCCATATTTGACAGTGGAAGAACAATGATTCCAAGCACCACCCTCCTTTTGAAGCTTCCAGTCTGTTATTCGAACTCAGTCAGCATGACAGGGTGATCTCCAACCTTGTCCTCGTCAACACTCACACCTGTGTTAACGAGAGAATCACTGACATGATGTCAGCTGGTCCTTTTGTGGCAGGGCTGAAATGCAGTGGAAATGTTTTTGGGGGATTCAGTTATTTGCATGGCAAAGAGGTACTTTGCAATTAATTGCAATTCATCTGATCCCTCTTCATAACATTCTGGAGTATATGCAAATTGCCATCATACAAACTGAGGCAGCAGACTTTGTGAAAATGTATATTTGTGTCATTCTCAAAACTTTTGGCCACAACTGTACAACTGCAGTCCTTCCGCAGGGTGCTGAAATTCATACTTTGAATAAAAACTTTTCTCAAATACAATCACTGGCTTTTTCCTCATTAAATGAAGAAAAATAAAGATTTTGTCGCTCAAGTCAGCGTGAATGTGTTTGTGCGAATTGAATCTCATTTTACGTAGTATGTATTACGAGCAAGACAATGGTAAGCATTTTCATATATATGTTTTTTTTTACAAGAGTCACCTCAATGTTGTTGCTCGTAAATCCTGCTATCGGTTATCAAAACTTAAACCCACCTCGATATAAGAGAATGGAGTTACGCGTTCCTCAGCTATGCTGAGATCTGATATTCTGAACAGCGCAAGACGAGATGTAGGCCAATGTCATAGGCCTATCTCAATCAATCATATTTCTCAAATCCAGCTAAACTTGGAGAGGACAGTTGCCTAACAATTTACAAAAAGCGCGCTTCTAACGAAGAGCTTCAAAATTACGTAAATAGCTGTATTAGACTGAAAGATACAGTATACTATAAGTTAATTTCGTCAAACTTGTGAAGCTCTCTATGCTCATTAGTTACTCATTCAACATATTTGCTGTTACTTCCCTCAGTTCCGTTTTAGAAGTGTCCATTCCTATCTATTTATATTCCCTGGCTGAGGGGAATGTAAAACCAGAAATGTATCCTTGACCAAATATTCCCAGGTTTTCATAAAACAGTCACATGTGGTCTCTCGTTTCTACATGACCAAATTCTGCGCGAGGCAAAAGAGTAGTTTATGTGCGCTTCAATTAGCTTACTCAGTGCAGCAGGAGTAGGGGTGTAGTGCTTCTGAAGCTCACCCAAGCATTGCTCTGCCACTTTTCACAATGGTACTCGTTTAGTAAAGTTCAAAGCATAATGATCACATAATGATTCATTAGTATTCTAACGTAATCAAATATAATAGCATAGTATAATGTTACTAAGACACAAAAAACACCACCTTCGTAATTTCTTATGAGATTTTAGGATGGCTAGCTGAATAGGTCAAACATTTTCACATTGGCCAAAACAAGTGCTCTCCACTATTCTGAATTTGCTTGGATTTAAACAAAATGCAGGAAGTGTCATCAGGAAGTATTCATACCGCTTGACCACATTTTGTTGTTACAGCATGAATTCAAAATGGATTACATAGATTTTTTTTTATTTCACCCATCTACACACAAAGTAAAAACATGTTTTTAGAAATGTTGGCAAATTTATTGAAAATTAAATACAGACAATTATTTTACATAGTTATTCACACCCCTGAGTCAATACATCTTAGAATCAAATCAAATCAAATCAAATGTATTTATATAGCCCTTCTTACATCAGCTGATATCTCAAAGTGCTGTACAGAAACCCAGCCTAAAACCCCAAACAGCAAGCAATGCAGGTGTAGAAGCACGGTGGCTAGGAAAAACTCCCTAGAAAGGCCAAAACCTAGGAAGAAACCTAGAGAGGAACCAGGCTATGAGGGGTGGCCAGTCCTCTTCTGGCTGTGCCAGGTGGAGATTATAACAGAACATGGCCAAGATGTTCAAATGTTCATAAATGACCAGCATGGTCAAATAATAATAATCACAGTAGTTGTCGAGGGTGCAGCAAGTCAGCACCTCAGGAGTAAATGTCAGTTGGCTTTTCATAGCCGATCATTAAGAGTATCTCTACCACTCCTGCTGTCCCTAGAGAGTTGAAAACAGCAGGTCTGGGACAAGTAGCAAATAATCACCTTTGGCAGCGATTACAGCTGTGAGTCTTTCTGAGTAAGTCTCTAAAAGCTTTGCACACCTGAATTGTACAATATTTACTCATTATTTATTTTTTTTTTTATTCAAACTCTGTCAAGTTAGTTGTTGATCATTGCTAGACTGCCATTTCCATCTCTTGCTATAGATTTTCAAGACGATTTATGTCAAAACTGTAACTAGGCCACACAGGAACATTCACTGTCTTCTTGGTAAGCAACTCCAGTGAATATTTAGCCTGGTGTTTTAGGTTATTGTCCTGCTGAAAGGTGAATTTGTCTCCCAGTGTCTGTTGGAAAGCAGACTGAACCAAGTTTTCCTCTAGGATTTAGCCCGTGCTGTTCCGTTTCTTTTGATGCTAAAAAAAATCCTTAGTCCTTGCCAATGACAAGCATACCCATAACATGATGCAGCCACCACCATACGTGAACATATGAAGAGTGGTACTCATTCATGTGTTGTGTTGGATTTGCCCCAAACATTTTGCTTCATTTTTTGCCACATTTTTTGCAGTTTTACTTTAGTGCCTTATTGCAAACATGATGCATGTGTTAGAATATTTTTATTCTTTACAGGCTTCCTTCTTTTCGGTCTGTCATTTAGGTCAGTATTGTGGAGTAACTACAATGTTGTTGATCCATCCTCAGTTTTCTCCTATCACAGCCATTACATTCTGTAACTGTTTTAAAGTCACTATTGGCCTCATGGTGAAATCCCTGAGCGGCATGGCCGTGGGAAGATGTTATGGGATGAGGGAGCTGTAAACTTATTTTTTTTACCCATTTACCAATAGGTGCCCTTTGTGAGTTATTGGAAAACCTCCCTCGTCTTTGTGGTTGAATCTGTGTTTGAAATTCACTGCTCGACTAAGGGACCTTACAGATAATTGTATGTGTGCATTACAGAGATGATGTAGTCATTCAAATATGTTGTTTTACTCCCGAATTGAAGTAGGCTTGCTATAACAAAGGGGATTGAATTACTTAGAAACACTTTGAAAAACATAATTCCACTTTGACAATTCCACTTTGACTCCGTCCAGGTCTCATGTAAGATGGCGCCGACAGAGATGGTTGCCTCGCTTCGCGTTCTTAGGGTATTGTGTGTGGGCCAGTGACACAAAATCTCAATGTAATCCATTTTAAATTCAGGCTTTAACACAACAAAATGTGGAAAAAGTCAAGGGGTGTGAATACTTTCTGAAGGCGCTGTAGTTTGTTCACACCATCTGCTCTAATTCGCTCAGGAAACAGTAATTCGAGTAATATCTAAATTCATATTCCCATGAACCTGATTGAGTTAAAATGATTGTAATGGAGATGCAGTTTGGAGGTTTCACTGGTAAAACATTTTGTATTCATGTAGGCTAGACTGTCCTGCAAAATCATCCTGTTGTCCTGCATTTGGGTATTTTAAACGTGGTCACCCTAGCTATCACTTACACAATTATCCCAATCAGCCCTCAGCTGTGACACACTCAACCCACACTCACATAACATTACATTAGCAAAGCGGCAGACATGCTTAGAGAAGCCAAGAAGTCAAGTGATTGACAATGCCTACATTGTTGCTGCCATATGTAGTAGTAATCTCACTTACAGCTTAGTGGTGAAGTAGCATTCTTATATAATAACCTGAGGACCTGCTGAAGCCTTTATAGATCAGGGTCTGTATTCCTAAAAAAAAGTGTCTCAGAGTAGAAGTACTGATATAGGGTCGGTTTTCCCTTTCAGATCATAATGAATGATAATATGGTGCTGAGATGTTTTATGAATATGGGACCAGTGGTTTGTACTGTAACCAGACCTGTTAGTAGCTTAGAGAAAGAGTGATCCTGATCCTCAAGCCCAAGGGGGAACTCTGTTCCTGCAGGGCCAATCTGTAGCCTGGTTTTCATTTTCCTCCCATTTCCTCCATGTTAATGTCTTCAATTATATATTTACCTGCCTTACATTCAGTCCTGTGTGCCTATTGTTTACAAGCTAAAGTATGGGCCACAGAGGATATCATATCTGGTAACAATTTTGAGCCTCAGACAAACTGGAGCATGAGCATATAAACAGTCCTGTGGAGTTTGAGTTTAAGGTTTGAGCCCCTGTCCCTCCTTTTTCAAAGACCTTCACTTCCCTTAGCCAAGTTTGTGTTTGTGTTTCAACATACTGCCATGTCAGCTGCTGGTAAAATAGATACAGGCTATATAGAGATATAGGCCATATAGTGTTGTGTGTCTGTAGGTCTGTCCCATCCCTTTGTTACCTCTCGTCCCCTACAGCATGGTGAGAGGGACAGGGCAGTGCATACCAGGGTTTGGATCAATTCCTTCTCAATTTAGTACATTTGGGAAGTGAATTGACCTTCAATTCATGAATTCATGATAGATCCTCATAGAAAATTACAGGTACTTTTCAATAAAATGTATCTTATTCATTCATCACTTCCTGAACTGATTGAAATAAAATGTAATTGACCCCAAACCTGTTCGGCAGACTTCCTACACCATGTTTCTCTCCACCATGGAGAAGCACACACAGATGATGTTATGTGAGTCCCTCTTCACTAGTGAATGTATCACTCACCGTTGGCTATAACTCCACACACACACTGCTCCAACAGCTCCACTAGTCCACAGACTCCCATGCTACCTTCCTCTCTCTCGACCAATGGGCATAAATCTTGGGATGTATTTATGTCAGCTTACCCTCGTTCTCTCACTTGCTGTTTTTCAGCAACAGTTTTACAATGACGAGCATTGCCTTCCATGTTGATGTATCATGCCAGACCCCAAAATCTCCCGAGGGAGAGGACACTTTCCAGTGATCGATCTACATGCACTGCCAGGTGATCCAGGGGAATTGTCCATGATTAGGATTTCCCAGAGAAGAAGTGAGAGAATGGCCATTAGGCAAGTGGACGTATTTTCCGACACTTAACTTTTGAGAATTCTGTCCGAAAAGGGCATCACAGTGGTTCCATGCATGTCAAGCCCTGAGTTCTTCCGACTGGCTACTAATTAATGTGCTTGGCTCATCTCCGCAACTCCCAGATGACAGCTTCCCTTTCTCGGGAGAATAGGTTGGTTCTCCCAGAGGGAGGAAAAGGCTCCAGAAATCGCCTTAGCCAGTGAGGTGGAAAACTCCAAGATGTGAGCCTATGGTGGTCTACGGTCAGGCTGATCCTTTTTCCTCCGCTGCAACTCGCACTGAGGCTAACTCCACCGGCTGCGACCGGACCCTCTTTTGCTGTCGAAACCAACAACCCGGTGCTGCCGGCTTTCCAACCATCTTTAAAACCTATGATCCCAGGCTACAGAGTATCCTTTCCATCGCAGAATGTGTGGTAGCATTTAGCATTTGCCATGTTGTTTTTTGCTACATGTTTTCCCCCAGGAGAAGAAAGCTTGATCAATTACATCTCTAAGATTTAAGGCCGTGGTTAGCCGTCATCCCACGTTGACATACAGATTAATTCACTTCAGCTAACAGATCTGGTAAATGTTCATTTTATTCATGATGAACACTCAACCATATGGGCTTTCTTTACATTCACTATTATGAATATAACTCTTAAGGATCGTACCCTTTTTTTAAAATGTTCTCCTAAAATGACATACCCAAATTTAACTGCCAGGACCTGAAGCAAAGATATACATATTCTTGATACCATTTGAAAGGAAACACTTTGACATTTGTGGAAATATGAAATGAATGTAGGAGAATATAACACCTTAGATCTGATGAAATATAATACAAACAAAGAAACATGAGTTTTCAAATAATTAAAAAAAAATCATCATCTCTGAAATGCAAGAGAAGGCCATAATACAATATTGCAGTTTAGGTGCAATTTACATTTTGGCCACTAGGCAGCAGTATGTATGAAACGTTTCAGATTGATCCAGTGTAGCATTGCAATACTGGACCATATTTTGTATCAAGTCTGCCCAAATGTGCCGAATTGGTCAATTGATACATTTTCAAGTACATAACTATAGAGAACATACAAAAATGATATGGTAATACAAAATGTAAGTTTATACACTCCCTGGAATGTCATACCTGATGGATCATTAGCTTATACACTAACTTTCACACATCCTACATTTTAATATAAAAATATATTTTAACAAACACAAATAGGCTACATTTTCTCTCTGGGACCCTCAGGATGACAAATCAGAGCAAGATGACTGAAAGTAAGTACATTATTTACCTTCAGAGGTATGTATGTGTATCAAAACAGTTGTTGTGATAAGTTTTTGGTTGCTGTTCACTCTCCTCAAACAATAGCATGGTATTTTTTCACTGTAATAGCTACTGTACGAATTTAAGCTTTTTGCCCATTTAAGACATGTCTATGTCCTGGAAAGTTTGCTCTTACAACTGTCATGCGTATCACACCAGCACACGTTAGCTCAACCGTCCTGCTATAGGGAGACCGATCCCGTAGAGGTTAAACAATATGTGTCATAAACTTTCTTTTGCAGGGAGCGTTATTTCCAAAAATAACTTTTCTCTGCAGGGACAAGGGCTACCATTATTGGGTCTCAAGTATAATTAATGATTAGCCTATATTTATTTGACAATATTCAGCATTAGGCCTGCTCATTGTCAATTCATTCTTAAGTTCTGAACGCAATGCATAGGCATAGTTATTATAACATAGCCTTCAACTGCCAAAGGGGGAGGAGTTGCAATATACTGCAGAGATAGCTTGCAAAGTTCTGTCATACTTTCCAGGTCTATGCCCAAACAGTTTCGATCTTCTAATTATAAAAATGAATCTCTACAGAAATAAGTCTCTCACTGTTGCCGCCTGCTATTCCCCCCCCCCCCCCCTCAGCTCCCAGCTGTGCCCTGGACACCATATGTGAATTGATTGCCCCTCATCTATCTTCAGAGTTCGTTCTGTTAGGTGACCTAAACTGGGATATGCTTAATACCCCAGCAGTCCTACAATCTAAGCTAGATGCCCTCAATCTCACACAAATCATCAAGGAACCCACCAGGTACAACCCTAAATCCGTAAACATGGGCACCCTTATAGATATTATCCTGAACAAATTGCCTTCCAAATACACCTCTGCTGTTTTCAATCAGGAGCTCAGCAATCACTGCCTCATTGCCTGCATCCGCTATGAGTCCGCTGTCAAACGACCACCCCTCATCACTGTCAAACGCTCCCTAAAACACTTCTGCAAGCAGGCCTTTCTAATCGACCTGGCCCAGGTATCCTGGAAGGATATTGACCTCACCCCATCAGTCGAGGATGCCTGGTCGTTTTTTTAAAGTAATTTTCTGACCATCTTAAATAAGCATGCCCCTTTCAATTTTTTTTTTTAACTAGGAACAGATATAGCCCTTGGTTCACTCCAGACCTGACTGCCCTTGACCAGCACAAAAACATCCTGTGGCGGACTGCAATAGCATCGAATAATCCCTGCGATACGCAACTGTTCTTGGAAGCCAGGAACCAATACACACAGTCAGTCAGGAAAGCAAAGGCTAGCTTTTTCAAACAGAAATTTGAATCCTGTAGCTCTAACTCCAAAAACTTTTGGGACACTGTAAAGTCCATGGAGAACAAGAGCACCTCCTCCCAGCTGCCCACTGCTCTGAGGCTAGGTAACACGGTCACCTCGAAAATTTCAATAAGCATTTCTCTACGGCTGGTCATGCTTTCCTCCTGGCTACCCCAGCCCCGGCCAACAGCTCCGCCCCCCCTGCAGCTACTTGCCCGAGGCTCCCCAGCTTCTCCTTCACCCAAATCCAGATTGCAGATGTTCTGAAAGAGCTGCAAGACCTGGACCCGTACAAATGAGCTGGGCTAGACAATCTGGACCCTCTATTTCTAAAACTATCCGCCGCCATTGTTGCAACCCCTATTACCAGTCCGTTCAACCTCTCTTTCGTATCGTCCAAGATCCCTAAAGATTGGAAAGCTACCGCGGTCATCCCCCTCTTCAAAGGGGGTGACACTCTAGACCCAAACTGTTATAGACCTACGTATATCCATCCTGCCCTGTCTCTCTAAAGTCTCGAAAGCCAAGTTAATAAACAGATTACTGAACATTTCAAATCCCACCGTACCTTCTCCGCTGTGTAACCCGGTTTCCGAGCTGGTGACGGATGCACCTCAGCCACACTCAAGGTACTAAACAATATCATAACCGCCATCGATAAAAGGCAGTACTGTGCAGCCGTCTTCATCGACCTGGTCAAGGCTTTCGACTCTGTCAATCACCGCATTCTTATCGGCAGACTCGACAGGCTTGGTTTCGCAAATGACTGCCTCGCCTGGTTCACCAACTACTTCGCAGACAGAGTTCAGTGTGTCAAATCGGAGGGCATGCTGTCCGGACCTCTGGCAGTCTCTATGGGGGTGCCACAGGGTTCAATTCTCGGGCCGACTCTTTTCTCTGTATAAATCAATGATGTCGCTCTTGCTGTGGGTGATTCCCTGATCCACCTCTATGCAGACGACACCATTCTGTATACATCTGGCCCTTCTTTGGACACTGTGTGAACTAACCTTCAAACGAGCTTCAATGCCATACAACACTCCTTCCGTGGCCTACAACAGCTCTTAAATGCTAGTAAAACTAAACGCATGCTCTTCAACCGATTGCTTCCCGTACCCGCCCGCCCGACTAGCATCACTACTCTGGACGGTTCTGACTTAGAATATGTGGACAACTACAAATAACTAGGTGTCTGGTTAGACTGTAAACTCTCCTTCCAGACTCACATTAAGCATCTCCAATCCAAAAATGAATCTAGAATCGGCTTCCTATTTCGCAACAAAGCATCCTTCACTCACGCCGCCAAACTTACCCTCGTAAAACTGATTATCCTACCGATCCTCGACTTCGGTGATGTCATCTACAAAATAGCTTCCAATACTTTACTCAGCAAACTGGATGCAGTCTATCACAGTGCCATCCGTTTTGTTACCAAAGCCCCTTATACCACCCACCACTGCGACCTGCATGCTCTAGTCGGCTGGCCCTCGCTACATATTAGTCGCCAGACCCACTGGCTCCAGGTCATCTATAAGTCTATGCTAGGTAAAGCTCCTCCTTATCTCAGCTCACTGGTCACGATAACAACACCCACCCGTAGCACACGCTCCAGCAGGTATATCTCACTGGTCATCCCCAAAGCCAACACCTCCTTTGGCCACCTTTCCTTCCAGTGACTGCAACGAATTGCAAAACTCACTAAAGCTGGAGACATATTTCCCTCACTAACTTTAAACATCAGCTATCTGAGCAGCTAACCGATCACTGCAGCTGTACATAGTTCATCTGCAAATAGCCCACCCAATCTACCTACCTCATCCCCATATTGTTTTTATTTACTTTTCTGCTCTTTTGCACTCCAGTATCTCTACTTGCACATCATCATCTGCTCATTTATCACTCCAGTGTTAATATGCTAAATTGTAATTACTTCGCCACTATGGCCTATGTATTGCCTTACTTCCTCATGCCATTTGAACACACTGTATATAGACTTACATTTTTTCTATTGTGTTATTGACTGTACGCGTGTTTATTCCATGTGTAACTCAGTGTTGTTGTTTGTGTCGCACTGCTTTGCTTTATCTTGGCCAGGTCGCAGTTGTAATTGAGATCTTAACTAGCTTACCTGGTTAAATAAAGGTGAAATAAAAATACAATTAAAATTAAAATTAAAATTGTAGCGGCTGTCGTGCCTGCAGAAATCAATAACATAAATGGTATTGTCATATGTACAGGATAGGCGTGGTGTAGGCTTCACAGTTCAATGAAATGCTTACTGGTGGCAATCTTATACACTCATCATGGGGCTATGTCTTTTGTATTATGTCATATTATCTAGCACGGACCTAGGACATGTTTGCCGTCTTTGTTTGGCTTTAGGTGTGTAGCCCACGGGTTGTGCTGTTTCCTCTCCCCTTGCTATCGCTCTCTCCTCTCTATTTATGTATTTGAATGTACTGGACGCCGTATAACACCAGCGTGGTCGTGCCCTGCCTGGCCGTGAAAACTCCCGTCCACTGGTCTACACAGGCCGATTGCTGCTGTGCTGCTCACAACTATGGTTGCGTAAGAGTGGACTCGAACTACAGGGAACCCAAGAGCAGCTTGTCGAACGGCCACGCCGACACTCCATCACTAGCAATCATGGTTTGGTATCGTATAATAATCAGAGACTATATGTTTCCTTAAGTCTGTAAGCATAGTCATTCATATTTGACATTATAAAGTTGTCTTACATGCATCATCGTAGCCTATTTCTACAAGTGGTGCTTTGCAATATCAAGGTCATTTTATCAATTGAGTTTTGAGTGATTAATTTTCATCCATGCTTTATGAGCTCAGTACTGACATTAACTCTCATCACTCTAGGGATTTTCATTTCATTTGTATTTCGTTTCGTCATTAAATGTCTTCTGCAATCACTTGATGTGTTAAATCTGTTCCCCTTCTACTTGCCTCTTCCATTTTTGTGGTAATGCTGCAATTAATTGGTTGTAATTTTGGGTAGAGCAGACATTTCCATATGTCTGTGTTAGCTGCATGTGTGACATTACTCCACCAGTCCTATTTATGATATCATTCACAAAAATGATACCTTTTTTAAACATTTCTTCGATAAATACAGTTTTTTTATCAATTACTATATTTGAATTTAACCACAATATTTGTTGTACTATTTGTTCCGTCCTTTCAGGTGGATTAAACTGAAATTGCAACCATTTTTATTTGCCGTTCCAAATAAAATTTGAATATTTTTTGTTCAAATAATTTAAAAAGCAGGTCACTAGGTGTAGGCAAAACCATAAGCAAATAGGTAAACTGTGATATGATTAAAGAGTTAATCAGGGTGATTTTCCCACAAATAGACAGGTATTTTCCTTTCCATGGTAGCAAGATTTAATCTATTTTTGCTAACTTTCTATAAAAATGTATTGGAGTGAGATCATTTCTTTCTTTTGGGATTTGTATACCGAGTATGTCCACATCTCCGTCAGACCATTTAATTGGTAAACTACATGGCAATGTAAAATGTGTATTTTTTTGTGATCCAATACGTAATATGGTACATTTATCATAATTTGGTTTTAATCCAGAGAGGATAGCAAATGTATCTAGATCCTCTAAGAGGCCGTTGAGAGACTCTAGTTGTGGTTTTAAAAGAAAACATGAATCATCAGCGTACAATGACACCTTAGTTTTTAGATCCTGGATTTATAATCCCTTAATATTAATGTTTGATCTAATTTTAACAGCTAACATTTCGATGGCAATAATAAATAGATATGCCGATAGTGGACAACCTTGTTTTACTCCTCTAGATAGTTTAAAACTTTCTGAGATGTAGCCATTATTTACTATTTTACACCTAGGGTTACTATACATAATTTTTACCCATTTTATAAGAGATTCCCCAAAATTGAAACATTCTAGGCATTTATATATAAACTCCAGTCGTACTTTATCAAAAGCCTTTTCAAAATCAGCTATGAAAACCAGGCCTGGTGTCCCCGATATTTCATAGTGTTCTATTGTTTCCAGTACTTGCCTTATATTATCTCGAATGTATCGTCCATGTAAAAAACATGTCTGATTAGGATGAATAATATCTGACAAAACTTTTTTTTATTCTATGCGCCAAGCATTTTGCTAGGATTTTTGCATCACAACACTGAAGTGTAAGAGGTCTCCAATTTTTTAAATGGACTGGATCTTTATATATACCACTTGGGTCCTGTTTCAGTAATAATGATATCACACCTTCTTGTTGCGTGTCTGATAATCTATCATTTATATAGGAGTGGTTAAAACAAGCTAATAATGGTCCTTTGAGTATATCAAAAAAAATGCCATCCAGTCCTGGAGTTTTCCCATCCTTAAAGGCCCCAATTGCATCAAGTAGTTCCTCCTCTGTAATTAGGCCTTCACATGAGTCTTTCTGTACAGATGTTAATTTTACATTATTATTAGGGAAAAAATCCATACAATTAGTTTCAGTTAGTGGAGATGGAGGAGCCTGAAACGAAAACATATTCTTAAAGTACTTTACTTCCTCTTTCAAAATATCATTTGGTGAATCATGCGTGACTCCATCATTTGTAACAAGTTTTAATACGTTTTTTTTGGTAGCATTTCTATATTGAAGATTGAAAAAGAATTTGGTGCATTTTTCCCCATATTCCATCCAGTTCGCTTCATTTTTATAATATATTACACTGGATCTTTCTTGAATAAGTTCCTCCATTTCTTTTTGTTTTTCCTCTAACTTATTCTGTGCCTCTATGGTACCGTTTTTATTGTTATCTAAATGTACTGTTAGTCCTTCAATTTCCTTTGTTAATATGGACTCTTTTGATCTAAATTGCTTTTGTTTTATAGATGAGTACTGAATTGCATGGCATCTAAAGGCACACTTAAAAGTGTCCCATACAATATGGGGATCTGCTGTACCTATGTTATGTCTAAAAAAGTCAGTTATAAATTCTTCTGTCCTAGTTCTAAACAATTTATCATCGAGTAGGCTTTGATTAAATTTCCAATATCCTCGCCCACGTGGAAATTCTGTAAGAGTAATATATATGCCAATTATGTGATGGTCCGACCGCATTCTGTCCCCTATCAAACACTTTTTAACTTTTGGTGCCAGAGAGAATGATATAAGAAAGTAGTCAAGGCGACTAGCTTGATTAAGCCTCCGCCATGTATATCTCACTAGGTCAGGGTATTTAAGTCTCCATATATCCACTAATTCCAATATATCCATGACATTCCTGATTTCCTTAAGTGCCTGAGGGTGATAGTTTGTAGTGTGATTTCCTTTCCGGTCCATAGAGGTATTTAAGACCGTATTAAAATCCCCCACTATAATAATAGAGTCTAGTGTTGCTTGTAGAGTTGATACATTCTTATATATATTGTCAAAGAAGCTTGGATCATCATTATTCGGACCGTATAGGTTAATAAGCCATATATGTTTATTGTCTAATAACATATTTAAAATAATCCATCTACCTTGAGGATCTGTTTGGACAAGTTGCACATTTGGATCAAAGTTATTGTTAATTAAAACCATCACCCCTTTTGAATTTCTTTGCCCATGGGAGAAATATATTTCGCCCCCCCAGTTCTTTTTCCACAAAACTTCATCTAAAACTGTCGAATGGGTTTCCTGTAAACAATAGATATTATAATCCTTCTCTTTTAGCCAGGTAAATACTGATCGTCTTTTCTTATTATCTGCTAAGCCATTACAATTGTAACTGGCTATACTTATTTCACCACTTACCATAATAAGACACACCTTTCAATTATTTTTATCAAAATATATGTTTGTAAACGTCCTATTAAAAAGTAACATAATGATTGAGTGTCTATATAGTTGTACCATGACATTTGCATCTCCACTAAGCAAACCTCCAATTGGTCCCCACTATTCCACCCACCAAAAGCCCCCATCTCGAGTTGGGTTATCATCCCAATGCCCGGCAGACCACCCCCGACCCCCCGCATCGCACAGCCCCGGACCGACTGGGATCCATCCTTCGAAAAGTGCACACAGCGCCATCCACCGAACCGAAGAAGATCCATTGCCAAATGCATTTCCATCGCCCTCACCTCGATTTTTATTACATATTGCTGTGGATCATCCTCTATAGTCCCTAACATCTTTACTTCTTCCTTCGCAACAGTTGTGGGATACACACATACACCCACACACATTCAGCCCTTACCCCCACACAACCATAAGCTCACCCTCTCAACAATTGCACCATCCCAGAGCCCAACTCAAGATAGGTCATGATTTACAAATGTACTTGCAGTTGCAGCTGCATGAGAAGGCCTGCAAGACTGCGCAAAAAATGAGCATAAATGTAGAGATTTATTTACCATTGTCACATCCTAGATGATGGAGGTCAAATGTACACCTTCTTCCTGAAACACCCACAATACGGTCATCCGTTTTGACCATGTTCCCAAGCATCTCCATGCAGTCCGACTTGGTGGCACGAATTTCGTGCCACCAGGGCCACAATAATATACCTGAACTGATTCGGGAATGTTTTTCTCTATGCAAGCTTCAGAACATCCAACCCAACTAACAAAGATTGGTCTCACAGTCACCAACTTCTGTTTGTAAATTAAGGCTACCCAGTAATGGGTTCCAGCAAGTTGGTTTCTTTACTGCTAGTGTGCACCTGCACATCCTTGCTTAGCACTCGCAACACTTTTATCAAGGTGCCTTTCATGGTTGGTCGTACAGTTTCTATGGTCATGTTGCAACAGTGCCTTGACGATCTCAACATCTCATTATCTGTTAGACATCTGTCCCACTGAGACATATTTTACTACGGATGCTTCCCCTCCGTGTACTTTTGGGGATTTTCAGGATCAGCAGTCTGCAGTTCATTGCCCTTAAACTAGCGGATAAGAGTGATGACTCAGTAACCGAGTTCGAAGCCCCGCATGGTTACCTGCCATCACATCATCTGGCTCGGAGAATCTTCGCCCATTCCGAAAAATGATTTAATAAAATGTCATATTGCATTCCATCTTTGTTGTTCATTCAGTTGTCTGTCATCGATTGAGCCTATTTTTAGCCCATCACTATACTCAAAGTAAGAAAAGAGCGAGTGATAGCAGTTTTCATTGGCATGGCTCAAACACAAAACCTTGCCTTTGCGTTGTTGTTAGACACCTACAGAGGAGTATGACTGGTCCTAAAACAGACTGTCTAGAAGAAGGATCTCCAGCTATTTCTCACATGCAGCTGTAGTCACACCAGCTATACCACCATCACACTGCTCACCGGTGGCGTTGTGTTGACACATAAGCACTCGGAGCACTCTCAGGTTTCATCTCATTGACTCCTTAAATGACCACCTGGAGCAGAGCTGAGAAGCCCTCAGGAGAGCTCAGTGTGTGGGTGTGTTGACAGTGTGTAAAGGTACCCAGACTACCCACCCGCCCAGTGGTCCAAGCCAACAAAACACTGTTTCATGAAAATCACTCTGTCATTGATTCTGTCACTCTGTCACTGCCATTGATTTCAGAGGCATTGGGTAAACACAATAGTTGCATCAACTCTGATGGTACTGCCAAACAGAGGAGACAGGAGGACAAAGGGATAGGCTAGGATAACTAGCATAGCATTGCTGATGTTTCTGGAGCTTTCAGCCCATACATTGACTGACTGGAGGAAGACTGGAAAGGTAAACACAAAGACGTCAGTCCGTCCATTTAAACAAGCAGACATACGTTTAGGGTGGTGTGTGGGGGGGTGGGGGTGATTGGGGGGTGTTCCTGGCATCCATGAGATGTTCTTTGGATGTACGACACACATAATTAAGCACAGTACACATTTGCACATAAACACACACCTACCTGTCTCAGGTAGTCCTGGTTGTCGTCTCTCCGGTCCTGCTCCACACTGGTTGGCTGCTCGCCGCACCTTCCTTGCGGGGACAAGACCAGAAACATACACACATCAGTCAGTCATCAGTCACTCACATTAAAAACACATCACTCTGTGTGTACTGAGTGTGTTTCGCATCGTTGGCTCACTGTAGACAACTGAGAGTTCCCTTTGAGAGAGAGAGAGAGAGAGAGAGAGAGAGAGAGAGAGAGAGAGAGAGAGAGAGAGAGAGAGAGAGAGAGAGAGAGAGAGAGAGAGAGAGAGAGAGAGAGAGAGAGAGAGAGGAGAGACGAGAGAGAGGAGAGAGAGAGAGAGAGAGAGAGAGAGAGAGAGAGAGAGAGGAGAGAGAGGAGAGAGAGAGAGAGAGAGAGAGAGAGAGAGAGAGAGAGAGAGAGAGAGAAAAAAAAGCAAAGCAGCTGGGGACCCCACTGGTCCCAGACACACACATCTGGAGGACGCCCAGGAAATGCTCAGTAAATACTTAGAAAGCTCCCATAAAGCATTTCTCTCTCCCTCCCTATCCACTGCCCCCCTCTTCTCCTCCATGGAAACCCTGGCAATCAGGAGAGTCATGATCAAGATGAGTTCATTGATCAGTGTAGCAGATTCTTTTTTTAAAACCTTAATTTATCTAGGCAAGTCAGTTAATACATGTCACATATCATTGGGTTAATAAAACCTCATACAAACATGGTCTCTTTTTTGTTTTCTTGTGTAAGGCAGCTCCAAAATGCAGGTGTTTCAGCCTAGCTCAGTGCTTTCTGTGGTGGTGGGCCAAAGCCAGCCGTGATTGGCTCAGTGTTCTGACAGTCATGGGTACACTACGTCACCGCCAAGTCTAAGGGTAGAGCTAGAAAATTCTAGCCCCTTGGTTGCTGCCATAGTTACATTAGAAGTGCCCATCCAAGAAGTCTCAAGGTAGCTTTGAGTGGACTGATCATGTCAACATCATACTTTCAAAATCATCATGATTCAACCTTGTTTTTTCAGAGTTCCCAGTTGTTTTAAAAGCACCATAAATCCAGAGAATGCCAGACCTTGATGACAAAATTTTCCCACGAAAGACCGCCACGCCACCTTTCTGTTCAAATGAGCATAGCACAACAAGGTGAGTCCAAAAATGTATTGTATGCTGCTGCATAAATTATGTAATATGCCAGGGAGATATGTATACTGTAGCTAAGAAGTATACATATGAAATACTAAGTGTATGTTGTGTAGTAAGCTGTTAGTAGCCCATGTGCCTAACACTAATCATTTGGTCTATTTACTCCTCTTAATTTCCCTACTGTTCTGACTTGGTGGTGCACATGTAGCCTATAACCTGTTTTAGAGAAATGTAATCATCGAATATATTGTGAGCTTTCATTGTCTGCTTATGTGCCCCCTTTATTTATCCTAAGGTTCTGATTTGGTGTACAGGGAGAATACTGTAAGAACGGCCCATGTTCTGAATTCTGTCGCTGTACATTTCAAAAGTGCTAAACAAATATTTATATTGACTTCGTCCTAGCTCGATCATTAATGTCTTAATCGAAGTTACGGGTAGTCTCTTACCCGCTTGTTGTCCCCTTATGCCATAGTTTGTACATCTCAAATGTCATTAAAAAACACATTTGTTTAAGCAAGTCAGCCATATCCGCAGTAAATGAGGCTGAATGAACTGGTTCACTGCCAGACAAGGCTCCGCTGATAGCCAGGTGTAGCAGTGGTAAGGTGTTGGGACAATAAGGCTATTGGGACTCTGCTGTTGGGACAGCTTTATGTAGGCCCTAACAGTTTGAGGGCAACGTTTGTCACCGTTAAAGTGCAATTAATGTATTGTTTAGTGTTGTGTTGTGGCTTTGTTGGCATGCATCCCACTTTCTTTTTGCCCCACCAAGATTTACATGCTAAAATCGCCACCGATTGGCACTCTTGCACTTTTCGTAAAAGATTCCACATTTCTACTATAATAAGTTAAAATTGAAGAAAGTCTCCACGCGTTGTTATTAGATTTCCAACATTGCAGAACCAATTATTTTTTTAAATATGTTTACGCTTTGAATTTAGAAAATAAAGACAAATGGCATGGACAAAATTATTGACACACCTGAGCTGGTACTTGATTACACAGCTTTGGCAAAGATAACTCCAGACAAATGCTTCTTGTAGCCAACAATGATGCACCTTTCTACAGTCAATTTGGCCCACCTTTCAGCAGCAAGTTGCTCTAATTCTTTAATGTTTGAGGAGTCCCCACCATCAACTGCTATTTTCAGCTATCACCATAGTGTCACGCGGGACTAGGTGGGTGAAGGAATCAGACGCAGAGAGTTCCAATTGCGAAAAGTGCTCCTTTACTATTGCACACAAAAAATGAATAAGCCCAAACATACAGGGCGCAGCGAACAACTTGAATAACCCAAAACACAGGGTGCCAAGTAATTAGAAAAATAAATACACCTCTACCTAAAACACACACACGTAACATAAAGACAATCCCGCACAAAACAAGGCGGGTCTACCTACTACATATAGTGAAGCTCATTAACCGAAAACAACAGAAACACAGGTGAAACTAATGAGACAAAACAAACAGACAAACGAAAAAGGGATCGGTGGCGGCTAGTAGGACGGTGACGACGACCGCCGAGCACCGCCCGAACAGGCAGGGGAGCCAACTTCGGCGGAAGTCGTGACACATAGGTTATGAATGTGATTCAGATCTGGACTTTTCGCTGTCCACTTTAGAACAGTTCAGTACTTCTTCTTGAACCGTTCCAGGGTACTTTTTGATGTGTTTTTTGGGTTGATGTCCTGCTGGGGACAAAAGTAAGTGCATTAGTTTTGACCCGAGTCCTATGGGGCCTGGAGTAGTGCACTATTTACAGAATAGGTTGACATTTCTGTCACAGCCCCTGTGTCAGTGCCTACTTATTCAGCAGGCAGGGACTTTGATTCCCAGAGCCATGATTTCATTTATTCACTAATTTACTTTAAGACCATCCTATAGCCAGCAGAGCAGTAAAAACACACATGATGTCAGAAGCCAACGCTTTACAGCTGGCCATGAACAGCAAACAAATTTACAAAAAGGCAGAAAATAAAAAACAGATATATCATCAATGATCAGAAGTTGGTCAAGGTGAGAACATAGAGTTACAACTGAATGCCCATATTGGAAATAATAAGAGTAAGTTATATCTTTGTGTTAGCCAGGGTGTGAAAGTAATGCATTCTCTGTTCCTATATCCTCTCCAGAATATAGTGGGGTATGGGCAGTAATGTTAACATTGACACAAATTACAGGCCAACTGGCTTGCTGTGTGGTAACCCATGTTCATTTAAACTGAACTGAAACCAGTTGGGTAGTAGTCTTCCATGTTGTTTATACTGCTTGGCTTTGACAATAGGCTGAGTATAATACATTCCTAAAAACATAATAAAATGACACAGACTTTGTTATCATAGTTATTGCATTCAGCCAGGCCTACAACATTTTATTTTAAAAATGATTAAAGAATAACTTCAATGGAAGTGTGTCTAGGGTTTCTGGGATAATGGTGTTGATGTGAGCCATGACCAGCCTTTTGAAGCACTTCATGGCAATAGACGTGAGTGCTACAGGTCGGTAGTCGGTAGTTGTTTAGGCAGGTTACCTTAGTGTTCTTGGGCACAGGCACTATGCTGGGCTGCTTAAAACATGTTGGTATTACAGACTCGGACAGGGAGAGGTTGAAAATGTCAGTGAAGACACTTGCCAGTTGGTCAGCGCATGCTCTCAGTACACGTCCTGGTAATCCGTCTGTCCCTGCGGCCTTGTGAATGTTGACCTGTTTAAAGGTCTTACTCACATCAGCTGCGGAGATCGTGATCACCGTCTTCCAGAACAGCTGGTGGTCTCATACATGTTTCAGTGTTGCTTGCCTCGAAGCGAGCATAGAAGTAGTTTAGCTCATCTGGTAGGCTTGTGTCAATGGGCAGCTCTCGGCTCTGCTTCCCTTTGTAGTCTGTAATGGTGTGCAAGCCCTGCCACATCCGACGAGCATCTGAGCCGGTATAGTACGATTTGATTTTAGTCCTGTATTGACGCTTTGCCTGTTTGATGGTTCGCCGGAGGGCATAGCGGGATTTCTTATAAGCTTCTGGGTTAGAGTCCCGCTCCTTGAAAGCGGCAGCTCTAGCCTTTAGCTCAGTGCGGATGTTGCCTGTAATCCATGGCTTCTGGTTGGGGTATGTACGTACGGTCACTGTGGGGATGACGTCATCCATGCACTTATTGATGAAGTCAATGGCTGATGTGGTGTACTCCACAATGCCATCGGAGGAATCCCGGAACATATTTGTCTGTGCTAACAAAACAGTCCTGTAGCTTAGTATCTGCTTCATCTGACCACTTTTTTATTGATCTAGTCACTGGTGCTTCCTGATTTAATTTTAGCTTGTAAGCAGGAATCAGGAGGATAGAATTATGGTCAGATTTGCTAAATGGAGGGTGAGGGAGATCTTTGTATGCGTCTCTGTGTGTGGAGTAAAGGTGGTCCAGAGTTTTTTCCCCTCTAGTTACACACTTAACATGCTGATAAAAATTTGGTCAAACGGATTTAAGTTTCCCTGCATTAAAGTCCCAGGCTACTAGGAGCGCCGCTTCTGGGTGAGCGTTTTCTTGTTTGTTTATGGTGGAATACAGCTCACTCAATGCTGTCTTAGTGCCAGCCTCTGACTGTGGTGGTATATAAACAGTTACGAAAAATACAGATGGAAACTCTATATTTAGGTAATGTGGTCTAGAGTATATCATGAGATACTCTACCTCAGGCGAGCAATAGTCCGCCACCTCTTGTCTTACCAGACGTCGCTGTTCTATCCTGCTTGTGCAGCGTATAACCAGCCAGCTGTATGTTTATAGGGTCGTCGTTCAGCCACATCTCCGGGAAGCATAAGATTTTACAGTTTTGAATGTCCCATTGGTAGTTTAATCTTCTGTGTAGGTCTTCTATTTTATTGTCCAAAGATTGCACGTTTGCTAGCAGAATGGAAGGAAGTGGGGGTTTATTCGATCGCCTACGAATTCTCATATGGCAGCCCGCCCTATGGCCCCTTTTTCTCCGCCTCCTCTTCACGCAAATCACGGGGATCTGGGCCTGTTCCCAAGAAAGCAGTATATTGTCCGCGTCGGGCTTGTTAGACTCGTTAAAGGAAAAAAATTATTCTGCCAGTTTGTGGTGAGTAGTCGCAGTCTTGTTGTCCAGAATAATGGTAGCGGCAACATTATGTACAAAATAAGTTTAAAAAAAAGTTGCAAATCAATGAACAAAAAAACACAATCGGTTCACAAAAAAAAGGTTCCAGTGTTGCCATTGTGTCCAGCAGGAGTAACTCATTCCATGCAGCCCTATATGATTGCCTTTGTAGGGGAGGGATCTGTAACTCTGTACATTTGCGATGCACAAATAATTGAATTAAGAAATTGAAAAAAAATGCAGAGTAAAAACTAAAAAGTGGGGCTCGGGCATAATGCAGTCAACATGTTCCACTGTTCACAGGGGTCTGGTTGGGGGCTGTTCTGGGGCTGTGAGGCAAACCAGAGAAGAAGGCTACAATGACATGGTACAACGGGCCCTCATGGAAGACATTGCGGGCAATTACAGTACAGTAGTCGAGTTACTTATACAAGCTATGCAATATATACACAGGCAAGCCACAGAGAGAGAGCTGGAGACCTAAGCAGAGAGAGTGAGGGATTTTGGCGGAAGAGAGAGAGATAAGGCAGACATTGTTACTCACTGTCCCACAGGCTACAGAGAGGTAATTGTGTCATCACAGTAACACAGCTCTGTCAATAGAGGCAGAGACAGTGGAGGACTGATCATTTGGTACAAATCCGAACCACAAAATCGAAATGATCCTCTCAAAATTGGTAAGTATCACATTTGGTTAAAACTGAAAAAAAATGACTTGTACTGACAGAAAAAGATCTGTTCCTTTGCGCAATATATATTCCCCCCCCCTCAGAATCCCCATATTACTCAGAGGAGATCTTCCCCACCCTTGAGAAAGAGGGGGTGGGGGGGAAAAATTAATAAATAAACGAGGAATTAGCGATACAAAATGGTGACATATGGACAACCCATTTTAAAACACTCTACAGCACTGTTCAAATTGACACACATGCAGAGCAATACCAAATTCATGAGAAGTTGAATGGATTAGAAAAAGCTATAAAGGACAATCAAAATCCATTGGACTCCCCAATTACTGACCAGGAGCTCTATAAGAAACTTAATGCCCTCAAATTTAAAAAAGCATGCGGACCTGAAGGCATCCTAAATGAGATGCTCAAACTCACTAGTGCAAAATTTCAATTGGCTATATTAAAACTGTTTAATTTTATCCTGAGTGTAGGTTATATCCCTGAAATCTGGAATCAAGGACTCATAACACCAATCTTTAAGAACGGAGACAAATTTGACCCTAACACTTACAGTAACCTGGGGAAAGTTTTCTGTAGTATTATAAATGTAGTTCTAAACTTCCTTAATAAGCACAATGTCTTGAGTAAAAGCCAAATTGGATTTCTACCAAAACATCGCACGACTGATCATATTTACACCCTACACACCCTGATTGATAAACATGTCCACCAAAATAATACCAAAATATACGCTTGCTTTATCGACTTACAAAAAGCATTTGATTCGATTTGGCATACAGCACTGTTCTACAAAGTTATTGAAAGTGGTGTAGGGGGTTAAAACATATGACATAATTAAATCAATGTTTACTGGCAATATGTGCAGCATTAAAATTGGCAAGAAAATAACATAATTCTTTAACCAGGGCCAGGGTTGCAATCTGAGCCCTGCACTATTCAATATTTACCTCAACGAATTGGCCACTATTCTAGAAAAATCCTCAGCCCCTGGTGTTAGTCTCCACAATTCAAAGGTTAAATGTCTACTCTTAGCAGATGACCTATGCCTGCTGTCACCCACAGCACATGGCCTACAGCAGAGCCTGGACCTGCTAGAGCAGTACTGCCAGACCTGGGCCCTGGCAGTAAACCCCAAAAATACTAAAATAGTGATTTTCCAGAGAAGATCCAGATCTCAATTGGTACAAAATATATAGAGTACTGCACACTCTACAATTACTTAGGCTTCAAAATAAGCTCAACTGGACACCTTAATGATGCAGTGAATGAACTGAGAGAGAAAGCACGCAGGGCATTCTATGCCATTTAAAAAAAAATCTAATTGAAATACGGCTAAAACTAATTGAATGTGTCATTGAACCAATTGCACTCTTGCCAGTGATGTGTGGGGTCCACTTGCAAAACAAGATTTCATCAAATGGGACAAACACCTCATTGAAACCCTGCATTCAGAGTTCTGTAAGATTCTCCTACATGTCCAGAGGAAAACTACAAACAATGCATGCAGGGCGGAATTAGGCCAAAATCCACTAATAATAGAAAAGAAAAGAACACCTCTACAATCAAACATTGGGGAGGTTCGATAATGGTGAGGGGTTGCTTTGCTGCCTCTGGTACTGGGGCCCTTGAAAGTGTGCAAGACATCATGAAATCAACTATAACATAAACATTTTGGCCAGCAGCCAGTGCAAACGCGACATTTGGTTCTGGGTGCAGAGATTAATTAATTTGTTATTGTAAATTGACTATCATTTGTGTTGTAAAGGGAACTAAAAAGACACTTTAGCACCATCTCCATGTGTTTGTGTGTGTTGGACCGCAAATACAGCAGTATGTCAACCATCAGGATGCCACAATAGCTATTAAACATATTTGTGTTTATTTTTATTTATTTTTTATTTTTTTATTTTACCAGGTAAGTTGACTGAGAACACGTTCTCATTTGCAGCAACAACCTGGGGAATAGTTACAGGGGAGAGGAGGGGGATGAATGAGCCAATTGTAAACTGGGGATTATTAGGTGACCATGATGGTTTGAGGGTCAGATTGGGAATTTAGCCAGGACACCGGGGTTAACACCCCTACTCTTACGATAAGTGCCATGGGATCTTTAATGACCTCAGAGAGTCAGGACACCCGTTTAACGTCCCATCCGAAAGACAGCACCCTACACAGGGCAGTGTCCCCAATCACTGCCCTGGGGCATTGGGATATTTTTTAGACCAGAGGAAAGAGTGCCTCCTACTGGCCCTCCAACACCACTTCCAGCAGCATCTGGTCTCCCATCCAGGGACTGACCAGGACCAACGCTGCTTAGCTTCAGAAGCAAGCCAGCAGTGGTATGCAGGGTGGTATTCTGCTGGTTATGTGATAATGAGTGTATGTATGTCCACATCCATCACTGAGGTGTGCTCAATTGTTTGTGAAGTGTTTGTGAACTTAAACAAGATTGTTTGTTTGTTTGTTTGTAAGAAGAAGGAGAAGGAGAAGGAGGAGGATGAGAAGAGAGGAGAAGAAGACCAAAACGAATACAAATATGAACACAAATACGAACATGGAGAAGAGCCCCTATTACCCTAAGCTATCATCCCTCAAAGAAAATCACCAATACAACATGATGCATGACCTTTGTTCTGCAATAGATCTGAGGCGAGTTCTCTAGTTTCATGGCTTGAATCGCGAGCAGATTGGCTTGGCTGTGTCCTATCAGGGAGAGGAGTGAGTCCCACAGGGAGCAGTGTGGTATCTTCTAGGGGTCAGTGGCCTGCTGCAGACTGTAATTGACCTTCTGATCAAACCATTACAGGGGCTAGGGTTCTGTAATATGCAGACCAGGCAGCCAGACAGCAGGCAGTTGAGACATGGCTTAACCATGAGACTGAACACAGATGACAGGACTGGATGATAGGCCTGGACCAGGGCAGCCCAGTGACACCAGATCCACAGTCGCTGCCAAATAGTGTGTAACCCAACCTCTATCAAAACACTTGTTTCTTATCAAGAGGTGAAGAAAGATTATAGGCTTATATTATGTATATCGCACCTGAACTTGTCTGAACACCCTGAAAACCCACGGTTGTCCATTGAGAGAGAAATGTAGAGAGCCCTACCTACCCTTCATGGCCTTTTCGCACGCAACAAATCAACACAATATTTTCTGCGAGATGGAGGGGATTGTTCACACGCTTGTCTCTGCCACTTGGTGGTAATTGGAGAGAAATGCTATCTGGGAAGGATAACCAACATTCTCTTTTTGGAGTTTGCTGCAATCAAAAATACAAGTGATATTCTCTAGGTAAAAATGTTTACCTCGCATTCTAGTTACAGGCAAAACAGCAAGCATGGCCAACAACTGTTCAGCTCTAAAATTGTGGAGGGAGAAGAAAAAAACAGACATGAAAGAGATTATTGGAAGTGGTGATTATGGAAATAATCTATCCTTGAGCCCCTCCTACTGCTCCCCGTATTCCAAATGTGAGAAAACACAAACACCTCATCTCTGTGTCGTATGATGATCATTCCATTCCTAAAAAAATGTTTTGGTCTCCCTAAGGTTGAACATTTTCCATCCACCTCAAGCATTCGTTCCAATCGTCTCACAGACTTGAATCGGGATTTTCAATAATATATTTGGACAAAAATACACTGCTCAAAAAAATAAAGGGAACACTTAAACAACACAATGTAACTCCAAGTCAATCACACTTCTGTGAAATCAAATTGTCCACTTAGGAAGCAACACTGATTGACAATAAATTTCACATGCTGTTGTGCAAATGGAATAGACAAAAGGTGGCAATTATAGGCAATTCGCAAGACACCCCCAATAAAGAAGTGGTTCTGCAGGTGGTGACCACAGACCACTTCTCAGTTCCTATGCTTCCTGGCTGATGTTTTGGTCACTTTTGAATGCTGGCGGTGCTTTCACTCTAGTGGTAGCATGAGACGGAGTCTACAACCCATACAAGTGGCTCAGGTAGTGCAGCTCATCCAGGATGGCACATCAATGCGAGCTGTGGCAAAAAGGTTTGCTGTGTCTGTCAGCGTAGTGTCCAGAGCACAGAGGCGCTACCAGGAGACAGGCCAGTACATCACGAGACGTGGAGGAGGCCGTAGGAGGGCAACAACCCAGCAGCAGGACCGCTACCTCTGCCTTTGTGCAAAGAGGAGCACTGCCAGAGCCCTGCAAAATGACCTCCAGCAGGCCACAAATGTGCATGTGTCTGCTCAAACGGTCAGAAACAGACTCCATGAGGGTGGTATGAGGGCCCGACGTCCACAGGTGGGGGTTGAGCTTACAGCCCAACACCGTGCAGGACGTTTGGCATTTGCCAGAGAACACCAAGATAATCTCCAGATTCTATGTGAATTTGATCGGGTCGCCCAAAAAGCTACATATTGCAGGTATAATCATCATCATTTGTTCCATCATTTTCAGTGGAAAATGGTGATGGCAGTGAAACTGTTTATGAGTGTTTTCATACTGTTGAAGCTGTTGAAGATCACTTTCTCAATAGGGGGTGCTGTTTGCACTTTGTAAAAATTTCGTTCCCAAATTAAACTGCCTCGTACTCAATTCTTGGTCGTACAAAATGCATATTATTATTACTATTGGATAGAAAACACTCTCTAGTTTCTAAAACCGTTTGAATTATATCTGTGAGTAAAACAGAACTCGAGTTGGAGCAATCTTCCTGTCAGCAAGTGAGAAATCTGAAATCAGCCAGGCTGTTCTGAGGTCGGTTTATTAATTTGCATGTCTTCTATTGGTGGAGATGCACTGCATACGCCTTCCGCTGGATGTCAGCAAATAGTGAGAATTGGAATGGAGTTGCTAGGCAGATCTGAGGCCATATAAATGGGCTGGGAACGTGGGGTCCTCTCTTTCCTTCATTCGCCATGACGCAAGACAGACCTCAGGATGGCGTTCTAGAAAGCTCCCGTTATAGCCCTTAGATATATCTGGCTCTGATTTTATTCGATATAGGTGTTAAAGACATCATAATGTTGTTATTTTAAACCGAGTTATATCAGTTTATATCAGTATATTGCGATTTTCGGATATTTATTTGTGCTGCGTTCTAGTGAGTTGGGCACGTCTGGGCCACATGGCTAATGTTTACTGCTAATTCCAAAGTTGAAGGCGACAATCTACAACCGAGCAACGATTCTTTTGGACAAAGGACAACTTGCCCAAGATTCTGATGGGAGCTCATCAAAAAGTAAGAACAATTTATGATGTTAATTCGTTGTTCTGTTGAAAAATGTAAAACTCATATTCCGCCATTAATTTCGGTGCGGTCTCGCTTTAACGCACGCTGTATGTCGTAGTAACGTTAATTTTAAAAATCTAACACAGCGGTTGCATTAAGAACTAATGTATCTTTCATTTACTGTCCAACCTGTATTTTTTAGTCAAGTTTATGATTAGTTACTGATTAGATTAGGTGCCTCTCCCAAGATTTCTCCCGACATATTGTTGGCAGCTTGGCTACTATTCTCATTGTATAACCACGATTTGTGCTGCTAAATATGCACATTGTCGAACAAACTCTATATGTATTGTGTAATATGATGTTATAGGACTGTCATCTGTAGAAGTTTGAGAAGGTTAGTGAAAAAATGAATATCTTTTGCTGGTTCATTCGTTATCGCTATTGTTGGCTTGAATCAATGCTGTTGTGTGGTTGGCTATTGTAGTAAGCTAATATAATGCTATATTGTGTTTTCGCTGTAAAACACTTAAAAAATCTGAAATATTGGCTGGATTCACAAGATCTTTGTCTTTCATTTGCTGTACGCTGTGTATTTTTCATAAATGTTTTATGATGAGTATTTAGGTCATTCACGTTGGTCTCTGTAGTTATTCTAGTTGCTTTGGTGAGATATGTGATGGTGGCTGCAATGGTAAACTATGATTTATACCTGAAATATGCACATTTTTCGAACAAAACATATGCTATACAATAAATATGTTATCAGACTGTCATCTGATGAAGTTGTTTTTTGGTTAGTGACTATTTATATCATTATTTGTTCGAAATTGTGATAGCTACCTATGCAGGAAAAAAATGGTGGAAAAAAAAGTTGTGTCTTTTGCTATCGTGGTTAGCTAATAGATTTACATATAGTGTCTTCCCTGTAAAACATTTTAAAAATCAGAAATTATGGCTGGATTCACAAGATGTGTATCTTTCATCTGGTGTCTTGGACTTGTGATTTAATGATATTTAGATGCTAGTATTTACTTGTGACGCTATGCTAGGCTATGCTAGTCAGCTTTTTTACTGATGGGGGTGCTCCCGGATCCGGGATTGTGATGAAGTAGAAGTTAACCATCTTTGTATCCTTTCCCAAACCTGAAGATCATTTGTGTAGATGTAGACTCCACCTGTGGTAGTACGACGAAGCCTTTAACTTCATTCCTTGCACCCTATGTTTGGAATAATCTCCCAAAGACATTTCGAGTGGATGCTTTGGTGTCCCTAGAGAAATTTAGACAGCTGGTATAGAATTTCATAATAAATAATGTGTTTGTTTTAATTGACTGTGTTTTGTATCTTAACGTGTATTTAATGTGTATATTGTGTATATTTATGTTTATACTTCCTTATTGATGTGTTAATTTTTGTACTGTGCAGGGCTAATTAGCAAAAGAGACTTTAGTCTCAAATGACTTCCCTGTTGAAATAAAGATTTTACAAATAAAATGTAAAAAAGTGCAACATCTGGGGCCTGCATGGAGACTGAGAACAAACCCAGATTGGTCCCAGGTGGGCAGCCCAATTGAAAATCACATTCACAGCCTACCTATTGCCCATATAGATCTCACTACACACCCATCTTTTATCCAGAGTAAACCACTAGGGCATGGGTGTCAAACTAATTTCATGGAGGGCTTAGTGTCTGCTGGTTTTTGTTTTTTCCTTTCAATTAAGACCTAGACAACCAGGTGAGGGGAGTTCATCAATCAAGTACAAGGGAGGAGCAAAAACCCGCAGACACTCGGGTCCTCCGTGGAATGCACTAGGGCAACATAATGGTGGTCTGAAGTCAGTACAGCCGATCTGCCAACTTCTGTCTGTAGCATCCGAACAGTTTAGGCTACACACTAATATGACCCCTCTGGGGAAAGGTGAGACTTTCTCGAACACATACATTGTTTTGCTCTAGGACCCCCACAGGCCTCACAAGACTCGTCTGAAGGTCCCCTGGTACCAGTTGAAAAAAATGAATGGAAGTATATATGGAGACTGTTTAGTACCAAAAATAAGGGGTTAAATACATTAAAAAAAAAGAAAAAGGTATGTGTATTTTGTGTGTTTTGTGTGTATTCTGATGTGTATTTTTTTTACATACTTCAAGGGGTCTTAAAACGCAAAATCACAATGTAAAGTTATCCTTGATATGACCTTCTTAAATGTTCTACATTGTAGAATAATAGTGAAAAAATCAAAACGATGAAATAACACATATGGAATCATGTAGTAACCAAAAAAAGTGGTAAACAAATCAAAATATATTTTAGATTCTTCAAAGTTGCCACCCTTTGCCTTGATGGCTGAATGAACTGTTTCGCTGCCAGACAGGTGTAGCAGTGGTAAGGTGTTGGGACTGCTGTTGGGACTCTGCTGTTGGGGCAGCTTTATGTAGGCACTGTATCTCATCGTTATAGTGCAATTAATGTATTGTTTAGTGTTGTGTTGTGTAGTGGGTTTGCTGGCATGCATCTAAAAAAAAAGTTTTTTGTTTACCCCACCAAGATGTACATGCCATCCAGGACACCTACACCACCCGATGTCACAGGAAGGCCAAAAAGATCATCAAGGACAACAGCCACCCGAGCCACTACCTGTTCACCCCGCTATCATCCAGAAGGCGAGGTCAGTACAGGTGCATCAAAGCAAGGACCGAGAGACTGAAGAACAGCTTCTATCTCAAGGCCATCAGACTGTTGAACAGCCATCACTAGCATTGAGTGGCTACTGCCAACATACAGACTCAAATCTCTAGCCACTTTAATAATGAAAAATGTATGTAATAAATGTATCACTAGCCACTTTAAACAATGCCACTTTAATAATGTTTACATACCCTACATTACTCATCTCATATGTATATACTGTACTCTATACCATCTACTGCATCTTGCCTCTGCCGTTCGGCCATCGGTCATTCCTATATCTTTATGTACATATTCTTATTCATTCCTTTACACTTGTGTGTAAAAGGTAGTTGTTGTGAAACTGTTAGATTACTTGTTAGATATTACTGCATGGTCGGAACTAGAAGCACGAGCATTTCGCTACACTCGCATTAACATCTGCTAACCATGTGTATGTGACAAATAAAAATTGATTTGATGCTAAAATCGCCACTGCCAAAAAGACTGATTTGGCATTAGAGAAATATGATAAGATGAACGCATAGGCCTCTCTCTGTCCGTTCTTAGCCTGTAATTTTGGTAGTTTGTGTGAATGTAAAACAAATAGGATGATAGATTCATGCAATGCTTTTACTATAATGGAGATATTTTCACCTCCACTCTTGTCCACAGTGGTCTGTGAACCCACAACCTTCTGGCCTGCAGCCCTACGTCACCATGTAATGTTTACAGAACGAAGGACAGTTTCTAAAACGGCATATCCAAATCTATGGTCTGTCCTAGTACTAAAAGTGAGAGTAAACTGTAGGCATTTTCTCTGCTATCCATTTTATTTGTAAAAAGAAATGTGGGGGTATAGGTGAGGGTCTTTATTGTATTTTGTTTGTTCAAGTAGGGTCAGTGGCATAGGCACAGGTGGGCACAGGCCCACACACTGAGGAGCCAGGCCCCCCCAAACTGATATTTGTTTATTTTTTATGCTCTACTTGTCAGTTCCAAACAGGACATTATTTGTCTTTTTACCGGAGCACAGTACATGACTTGGGCAGGAGCTCACCGGAACTGAGTACCAGCACATCAAATGTTCTTCTGCTTGAGTTCCTGCATCTCTTATAGAATATCAGCTCAAAAGTATTGAGTAGTTCCTGCGCCTAAAAATAAATGGTAACGACGCACAAAATGAGTACCGACACCTATTTCAATCCAAGTCAACCACTGACCTATACATGCATACACCATCACATAGAATTCATAGCAAGTAGTAGGGAGGCCGTGGGGTGGGAAAACGAAAGGGATACATAAATAATCATTTGTTCTTAATTAATTAACTGACTTGCCTAGTTAAATAAAGGTTAAATATTTTTTTTTACATGAAGACTATTTGACCTCACTTATTATATATGAAGATAGGCAAATGCATGAAACAATAATTATTACCAGATAATGTAAATAGCCTACCATTTCCAAGATGTTAATTGAATTGTAAATAGAACTTTGTCAGGTGCTTCTCCGGTTGGTGACCACTGTTCTAGTCTACAAAGAAGATACATCCTCTCACTGTCAACTGCATTAATTTTCAGCAAACTTAACATGTGTAAATATTTGTATGCACATAAGATTCAACAACTGAGACATAAACTGAACAAGTTCCACAGACACATGACTAACAGTAATTGAATAATGTGTCCCTGAACAAAAGGGGGGGTGGGGTCAAAATCAAAAGTAACAGTCCGTATCTGGTGTAGCCACCAGCTGCATTAAGTACTGCAGTGCATCTCCTCCTCATGGACTACACCATATTTGCCAGTTCTTGCTGTGAGATGTTACCCCACTCTTCCACCAAGGCACCTGCAAGTTCCCGGATATTTCTGGGGGGAATTGCCCTAGCCCTCATCCTCCGATCCAACAGGTCACAGATGTGCTCAGTGGGATTGAGATCCTGGCTCTTCGCTGGCCATGGCAGAACACTGACTTCCTGTCTTGCAGGAAATCACACACAGAATGAGCAGTATGGCTGGTGGCATTGTCATGCTGGAGGGTCATGTCAGGATGAGCCTGCAGGAAGCGTACCACATGAGGGAGGAGGATGTCTTCCCTGTAACGCACAGCGTTGAGATTGCCTGCAATGACAACAAGCTCAGTCCGATGATGCTGTGACACAGTGCCCCAGACCATGACGGACCCTCCACCTCCAAATCGATCCCGCTCCAGAGTACAGGCCTCGGTGTAACGCTCATTCCCTCGACAATAAACGTGAATCCGACCATCACCCCTGGTGAGACAAAGCCGCGACTCATCAGTGAAGAGCACTTTTTGCCAGTCCTGTCTGGTCCAGCGACAGTGAATTTGTACCCATATGTGACGTTGTTGCCGGTGATGTCTGGTGAGGACCTGCCTTAAAACAAGCCTACAAGCCCTCAGTCCAGCCTCTCTCAGCCTATTGCGGACAGTCTGAGCACTGATGGAGGGATTGTGCGTTCCTGGTGTAACTTGGGCAGTTATTTTTGCCATCCTGTACCTGTCCCGCAGGTGTGATGTTCGGATGTACCGATCCTGTGCAGTTGTTGTTACACGTGGTCTGCCACTGCGAGGACAATCAGCTGTACGTCATGTCTCCCTGTAGCGCTGTCTTAGATGTCTCACACTACGAACATTGCAATTTATTGCCCTGGCCACATCTGCAGTCCTCATGCCTCCTTGCAGCCTGTCTAAGGCACGTTCACGCAGATGAGCAGGGACCCTGGGCATCTTTCTTTTGGTCTTTTTCTTTTTCTTTTGGAGTCAGTAGAAATGCCTCTTTAGTGTCCTAAGTTTTCAGTTTAAACTGTGACCTTAATTGCCTACTGTCTGTAAGCTGTTAGTGTATTAACGACCGTTCCACAGGTGCATGTTCATTCATTGTTTATGATTCATTGAACAAGCATGGGA
Source organism: Salvelinus fontinalis (assembly GCF_029448725.1). Lineage (NCBI taxonomy): Eukaryota > Metazoa > Chordata > Actinopteri > Salmoniformes > Salmonidae > Salvelinus > Salvelinus fontinalis. The sequence continues at coordinate 16,357,358 of NC_074676.1, forward strand.
AACAGTGTTTAACTGGAAGGGACACTGATCCTGAAGAAGTTTAAGTATAGGCCAATGGTTTATTATGTGTAGGTCTATGTGAGTTGCATGCTAAATGCAATAGTCATGGATTTACATAGGCCTACACATCTTACATCTTAGATGGTTTGTTGTGTGCGATCGATTACGGTAGGGTATACGGTAAGCTTTAATGATGATTTGATGGTGATTTTTTTCTGTCTACGTCACTGGGGAGTGTTTAGGTAAAATGTATTTTACTGAAGGGAGGGTCATCCATTTTCATGTCAGAGAGGTCAGATTTCTTCTATGCAGTACGAGAGCTTACTTCAGAGCCCGGCTAATGTGGCTTTCTGAGTGAAGATATATCATTAATGACCGAAATCGGATGTCTTATCAAAATATGTCGATGGTAAGACTTAATACTAGGTAATACTGAATACTATTCACAAGGCAACTTGAGTCATTGCCTGTATGCCTTCTCTGCTGCTACCACCACAGCCATCTCTTCCACAGAGGCATTCTTCCATTGCCTGACATAGTGCAATGGATATGGAATAATGGAACAGTATATCTGACTAAACCAACTATGTCTGACAGAATGTCTGGTACAACCAGGAGACTAGGCCCAACTCTCTAAAAAGAAGACAATAAAAGTGAACAGCAATATTTCATCAAGTGCTACAATTACCCACTTGAATATGGGGGCCTAGATAATATGTAAAACTGTCGTATCACGCTTTCAAGCCAAGGGAAATTTGTCATCTTTGCTGCGAGAAATCTGACAACATAAACGCTATTATATTATAGTAACACATGTGTTCAGTTTGGCTTTGAAGTCAATAGCGCTCGCCAACATAAAAACCTTAATGAGATTCCTTCATTCTATAGACATTTACAGCTATGTTACTACTAAACGATAATAACCCATAAAAAGCCTGTAGAAAACTGTAAAAATATATTTTTTAATCCCATGATAGAATCCACAGTTAGAAATACACTGAAAGAGAGTCTAACTTGAGCAGATGCATTTCTCACTGTAAATAATATAGAGGAACGTCCTACTGGAATGGCTATATATTAGTATCTGGCCCAGCCCTGGATGCTTAATACACTGGAGCTCTGGGATCTACACAGTCTGCATTGTATGTACAGTATTTACCAATGACAGCCCAGTCAGGGGTTAGAGGTCAGCCAGTATTTCTGGTGGACTCAACTGTCATGCATATGTTAAATATTTTGTTTTGCTTCAAAACATTCCATTCCCGAGGAAGAGCAGTTACTCATCAGAACACCCCAATGGCCATTCAGCCCCAGCCGAGGCCTCACACACTCAAACAGAGTTAAGACACACACACAAACACTATAACCCATGCAAGACAATCACACCCAAAAAGTAGATACATTCAACTAAGACGATGTTAGCAGATTTTATAAATGGCATACACACAAAAAATATGCGCACATATCCGGACAGGACACACACAGACCTGTACAAATGCAATAGACACACACACACACACACACACACACACACACACACACACACACACACACACACACACACACACACACACACACACACACACACACACACACACACACACACACACACACACTCCCATAAAGCAGACATTTATCAAGATTCAGATCATCTGATATGTGCACACACACACACCTATTACACTACGTATACCTGGTCACACACATTCCCTGGAATACAACGTCATGTTTCTGCCAATAAAACCTCAGGTAGCACTTAGTGCATCGTAAAGCAAGAATGCATCTCGGCTAAAGAGAAAGCCAGCAGCAGTAGCTCTCTCCACTACCAGTCATTCATCTCCCAGACACATTTACATGAATCTCTTCCCCAGGAAACAATCCATACGCACAAGTCAAATCCGACTCGACCACCAATTACTTATACGTATGCCTCAACAAGTTCTCAGAAGACAAATTATTTCCCACCAAAGAGATATTATCCATACTTATATCCATCAAAACTTTAATGGCAGACAGTATTTTCTATGTTTTTTTTTTGTGTGCCGGGTACGGCTCTGTAGGGAAGGAAAAAGAGAGAGAGCAGTAAGCGAGACAGAGCAGGAAGAGAGAGAACGGATATGAGGTGCATTGTGAGGAACTCTGGGGCATAATAGGAAGTGTGTGGGTTGATCAAGACATGGACATTTCCATGTAAAAGGCCATGAGCACTAACATGAAGTTCATAGGAGCACATCACATTTGGTGTCAAGTGAAAGCTAAGAGTCTATATATTTATTTTATTTCAAGGCATATATACTTTTTCAACCATTTTCCAACCGTAACATGTTTGAATCAGCAAAGCCTTTGATTTCTGGTCAAACAGAATGGAAAAGGGGTCTTAGAAAACATCTAGCAGAAAAATTCACAAAAAGTATTAGAAATACATCAGAACATAATAATGTTGAAGCAAACCAGAACAGCTTCAACCTTGCTATAGATTCTAAAAGTGTCTGGAACTCTATTGAGAAATTCCATCATTTGGTGTTTTGTCAACAAAACACCAAATTATGGAATTTCTCGTGGAAGAATTGTCACACTCTGGCCTCTGTTATATTGATTTTTTTTATTAGTTTAGTTAGGTCAGGGTGTGACATGGGATGTTTGTGTGTTTTGTCTCGTTTAGGGTGTGTGTATTGTTTAGGGGGTTGTGTATAGTGTATGGGGAGTAGAGAGGATTAGGAAAGTCTATGGTTGCCTGGTTTGGTTCTCAATCAGAGACTGCTGTTTATTGTTGTCTCTGATTGGGAGCCATATTTAAGGCAGCCATAGGCTTTAGGTGATTGTGGGTAATTGTCTATGTCTAACGTTAGTAGCTGTGTGTGCACTTTCGTTTGTAGCTTCACGGTCGTGGTTTATTGTTTTTTGTATTAGTTTGTATATTGTTCGTTTCGTCTTCGTCTCTAATAAAAGAAGATGTATTCATATCACTCTGCGTATTGGTCCGATCCATTCACCTCCTCAGACGAGGAGGAGAACGAACGTGACAAGAATGGTGTTGCATCCCTCCAATAGAGTTCCAGACACTTTTAGAATCTATAGCAAGGTTGAAGCTGTTCTGGTTTGCTGTGGCCCAACACCCTATTAAGACGCTTTATGTTGGTGTTTCCTTTATTTTGACAGTTACCTGTACATACGTTAGAAGTAGGCTATTCAACCACGCTTGCTTACGAGTCTAAGGGCAAAATCATCTATTCAAAAAGGACAAAACTAGACTCCTATTGAGAGCTACCGCACACAAAGATACATTTTATAGAACTTAGTAAGAGTTGAGCATATATTTTAGTGCATGTCTGCAGGATCATTGTAAGATCATTGTTAGATCATTGTAAGACTGGAGCCAGGTGCCACTCCAGAATCTCCCATAAGTGTTCAATTGGGTGGAGATCTGGTGACTGAGGCAGCCTTGGCATTTGGTTTACATTGTTTTAATGATCATCAAACCATTCAGTGACCACTCGTGCCGTGGGGGCATTATACACTGACTGTACAAAAACAAAACACGCTCTTTATTGATTTCACCAACTTCTTATGGCTGCAGGGGCAGTATTGAGTAGCTTGGATAAAAGGTGCCCAGAGGTGCCCATAGTAAGCTGCCTGCTCCTCAGTCCCAGTTGCTAATATATGCATATTACTATTCCTATTGGATAGGAAACACTCTCAAGTTTCTAAAACTGTTTGAATGATGTCTGTGAGTATAACAGAACTCATATGGCAGGCAAAAACCTGAGAAAAAATCCAACCAGGAAGTGGGAATTCTGAGGTTGGTCGATTTTCAACCAAGACCCTATTGAATACACAGTGGGATATGGATGAGTTTGCACTTCCTACGGCTTCCACTAGATGTCAACAGTCTATAGAACCTTGTATGATGCCTCTACTGTGAAGTGGGGCCGAAGGAGACAGGAATTAGTCAGGTCTATCATGACCTGACCATGCTCTGACCATGCGCGTTCACATGAGAGGGAGCTCTGTTCCATCGCACATCTGAAGTCAATGTAATTCTCAGGTTGTAACGTTACTGAAGAGTTATGTTAAAAACATTCTAAAGATTGATTCAATACATCGTTTGACATGTTTCTACTGACTGTTATGGAACTTTTTGAAATTTCGTCTGCTTTTAGTGAACGCACTTCCTGACTTTGGATTTGTTTACCAAACACGCTAACAAAAATAGCTATTTGGACATAAATGATGGACATTACCGAACAAAACGAACATTTCTTGTGGAATTCTGACGAAGATCAGCAAAGGTAAGTGAAGATTTATAATGCTTTTTATGAGTTTTGTTGACTGCACAATTTGGCGGGTAACTGTATGGCTTCCTTTTGTGGCTGAACGCTGTTCTCAGATTATTGAATATTGTGCTTTTGCCGTAAAGCTTTTGAAATCTGACACCGCGGTTGCATTAAGAACAAGTGTATCTTTAATTCTATGTAAAACATGTATCTTTCATCAAAGTTTATGATGAGTATTTGTTATTTGACGTGGCTCTCTGCAATTTCTCCGGGTATTTTGGAGGCATTTCTGAACATGGCGCCTGTCACGACTCCCAACGAAGGTGGCTCCCCTGCCTGTTCGGGCGGTGCTCAGCGGTCGTCGTCGCCGGTCTACTAGCCGCCACCGATCCCTTTTTCCTTTTCATTTCGTTTTATCTTATTGGTTGCACCTGTTCCCTGTTTCATTTCTTGATTTATGTCTATTTAAGCCTGCTAGGTCCGCCTAGGTTTGTGCGGGATTGTTACTCTGTTGGTTGTGGATGTGTTTCCGTGTTTCTTTTCTCCGGACTGTTTGGTCCTGTGTTTGGGCTGGTCTGTTTTATGCGCCCTGTATTTTGGCGTGACCGTTTTGTGCCGGAGAATAAATTACATTTATATAAATTTACCGAACCCTCTGCTCTCTGCGCCTGACTCCAACCCACCACTCCTAGTAAACTCTGACAGCGCCAATGTAAACTGAGGTTTTTGGATATAAATATGAACTTTCTCAAACAAAACATATATGTATTGTGTAACATGAAGTCCTATGAGTGTCATCTGATGAACATCATCAAAGGTTAGTGATTCATTTTATCTCTTTCTGCTTTTTGTGACTGCTATATTTCGCTGGAAAAAATGGCTGTGCTTATTGTGGTTTGGTGGTGACCTAATATAATCGTTTGTAGTGCTTTCGATGAAAAGCATATTTGAAATCGGACACTTTGGTGGGATTAACAACAAGATTACCTTTAAAATGATATAAGACACATGTATGTTTGAGGAATTTTAATTATGAGATTTCTGTTGTTTGAATTTGGCGCCCTGCACTTTCACTGGCTGTTGTCATATCGATCCCGTTAGCGGGATTGCAGCCATAAGAAATTAAGGAATATTAGTTAAGTGATTGAAATGTGTATAATAAGCTGATTGAAATGTGTATAGTAAGTACTGAGGGAATGTGTGAAAGTGCGTCTGTTATTCTATATGTATGTGGCAAGACCATAGAGTTGGATGGCGCCGACAGAGATGGTTGCCTCGCTTCAGGTCCTTAGGAAACTGTGAAGTAAAAAAAAATGTACATATTATTTCTTACATTGTCAACCCAGAAAATCTCTAATGTTATTACATATAGCCAGGAAGAACTATTGGATATAAATGCGACGTCAACTTACCAACATTACGACCAGAAATACGACTTTCCTGAAGCGAATCCTTTGTTCGGACCTCCAACCTGGACATGGGATCTTATCCCAGAGACCGACCCAAAACAGCGCGGTCGCCGCAGGAGAGGCAGACGGAGCGGCGTACTGGTCAGACTTAGAAGGCGAGCACACCATCCACCACTTCCGAGCATATTACTCGCCAATATCCAATCTCTAGACAACAAGGTGGACGAATTTAGGGTACGAGTTGCCTTCCAGAGAGACATCAGAGATAGTAACATTCTCTGTTTTACAGAAACATGGTTCACTCGGGATATGTTGTCAGAGTCGGTACAGCCACCCGGTTTCTTCATGCATCGAGCCAACAGAAACAAACATCTCTCTTGTAAGAAGAAGGGCAGGGGTGTATGCCTTATGATTAACGACTCATGGTGTAATCATAACAACATAAAGGAACTCAAGTCCTTTTGTTCACCTGAACTAGAATTCCTTACATTCAAATGCCGACATCATTTTCTCCCAAGAGAATTCTCTTCGATTATAGTCACAGCCGTGTACATCCCCCCCAAGCAGATACCTTGACGGCCCTGAGAAAACTTCACTGGACTCTTATGTAAACTGGGAACAATATATTCTTTGGCTGCATTTATTGTAGCTGGGGATTTCAATAAAACTAATCTGAGAACAAGGCTTCCTAAATTCTATCAGCATATTGAATGTGCGACACGAGCTGGTAGCATTCTGGACCATACTACTCTAACTTCCGCGATGCATACAAAGCCCTCCCCCGCCCTCCCTTCGGCAAATCTGACCATAACTTAATTTTGTTGCTCCCATCCTATAGGCAGAAACTAAAACAGGAAACACCCATGCTCAGGTCCATCCAATGCTGGTCTGACCAATCGGATTCCATGCTTCAAGATCGCTTCGATCACGTGGACTGGGATATGTTCCGGATAGCCTCAGACAATAACATTGACGTATACGCTGACTCAGTGAGTGAGTTTATTATCAAGTGCATCGGAGATGTTGTACCCACTGTGACTATAAAACCTTCCCTAACCAGAAACTGTGGATTGATGGCAGCATTCGCGCAAAACTGTAAGCGCGAAACTGAAAGTGCGAACCACCGCTTTTAATCATGGCAAGGTGACTGGAAACATGACCGAATTCAAACAGTTTAGATATAACCTCTGCAAGGCAATCACACAAGAAAAGCGTCACTATAGAGACAAAGTAGAGTCGCAATTCAACGGCTCAAACAGGAGACGTATGTGGCAGGGTTTACAGTCAATCATGGATTACAAAAATAAAACCAGCTCTGTCGAGGACATCGACGTCTTCCTCCCAGACATATTAAACAACTTCTTTGTTCACTTTGAGGACAATACAGTTCCGCTGACACGGCCCGCTACCAAAGTCTGTGGGCTCTCCTTCTTCTCCGTGGCCAACGTGAGTAAAACATTTAAACATTTAAATGTTCCGCATTGCGTCCAACAACAACATTGACGAATATGCTGATTCGGTGAGCGAGTTCATTAGAAAGTGCATTGACGATGTCGTACCCACAGCAAATATTAAAACATTCCCAAACCAGAAACCGTGGATTCGCGTGAAACTGAAAGCGCGAACAACTGCTTTTAACCAGAGCAAGGTGACCGGAAACATGACCGAATACAAACAGTGTAGCTATTCTCTCCGCAAGGCAATCAAACTAGCTAAATCCCAGTACAGAGACAAAATTGAGTCGCATTTCAACAGCTCAGACACAAGAGGTATGTGGCAGGGTCTACAGTCAATCACGGATTACAAAAAGAAAACCAGCCCCGTCGCGGACCAGGATGTCTTGCTCCCAGACAGGCTTAATAACTTTTTTGCTCGCTTTGAGGACAATACAGTGCCACTGACACGGCCCGCTACCAAAACCTGCGGGCTCTCCTTCACTGCAGCCGAGGTGAGTAAAACATTTAAACGTGTTAACCCTCGCAAGGCTGCAGGCCCAGACGGCATTCCCAGCCGCGTCCTCAGAGCATGCGCAGACCAGCTGGCTGGTGTGTTTACGGACATATTCAATCAATCCTTATCCCAGTCTGCTGTTCCCACATGCTTGAAGAGGGCAACCATTGTTCCTGTTCCCAATAAAGCTAAGGTAACTGAGCTAAACGACTACCGCCCCGTAGCACTCACTTCCGTCATCATGAAGTGCTTTGAGAGACTAGTAAAGGACCATATCAACTCCACCCTACCGGACACCCTAGACCCACTCCAATTTGCTTACCGACCCAATAGGTCCACAGACGACGCAATCGCAACCACACTGCCCTAACCCATCTGGACAAGAGGAATACCTATGTGAGAATGCTGTTCATCGACTACAGCTCAGCATTTAACACCATAGTACCCTCCAAACCCGTCATCAAGCTCGAGACCCTGGGTCTCGACCCCGCCCTGTGCAACTGGGTCCTGGACTTCCTGACGGGCCGCCCCCAGGTGGTGAGGGTAGGTAACAACATCTCCACCCCACTGATCCTCAACACTGGGGCCCCACAAGGGTGCGTTCTGAGCCCTCTCCTGTACTCCCTGTTCACCCACGACTGCGTGGCCATGCACGCCTCCAACTCAATCATCAAGTTTGTGGATGACACTACAGTGGTAGGCTTGATTACCAACAACAACGAGACGGCCTACAGGGAGGAGGTGAGGGCCCTCGAAGTGTGATGTCAGGAAAATAACCTCACACTCAACGTCAACAAAACAAAAGGAGATGATTGTGGACTTCAGGAAACAGCAGAGGGAGCACCACCCTATCCACATCGACGGGTCAGTAGTGGAGAAGGTGGAAAGTTTTAAGTTCCTCGGTGTACACATCACGGACAAACTGAATTGGTCCACCCACACAGACAGCGTTGTGAAGAAGGCGCAGCAGCACCTCTTCAACCTCAGGAGGCTGAAGAAATTCGGCTTGTCACCAAAAGCACTCACAAACTTCTACAGATGCACAATCGAGAGCATCCTGTCGGGCTGTATCACCGCCTGGTACGGCAACTGCTCCGCCCACAACCGTAAGGCTCTCCAGAGGGTAGTGAGGTCTGCACAACGCATCACCGGGGGCAAACTACCTGCCCTCCAGGACACCTACACCACCCGATGTCACAGGAAGGCCATAAAGATCATCAAGGACAACAACCACCCAAGCCACTGCCTGTTCACCCCGCTATCATCCAGAAGGCGAGGTCAGTACAGGTGCATCAAAGCAGGGACCGAGAGACTGAAAAACAGCTTCTATCTCCAAGGCCATCAGACTGTTAAACAGCCACCACTAACATTTAGCGGCCGCTGTCAACATACTGACTCAACTCCAGCCACTTTAATAATGGGAATTGATGGAAATTATGTAAAAATTTACCACTAGCCACTTTAAACAATGCCACTTAATATAATGTTTACATACCCTACATTACTCATCTCATATGTATATGTATATACTGTACTCTATATCATCTACTGCATCTTTCCATCTTTATGTAATACATGTATCACTAGCCACTTTAAACTATGCCACTTTAATAATGTTTACATACCCTACATTACTCATCTCATATGTATATACTGTACTCTATACCATCTACTGCATCTTGCCTATGCCGTTCTGTACCATCACTCATTCATATATCTTTATGTACATATTCTTTATCCCTTTACACTTGTGTGTATAAGGTAGTAGTTGTGGAATTGTTAGGTTAGATTACTTGTTGGTTATTACTGCATTGTCGGAACTGGAAGCACAAGCATTTCGCTACACTCGCATTAACATCTGCTAACCATGTGTATGTGACAAATAAAATTTGATTTGATGATTTGATTTGATTTGATAAACGTGTTAACCCTCGCAAGGCTGCCGGCCCAGACGGTATCCCTAGACGCTTCCTCAGAGCATGTGCAGACCAGCTGGCTGGTGTGCTTACGGACATATTCAATCAATCCCTATCCCAATCTGCTGTCCACACATGCTTCAAGATGGCCACCATTGATCCTGTTGCCAAGAAAGCTAACTGAAGTAAATTACTATTGCCCCATAGCACTCACTTCTGTCATCATGAAGTGCTTTAAGAGACTAGTCAAGGACCATATCACCTCCACCCTACCTGTCACCCTAGACCCACTGAAATTTGCTTACCGCCCCAATAGGTCCACAGTCGACGCAATCGCCATCACACTGCACACTGCCCTAACCCATCTAGACAAGAGGAATACCTATGTACGAATGCTGTTCATTGACTACAGCTCAGCATTTAACACCATAGTATCCTCAAAACTCATCATTAAGCTCGAGACCCTGGGTCTCAACCCCGCCCTGTGCAACTGGGTCCTGGACATTGACGGGCCACCCCCAGGTGGTGCAGGTAGGAAACAACATATCCACCCTGCTGATCCTCAACACTGGGGCCCCACAATGGTGCGTTCTCAGCCCTCTATTCACCCGTGACTGCGTGGCAATGCACGCCTCCAACTCAATCATCAAGTTTGCAGACTACACTACAGTGGTAGGCTTGATTACCAACAACGACGAGATGGCCTCTCACTCAAAGTCAACAAAACAAAGGAGATGATCGTGGACTTCAGGAAACAGCAGAGGGAGCACCCCCCCCCCCCCCCCCCCCCCCCCCCCCCCCCCCCAACCACACAGACAGCGTGGTGAAGAAGGTGCAACAGCGCCTCTTCAACCTCAGGAGACTGAAGAAATTTGGCTTGTCATATAAAACACTCACAAAATTTTACAGATGCACAATCGAGAGCATCCTGTATCACAGCCTGGTACGGCAACTGCACCGCCCTCAACCGCAAGGCTCTCCAGAGGGTAGTGGGGTCTGCACAACGCATCACCGGGGGCAAACTACCTTCCCTCCAGGACACCTACTGCACCCGATGTCACAGCCAAAAAGAGCATCAAGGACAACAACCACCCGAGCTACTGCCTGTTTACCCCGCTATCATCCTGAAGGTGAGGTCAGTACAGGTGTGTCATAGCTGGGACCGAGAGGCTGAAAAACAGCTTCTATCTCAAGGCCATCAGACTGTTAAACAGCCATCACTAACATAGAGAGGCTGTTGTCAACATACAAACTCAAATCTCTGGCCACTTTAATATATGGACTTAATAAAGGTATCGCTAGTCACTTTAAATAACGCCACTTTAATAATGTTTACATATCCTACATTACTCATCTCATATGTATATACTGTACTCTATACCATCGAGTGCATCTTGCCTATGCCGCATGGCCATCGCTCATCCATATATTTATATGTACATATTCTTATTCATCCCCTTACATTTATTTGTGTGTATAAGGTAGTCGTTGTGAATTTGTTAGATTACTTGTGAAATATTACCGCACTGTCGGAACTAGAAGCACAAGCATTTCACTACACTCACATTAACATCTGATAACCATGTGTATGTGACCAATAAAATTGTATTTCATTTGACCATTGCATGTATGACTATATAAACCATTGATGAAATCAAATTGTATTTGTCACCGAATGCACCGAATACAACAGGTGTAAACCTTACAGTTAAATGCTTACTTACCCAACAATGCAGTTCAAGAAATAGAGTTAAGAAAATATATACTAAATAAACTAAAGTAACACAATAAAATAACAATAACGAGGCTATATACAGGGGGTAGCGGTACCGAGTCAATGTGCGGGTGTACAGGTTAGTCGAGGTAATTTGTACATGTAGGCATGGGTAAAGTGACTATGCATAGAATTAGGCAGCGGGTAGCAGCAGTGTAAAAAACAAATGGATGAGGGGGGTGTCAATGTAAATAGTCCAGGTGGCCATTTGATTAATTGTTCAGCAGCCTTATGGCTTGGGGGTAGAAGCTGTTAAGGAGCCTGTTGATCCTAGACTGGACCATACGCACAACCCTCTGTAGTGCCTTACAGTCAGATGCCGAGCAGTTGCCACACCAGGCGATGATGCAACCAGTCAGGATGATCTCGATAGTGCAAACTGTATAACATTTTGAGGATCTGAGGACCCATGCCAAATCTTTTCAGTCTCCTGAGGGGGAAAATGTGTTGTTGTGCCCTCTTCACGACTGTCGTAGTGTGTTTGAGCCCTAATAGTGAGTTGGTGATGTGGACACCAAGGAACTTGAAACTCTCGACCCGCTTCACAACAGCCCAGTCATTGTTAGTGGGGGCCTGTTCGGCCCGCCTTTTCCTGTAGTCCACAATCCTTTGTCTTGCACACATTGAGGGAGAGGTTGCTGTCCTGGCACCGCACTGCCAGTTCTCTGAACTCCTCCCTATAGGCTGTCTCATCATTGTCGGAGATCAGGTCTATCACTGTTGTGTCATCAGCATACTTAATGATGGTGTTGGAGTCGTGTTTGGCCACGCAGTCGTGTGTGAACAAGGAGTACAAAAAGGGACTAAGCACGCACCCACGAGGGGCCCCAGTGTTGAGGATCAGCGTGGCAGATGTGTTGTTGCCTACCCTTACTACCCGGGGGTGGCCCATCAGGAAGTCCAGGATCCAGTTGCAGAAGGAAGTGTTTAGTCCCAGAGACCTTAGCTTAGTGATGAGCTTTGTGGGCACTATGGTGTTGAGCGCTGAACTGTAGTCAAGTGAACAGCATTCTCAAATAGGTGTTATTTTTATCCAGGTGCGAAAGGGCAGTGTGGAGTGCGATTGAGATTGCGTTGTCTGTGGATCTGTTTGTGCGGTATGGTACTATGGATACTGAGGGACTATAGAGAAACCGTGGCAGTGATACATATTACAGAATAAGGCAAGAGAGAGTCTTATAGAGAATACTAGAGTGAGGGCAAGTAAAGGTACCTTGAAAAGCCCTGTTGACAGCTGTTTGTAGGCATTTATAAGAGAAGTGCTGACGTGGCCTGCAGCCACTACTAATAGACAGTACTAGTCAAAAGTTTGGAAACCCCTACTCATTCCAGGGTTTGTCTTTATTTTTTCTAATTTTTACATTGTAGAATAAAAGGGATGACATCAAAACTATGAAATAACACATATAGAGTCATGTAGTAACCAAAAAGTGTTAAACAAATCAAAATATATTTGAGATTTTTCAAAATAGCCACCCTTTGTCTTGATGACAGCTTTGCACACTCTGGTGTGATGAAACCAAGATGTAATTATTTGTTCTGAATGTCAAGCTACACGTCTAGAGAAAACCTGGCACCATCTCTACGGTGAAGCATGGTGGTGGCACCATGTTGATGCTGATGCTTTAGCTGAGGCGGGGAACTCGGGTTTCCTTTCTGAACTGGTTCCGCAAAATGAATTCAAAATGGATTAAAACATTTTTCTCACCCATTTACAAACAATACCCTATAATGACAAAGTGAAAACATGTTTTTAGATTTTTTTTTGCAAATTTATTGAAAATAAAATGCAGAAAAATATTCACACCTCTGAGTCAGTACATGTTAGAATCACCTTTTCACAGTGATTACAGCTGTAAGTCTTTCTGGGTAAGTCTCTAAAGCCATGTTTACACAGGCAATTTAAAGTGACTCAAATGTGCTTGAAAGGTAAACAGCTACCTAGGTAGGTAGATAACTGATGCGGCTAGCCAAAAAAGACTTGTTTTGAAAGTTGGATCATCTTATCCTTTGAGGCTTTAAAAGTGTTCTTACCCTATGATTTTGAACAATCAAAGCAACTGAGAAACATCCATCACAGGCATTGTTGTCACCTTAGCTTGCTACTTAACCTCTGAGTGATAGGAAGCACAAGCACCACCAACAATCAATCTACACCACTGCACACACACACTCATCGTTACCAAACTCAGCAACAACAAAAAAACATCCCTTTTTCAGGACCCTGTCTTTCAATGATAATTCGTAAAAATCCAAATAACTTCACAGATCTTCATTGTAAAGGGTTTAAACACTGTTTGCCATGCAATTAATGAACATGCACCTATGGGACGGTTGTTAAGACACTAACAGCTTACAGACGGTAGGCAATTAAAGTCACAGTTATGAAAACTTATGACATTAAAGAGGCCTTTCTACCGACTCTGAAAAACATTGGAAGAAAGATGCCCAGGGTCCCTGCTCATCTTCGTGAACGTGCCTTAGGCATACTGCAAGGAGGCATGAGGACTGCAGATGTGGCCAGGGCAATAAATTGCAATGACCGTACTGTGAGACGCCTAAGACAGCGCTACAGGGAGACAGGACAGACAGCTGATCATCCTCGCAGTGGTAGACCACGTGTAACAACACCTGCACAGGATCGGTACATCCGATCATCACACCTGCGGGACAGGTACAGGATGGCAACAACAACTGCTCAAGTTACACCAGGAACACACAATCCCTCCATCAGTGCTCAGACTGTCCGCAATAGGCTGAGAGAGGCTGGACTGAGGGCTTGTAGGCCTGTTGTAAGGCAGGTCCTCACCAGACATCACCGGCAACAACATCGCCTATGGGCACTAACCCACCGTCGCTGGACCAGACTGGACTGGCAAAAAGTGCTCTTCACTGACGAGTCGCGGTTTTGTCTCACCAGGGGTGGTGGTCGGATTCGCGTTTATGGTCAAAGGAATGAGCTTTACACCGAGGCCTGTACTCTGGAGCGGGATCGATTTAGAGGTGGAGCGTCCGTCATGGTCTGGGGCACTGTGCCACAGCATCATTGGACTGAGCTTGTTGTCATTGCAGGCAATCTCAACGCTGTGCGTTACAGGGAAGACATCCTCCTCCCTCATGTGGTACCCTTCCTGCAGGCTCATCCTGACATGACCCTCCAGCATGACAGTGCCACCAGCCATACTGCTCGTTCTGTGCATGATTTCCTGCAAGACAGGAATGTCAGTGTTCTGCCATGGCCAGTGAAGAGACGGATCTCAATCCCACTGAGCACGTCTAGGACCTGTTGGATCCCCCAGAAATGTCCGGAAACTTGCAGGTGCCTTGGTTGAAGAGTAGCAAGAACTGGCAAATCTGGTGCAGTCCATGAGGAGGAGATGCACTGCAGTACTTAATGCAGCTGGTGGCCACACGATATACCGACTGTTACTTTTGATTTTGACCAATTCCTCATTTGTTCAGGGACACATTATTACATTTCTGTTAGTCACCTGTTCAGCCTGTTCAAACCTGTTCAGTTTATGTCTCAGTTGTTGAATCTTGTTATGTTCATACAAATATTTACACATGTTAAATTTGCTGAAAATAAACGCAGTTGACAGTGAGAGGACGTTTCTTTTTTTGCTGAGTTTATGACAACTAGTGTAGCCTTGTCAGCAAATGAGTGCTGTTTGAACACACATCCGATTTGGTCACTTGTAATTTGCTGCTTGGACAGTCAGTAGTCCAAAAAGGATTTGGAAAACAAAACTGATTTGCACATTAAGGCCTGCAGTGTGAACAAGGACTAACAGCTTTGTACACCTGGATTGTACAATATATGCACTTTATTGTAAAAACATTTGTTCAATCTCTGTCAAGTTGTTTGTTGATCATTGCTAGCACGGCTGGCCCACTCACTTGGCAGGATTAGGCCTGTGGTGTCAGATTGAAGAGGGTCATGATCAGTGGTTTCAAGTTTGTATCCGTACATTTTTGACACGCTGATCATAGCGAAAAAGACATTACTTCTGCATTTCCCGCTGTGTAAACACTTAGGCTCACGATAACTCCTGATAAAGTTGGGTAGCTGATATTCAGAGCTTAAATAGCCAAATTGATTAGTCACAGGAATCAGGACTAATAAAGCCAATGCAACGGCCTGTTTTACAAATGGTGGGCCTACCACATAGATGGACATTCATAAAATGATATTTCAGGCACACTATAAGCTACACCTCAGTAAGCACGGACCGATGCCGAACCCTTTTGGACGTCTTTTTTTGGTGCAGTTCGGACCAGCCTTGATTTTCACATTCACAGACATTGGTTTTAGGTCTAGTCCAGACCAAATCTGAAAGACGTCTAGATTGGGCTTGATTTCAAAGTCCACAGACATAGGTTTTCGGTCCAGTTCAGACTAAATCTGAACGCCTTGATTTGTCCCAAACATACATGTCAATAAATTGCTCCTTTTCAACTTTCATTCAGAACCGAAAATGTACCTGATTTAACATCTGGAAAATATGCCTATTCAACGTCCTGGAAAATATATATTTTAAACATGCGGAAAATACCTTTTCACCTTTCATTCAGAACCGAAATTGTACCTAACTTCAATGTCTGGAAAAGACATATTTTAGACATCTTGTAATCGTCATTTTGTTTACTGGGACTATTCTATTTTTTTTGGGGGGGGGGGGGGGGGGCACCTAGAGCGGAAGAATGGCAGTGACACAATATTGGGATGTTTTCCGGAACTTTCTCACTCTCTAATTGTGCTAAATCATCAGTGAGCCTGGAGACAACAGGTCATGCACACAACCAGAGTCATATCATCTCCAGAAGCTAGGCTGAGCTGAGTTAAGGAGAGCAGGCAGGCCTCATCCCTGAATATAAAACGCTTTTTGCTTAGGCCCGATTGCTGGAATAGGCTAATTACCAGGGCTTATCAACCATGCAGGGAGGCTCACATTGCAGCCCCTCTCTTCTCTTGTTCTTCCCCTCCTCTCTTCTCCTCTCCTCACTCGCATTAGAACACTGGCATGGCCCAGCTTTGCATCACAGAACGGCAGGCCCTGATTGAAGCAGAACACGCGTGCGGGTGCCTCAGCCAAGATACTCAGAGGCCCAGATAATCATAACTGCCGCTCGGCACTCAGTGTGCTTAACTTAACGTACCACTGGTGATTTGTTTCATTGTGAGAGATTTAATAAGCGTCTGCTTCTCGTTTTGTTCCCACTCTCCCTCCACCACATGCTCTGGAGCTCATTATGGGAGATGAAGAAAACAACAGAACGTACAGAGACAGTGTGGAGGTTCAGTCGTTTGGTCGGGGGATGGGAATTTGTGCATTGGAACAGCCAGCGCTGCCGTTGCTGAGACACAGGACAGTGTTAAGTCTCTGACTGATTAACTGGGAGTTTACCAAAGGGTTTAGGGGGATCTTTCTATAGGTTAATTCGATTTAGCCGTCCTACCGTACACAGCCAGAGGCACACACCAGCGCTCCACTGAGCCAGGCTGATCTGAGAACGGGATTCCACATCGTGATTTTTAAGCTGTTTTCTAGTGTACAGTACCAGTCAAAGTTTGGACACACCTACTAATTCAATGCGTTTTCTTTATTTTTACTACTTTCTACATTGTAAAATAAAAGTGAAGACATCCAAACTATAACACATATGGAATCATGTGGTAACCCAAAAAGTGTTAAACAACATATGAGATTCTTCAAAGTAGCCACCCTTTGCCTTGATGACAGCTTTGCACACTCTTGGCATTCTCTCAACCAGCTTCATGAGGTAGTCACCTGGGATGTATTTCAATTAATAGGTGTGCCCTGTTAAAAGTTAATTTGTGGAATTTCTTTCTTTCTTTATCCGTTTGAGCCAATCAGTTGTGTTGTGACAAGGTAGGGTTGGTTTACAGAAGACAGCCCTATTTGTTTAAAGACCAAGTCCATATAAGCAAATCCATCATTACAATCCGTCAATACCGAAAATTACAAGAACTTTGAAAGTTTCTTCAAGTGCAGTCGCAAAAACCATCAAGCTCTCATGAGGACCGCCACAGGAAAGGAAGACCCAGATTTACCTCTGCTGCAGAGGATACGTTCATTAGAATTACCAGCCCCAGGAATTGCAGCCCAAATAAATGCTTCACAGAGTTCAAGTAACAGACACATCTCAACATCAACTGTTCAGAGACTGCGTGAATCAGGTCTTCATGGTCGAATTGCCGTAAAGAAACCACTATTACAGGACACCAATAAGAAGAAAAGATGTGCTCGGGCCAAGAAACACAAGCAGTGGACATTAGACCGGTGGAAATCTGTCCTTTGGTCTGATGAGTCCAAATGTGAGATTTTTGGTTCCAACCCCTGTGTCTTTGTGAGACGCAGAGTAGGTGAATGTATGATCTCTGAATTTGTAGTTTCCACCGTGAAGAATGGAGGACGAGGTGTGATGGTGTGGGGGTGCTTTGCTGGTGACACTGTCAGTGATTTATTTAGAATTCAAGGCAACTTAACCAGCATGGCTACCACAGAATTCTGCAGCGATACGCCATCCCATCTGGTTTGGGCTTAGTGGACTATCATTTGTTTTTCAACAGTACAATGACCCAACACACCTCCAGGATGTGTAAGGGCAATTTGACCAAGAATGAGAGTGATGGAGTGCTGCATCAGATAGCCTGGCCTCCACAATCACCCAACCTTAACCCAATTGAGGTGATTTGGGATGAGTTGAACCGCAGAGTGAAGGAAAAGCAGTCAACAAGGGCTCACCACATGTGGGAACTCCTTCAAGACTGTTGGAAAAGCATTCCAGGTGAAGCTGGTTGAGAGAATGCCAAGAGTGTGCAAAGCTGTCATCAAATGCAAAGGCTACTTTGAATAATGTGAAATATAAAATATATTTTGATTTGTTTAACACTATTTTGGTTACCACATGATTCCATGTGTTATGTTGTAGTTGTGATGTCTTCGATTATTCTACAATGTAGAAAATAGTAAAAATAAAGAAAACCCCTTGAACGAGTAAGTGTGTCCAAACTTTTGACTGGTACTGTATATCCAGTGTGAAAATAAAATCATGAATCATTTCATTAAAGCGGCAGCCCTGAGGATCACCTGGCAACATTAATGCAACATGTTGATGGAGCTGGAACATAACATGTTCCATACGGGTAAATCAATTTGAATTCAATCACTTTTGATAACACCCCTTTTGCTTCAAACGAAACCTTCCATAAGTGCTCAGAAAGTGACTTTTTGGACTTGAATTCCAAAGCATTCAAGAGATAAAGGTGCTCAAAGTTGACCTATTTTGCATACCCAACAATACCATGAGACATCCATGTCTTCATCACTGGAAAAGATCAACGGTTGAGGTTGACATAATTTAAAAGTCAAATCAAATCAAAAAAATTTGGTCACATACACATGGTTAGCAGATGTTAATGCGAGTGTAGTGAAATGCTTGTGCTTCTAGTTCCGACAGTGCAGTAATATCTAACAAGTAATCTAACAATTTCACAACAACTACCTTATACACTTAAATGTAAAAAAAAAAGTTGACACACCTACTCATTCAAAGGTTTTTCTTTATTTTTACTATTTTCTACATTGTAGAATAATAGTGAAGACATCAAAACTATGAAATAACACATGTGGAATCATGTAGTAAACAAAAAAATGTGTTAAACAAATCCAAATATATTTGGAGATTCTTCAAAGTAGCCACCCTTTGGCTTGATGACAGCTTTGCATTCTTATTTCATAGTTTTGATGTCTTCACTGTTATTCTACAATAAAAAAATAGTAAAATAAAGAAAAGCTCTTGAATGAGTAGGTGTCCAAACTCTTGACTGGTACTGGAAGGAAATAGCTTGTGGAGGAGATAAACAACGCAGTCCTGTTGTAGCAATCACATGGCAAATGGATGCAATATAGAAAGGAAGGCTATTGGAAACACATCATAGCAAAACATAGCAGTGTAGGACTATTTTCCAGAGGGAACTTCATTTGTGGTGTCAGATACATCGAACACACTTTAATGTAAAACACATAGAACGATGCATCATTACGTGAACAGGGCATGTGTACATTAGCAAATAAAATACAGTAGCCTGATAATAAATGTATCCATAAAACCCTAAATAGGCAGCTAGGGTAGAGGCAGCTATAAAGCTAGAAGTCACTTCCACGATCCTGTGCCCTGATGGCAGGAAGGCATACTGGTTAGAAATGATGTCCTTGCCCTTTTTGTGTGCCTATTCTTGTCTTTGAGGCTGCATAGCCAGCTACCTACTATCTTGAAACTCACTGACAACTTTTTTCACTTACTTTTCCAGCCTGGTTTGTGACCCTGTGTTACCCAGCACAGTGAGGGGCAAGAAGCAAGAGTGGACTGGGCCAGGCAAGACTGGTTCTGAGCCAAGCAGCTGGTTGGTCCAGGCAGCAGGTAAGAAAAAAGACAACATGAAGACATATCCAGTGTATAGTGCCGTGGCACATACTTATCAGTTTGTTCTTAACAATCCAATCTACTGTTATTTTTTCCATATCCCAACAGTATGTGATAAGGTTGACAGAGAAAGTACACAAACACCAAAAAAGTATACTGTTTCTCCTTTAAAGTGAGATGATCTCCTTCTCATGTCATACCACAGTGTAATTACTTAACACTAACTTTCTTGTTAGCTTATTGAATAGCATCGTAGCATCTGAACCTCTGATGAAGTGTATTTAATTTACTGCCCATGTGGATATGCCTTGTTTGACACTGTTTCTGCATATGAATGAGGGAGTTTGATTAAGCTGAACCAGTGTGTACCGGGCTATGGCCCATGACGTGAACGGGCAGGAGCGCCCTGCTCGAATAGAACTTTAATCTGCGCCACCAGGACATATTGTCCACAAAGCAGCATGGTGCATCGTTCAGGAACATACAACATGTATTTTACATAAATAAATGTAAACATTTTCAAATTATTTTAAGGTAGATAAAGTACATACAGTGCATTCAGACCCCTTGACTTTTGCACATTATGTTACTTTACAGCCTTATTCTAAAATGGATGAAATAGTTTTTTGCTCTCATCAAATTACACACAATACCCCATAATGACAAAGCAAAAACAAGTTTAGACATTTTTGCAAATTTATAAAAATAAGAAAACACAGAAAAATCACATTTACATAAGTATTCAGACCCTTTACTCAGTACTTTGTTGAAGCGCCTTTGGCAGTGATTACAGCCTCGAGTCTTCTTGGGTATGACAATACAAGCTTGGCACACCTGTATTTGGTGAGTTTCTCCCATTCTTCTCTGCAGACCCTCTCAATCTTTGTCAGGTTGGATGGGGAGCGTCGCTGCTCAGCTATTTTCAGGTCTCTCCAGAGATATTCGGTTGTGTTCAAGTCCGGGCTCTGGCTGGGCCACTCAACGACATTCAAAGACTTGTCCCGAAGCCACTCCTGCGTTGTATAGGCTGAGTGCTTAGGCTTGTTGCCCTGTTGGAAGGTGAACCTTCGCCCCCGTCTGAGGTCCTGAGCACTCATCAAGGATCTCTCTGTACTTTGCTCCGTTCATCTTTCCCTCGATCCTGACTAGTCTCCCAGTCCCTGCTACCAAAAAAACATCCTCACAGCATGATGCTGCCACCACCATGCGTATGGTGCCAGGTTTTCTCCAGACGTGACGCTTGGCATTGAGGCCAAAGAGTTCAATCTTGGTTTCATCAGACCAGAGAATCTTGTTTTTAATGGTCAGTCCTTTAGGTGCCTTTTGGCAAACTCCAAGCGGGCTGCAGAGATGGTTGTCCTTCTGGAAGGTTCTCCCATCTCCACAGAGGAACTTTGGAGCTCTGTCAGTGACCATTGTGTTCTTGGGCACCTCCCTGACGAAGGCCCTTTCCCCCGGTTGCTCAGTTTAGCTGGGTGGCCAGCTCTAGGAAGAGTGTTGGTGGTCCCAAACTTGTTCCATTTAAGAATGGAGGCCACTGTGTTCTTGGGAACCTTCAATGCCACAGATATTCTTTGGAAACCGTACCCAGATTTGCGCCTCGACACAATCCTGTCTTGGAGCTCTACGGACACTTCCTTCGACTTCCTGCCTCACACAGGAAGCGGCGCAGGTCCTAATCCAGGCACTTGTCATCTCCCGTCTGGATTACTGCAACTCGCTGTTGGCTGGGCTCCCTGCCTGTGCCATTAAACCCCTACAACTCATCCAGAACGCCGCAGCCCGTCTGGTGTTCAACCTTCCCAAGTTCTCTCACGTCACCCCGCTCCTCCGCTCTCTCCACTGGCTTCCAGTTGAAGCTCGCATCCGCTACAAGACCATGGTGCTTGCCTACGGAGCTGTGAGGGGAACGGCACCTCAGTACCTTCAGGCTCTGATCAGGCCCTACACCCAAACAAGGGCACTGCGTTCATCCACCTCTGGCCTGCTCGCCTCCCTACCACTGAGGAAGTACAATTCCCGCTCAGCCCAGTCAAAACTGTTCGCTGCTCTGGCACCCCAATGGTGGAACAAACTCCCTCACGTCGCCAGGACAGCGGAGTCAATCACCACCTTCCGGAGAACACCTTCCGGAAACCCCACCTCTTCAAGGAATACCTAGGATAAGATAAAGCAATCCTTCTGCCCCCCCCCCCCCTTAAAAGATTTAGATGCACTATTGTAAAGTGGCTGTTCCACTGGATGTCATAAGGTGAATGCACCAATTTGTAAGTCGCTCTGGATAAGAGCGTCTGCTAAATGACTTAAATGTAATGTAAATGTCATGGCTTGTTTTTTTTCTCTCACATGCCCTGTCAACTGTGGGACCTTATATATACCGGTGTGTGCCTTTCCAAATGATGTCCAATCAATTGAATTTAGCACAGGTGAACTCCAATCAAGTTGTAGAAACATCTCAAGGATGATCAATGGAAACAGGATGCACCTGAGCTCAAATTTAAGTCTCATAGCAAAAGGTCTGAATACTTATGTAAATATTTTATTTACATTTTATTTAACCTTTATTTAACTAAGGTATTTGTTTTATATTTTTAGTACATTTGCTAAAAAAATATGTTTTCGCTTTGCCATTTTGCGGTAAAGTGTGTAGATTGACGACAAAAAGTATGTATTTCATCCATTTTAGAATAATGCTCTAATGTTACAAAATGTGGAAAAAGTCAAGGCGTCTGAATAATTCCCGAATGCAGAGGAAACACTTTCGAGTGTTGTAATCATTACTCCATGTGCTTTACATACTTCACTTTGTTTTGAGACGACTTTGCCATGTCACCTGGCTCACACCCAGGAGGCAGCCCGGTTTCAAAACGAATGCAATCACTTTTCACCCGGTGAAGTCTCCGCCTTGGCAAGCTTAATCGAATCCTCTCAAAAGGGACATAAAATCAGGGGGCAGCTGCTGTTTAGATAGGCCGTATAACTTTATAATTTGCAGAAAATCTGCATTCAAAATAAACCTACCCCAGCAACCATATTATTTTTGGAAGCCCAATTAATAATGAATTCTGGCATTTAAAATGTATTGTTATACTCAGATGTTATACTCAGAACTCAATGTAAGGACTAAGCACTTGGGTGTCAAACTCAATTCCTGTTGGGGCGAGTGTCTGTTGGTTTATTCGTTTGGAACTCCTCTAACCTGTTTTTTTAGGTCTTAATTGAATACAAATTCAAAGGAAATAACCCAGTAGACATGCAGCTATCCAGGAATTGAGTTTGACACCCCTAGACACAGGTGTGGGACTGATTGTCACAGGGAGTCCCAGTTGGCTACCCATCAATTTTGCTTTAGTAGGATATTATACATTTATACTTTAGATATAATTATGGTAGACTGAGGAAATTTGATTTGATATGCAGACATAACACATGACCAGGAGTAGGGAGGATTTCACCAGAATGTCACGTCAAGAACATCTTATCCAGGTTTGCCAGCCTGGGGTGGCAAACCCCAGGCTGGTAACTGTTGTTACATCCATTTTTGGACTTATAAATGAATTATGTGTATCCATTGATGTATCCAATGTATAAATGCCTCATTAGCATAGTTCAATTGCCGTATCCCATCTGATCCCAGCATACAAGCTTGTTTTACTCCAAAGTTTTTAAACAAACGCTATATAGCCTCAAAACATGGTTAAAACCATGATATTATGGATGGTCAGTCCTTGCATCCATGGCTCTGTCTATGAATTTGAGTGATTACATTTCTCCAGGCCCATCCCTCAGCTTTTCACCGTACCAGCGGAGGGGAGACCTCTTTGCTATTGTTTCTACTGCTGATTGCCACTTTACGACATGTCGTGTAATGATGGAAACATAAATGTCAAAATGGCATTAATATAATAACTTTAATACATTTGAAAGCATGCCATGCAAGACATGGTAATATTTCAGAGTCAGCATTTACCATTAGGTCAATTATCTTTCCTGATACTGGTGCATGCTGTTTTATATGTACGGACACGCACACACTATTAAAATAAAAGTGTACAGACATCTTGTAACTTTGTTGACATTCTGGAAGGGATCAGATTAAGGGCATCCAGACAACTTGACACAACTGTGAGGAGCATTGGAGTCAACATTGGCCAGCATCCCTGTAGAGTTTTTAATGTTTTGTACACTCAGTGTATAAAGCCAAACACATTTAACAGTTAGCATATTAATTATAGCCCTAATTAAGTTGATTTCCTCTCTCCTTCATTTTCTTACACAATTAAGGCAAGGGGTGTTTCCTCATCTCTTCACTCCGCTGCTGCCTCCGCCACATTGTTCTCAACACAAATATGCTGGTTAACTTTGATATTATGCACATAGCAACATGGTTTAGGGAAAGGCAGCAATTCAATGGCTCACTGAAGATCGGTTCAGAACCGTGGACAGCGACCGCTTATCCACCCAGGAGAAAGCGCATTTGTTATAAAATAATATTTGTATTAGTGTTGCACCATTGTTCTTATATAATATAACCATATACATTTTCAGTAACAGTGTAATGGATTGTGCCATCCCTGCGGCCTCCAATGGATTAGTTCACTGAGACAAGTGTGAATCTGACAGATGTCTTGTGCGACATACATTTTTGACATACTTTTGCGACTGCTCGACTAAAAACAATCTGTCGACCAACAGCCAGCCTATTGACCAAACAATCGACCAGCCGACTAAATGGGGTCAGCCCTAAAGAAACTGAACAAATCTACAAATACATGTCCCTGTATAGGCCTACATACCATACATAATCCTTGCATACTCTATGCACCTTTTCTAAACTCTGATTTGTAAGTTAAATTCAAAGAGCCTCAACATCCAGACTGCCATCAACTGCCAAGTAGCTGTAGAGCACCCAAATCATAACAGCTGTCTAATGTCCAGTATACTGTAGAATCCAAGTCAGCATAAAGTGAGCCTACGCAGTTGCCAGAAAACGCTAAATTCAATTTTTCAGGGATACAGTACTTTCAACCTAACTGAAGTTTCCTTTTCCTATCACCAACATCTTTCTACTTCCCTCCAATTACCTTTCTCCTTTCCTCTCTCACCCCTCGCTTTTCTTTCTTCCATCCTTCCCTCCACCCCTCTTTTCTTACCTTCATCCCTCACTCTCCATACCTCCATCCCTCTTTTCTTATGTCCATCCCTCACTCTCCATACCCCCATCAATCTTGTGACTTCAGTAAGACACTTTGTCCAAGGGAAAGCAAAACAGAGCATTACCTGCTCACACATTACAGAAGATAATACCTGCTAATTAACTCACTCACTCTCTGTCACTCCCCCTTTTGTCTAGCCAGGGAGCTGTATGGAGACTATTGTGGGTGACTATCTCCTGTTCCTCCTCAGTGTCAGTCTGTCTAGCAGGGCAGAGGCATCATGCAGACTGGCTGGGGTTAAGTGAGCCGGTAAATTATTTGGCATGTGAATGTGTGAGTGCTGTAAGGGCGCGACCCTCACGTCTGTCTGGAACAGTGTGCCTGCCTGCTGACAATCCATGGGCGCTGAGCTGCTCTCACGCACACGACCCAGCACACCAGAGGGCTATAAGCGCAAGCACACTTAAGAGTACACACAACACAAAGGCTCACTCTTAAAAAGCACACTAACACAGACTCACCCCCTCCTATACAGTGCATTCCGAAAGTATTCAGACCCCTTGACTTTTTCCACATTGTTACTTAACAGCCTTACTATAAAATTGATGAAATTATTTTCCCCCTCATCAATCTACACACAATAGCCAATAATGAAAATGCAAAAAACGTTTTTTAGAAATGTTTGTTTTAAAAATAAAATAAATAAACACATTTACATAAGTGTTCAGACCCTTTGCTCAGTACTTTGTGGAAGCACCTTTGTCAGCTAATTTTATTCAATCCATTTTAGAATAAGGCTCTAATGTAACAAAATGTGGAAAAAGTCAAAGGGTCTGAATATTTTCCGAATGCACTGTACACACTTGTCAAACCCTCACTTCGTCGCTCAATCACTCACACAAAATCCCTCAAGATAAACTTGATTGCATACACAGTACAGTATATCTGAATGGTAATCAGATCCAGTGGGATGCAGATGCTGCAATCGTCAAAGAGAGAAAGAAAAATGGGCCTTCTTTAAGAGAGCGAGAGATCTGTTAGCCCCCGTCTCCTTGGGCTGACCTTCTGGCACGGACCGGCTGGAGGAAAACACTCCGAACTTTGTTATCAACCACTTCTTGGCTCCCAGCGAGCCATTGTACTCGTGCCACTTCTGGCATAATGATATATGTAAGCATAACAAAGATACGAGGAGGTAAATCAAAGACCGCCTTTTCCAGGCCAAGAGAGAAGTGATTTTTGATAACACTTTACTTGACACCCAGCATTATAACACGTTAATACACGGTCATAACCTTGTCATAATGTCATTACAGCTGACATAACTTGTCATAACCTGTCATAATAATATAATGACGCATATATGTAGACCTGTTGTGACATGTATTGCATTTTCCTATGGCTGGTTATGACACCTACATGTGTCAAAACCCACATAACCTACCACACAAGGCAAAACATTCCATTACACCAAGCCTGCTTGTCAACAGTATGTTTTTTTACATAACTTAATATGGTACATTTAACAAAATGTTATCTTTGTAATTGTGCACACATTGATGTCAGACATGCACCTACCCCAATGCCCTGTTTATGAAGCCTGGGATGAATGCAGGAGCAGATTTCAGGAGTAGGACAAAACAAAAGTTAAAATGTTACTCTAGCAGTTTTGCTAATTAGCAGATTTTTTACTACTTACTACTTTTTAGCTACTTAGCATGTTAGGTAACCGTTCCCCTAACCCAGCCCTTCTCAAATAGTGGGGCGCGCCCCCCTGGGGGGGCTCAGAGCGATGCGTGTGACCCCGGGGAACATGTTTTTTTTGCCGCAGGGAGTAGGGTTTTTTTGCACCGAACAAGAGCACACAGCACAGAGCAGAAGATATGAAGTGCAGATAACAAACCCTTAACTTCTTATGGCTGAAGGGGCAGTATTGAGTAGCTTGGATGAAAGGTGCACTGAGGTGCCCAGAGTAAAACGGACTGCTCCTATGTCATAGTTGCTAATATATGCATAGTATTAGTAGTATTGGATAGAAAACACTGAAGTTTCTAAAACTGTTTGAATTATGTCTATGAGTATAACAGAACTCATATGGCAGGCAAAAACCTGAGAAGTTCCACATCCTGTTTGGATATTTTCTGGGGGTGCCAGATTTTCAACCAAGCTCTCATTGAAAATACAGAGAGATATGGATGGGTTTTCACGTCCTACGGCTTCCACTAGATGTCAACAGGCAATAGAACTTTGTCTGATGACTCTAATGTGAAGGGGGGCCGAAGGAGACAGGAATAAGTAATCACTTCCATGAGGTGCCCACGCATTGAACTGGCGCGTTCACGTGAGAGTGAGCTCCGTTCCATCGGTCAATTGAAGTCGATGTAATTCTCCGGTTGGAACGTTATTCAAAGATGTATGTTAACAACATTCTAAAGATTGATTCAGTACATCGTTTGACATGTTTCTACTGACTGTAACGGAACTTTTGGACATTTCGTCATGTTATAGTGGACGCGCTTTGAGACTTTGGTTAGGGCGTTTGGTAAACAATTCGAAAGTAGCTAATTGGACATAAATAACGGACATTATCGAACAAATCAAGCATTTATTGTGGACCTGGGATTCCTAGGACTGCATTCTGATGAAGTTCATCAAAGGTAAGGAAACATTTATCATGTATTTTCTGGTTTCTGTTGAGTACAACATGGCGGCTAATTTGGCTATTGTTCTGAGCTCCGTCTCAGATTATTGCATGGTTTATTTTTCCGTATAGTTTTTTTGAAATCTGACACAGGGGTTGCATTAAGGAGAGGTACATCTATAATTCCATGTGTATAACTTGTATTATCATCTACATTTATGATGAGTATTTCTGTTGAAATGATGTGGCTATGCAAAATCACTTGATGTTTTTTGCAACTAGTGAATCTAACGCGCCAATGTAAACTCAGATTTATCAAACAAAACATGCATGTATTGTGTAACATGAAGTCCTATGAGTGTCATCTGATGAAGATAATCAAAGGTTAGTGATTCATTTTATCTCTTTGTGCTTTTTGTGACTGCTATCTTTCGCTGGAAAAATGGCTGTGCTTATTGTGGTTTTGTGGTGACCTAACATAATCGTTTGTAGTGCTTTCGCTGAAAAGCATATTTGAAATCAGACACTTTGGTGGGATTAACAACAAGATTACCTTTAAATGATATAAGACACATGAATGTCTGAGGAATTTTAATTATGAGATTTCTGTTG
Source organism: Salvelinus fontinalis (assembly GCF_029448725.1). Lineage (NCBI taxonomy): Eukaryota > Metazoa > Chordata > Actinopteri > Salmoniformes > Salmonidae > Salvelinus > Salvelinus fontinalis. The sequence continues at coordinate 16,385,541 of NC_074676.1, forward strand.
TTTGAATTTGGCGCCCTGCACTATCACTGACTGTTGTCATCGATCCCGGTAGCGGGATTGCAGCCATAAGAAGTTTTAAGAGACACCATGGAAAAATATTTAACAGGGATGAAAAGAAAGGCGGAGAGAGACGGAGATAATGAGACAAACGTAAGTCTCCCGAAAGCTAAGACGAGGAAATATGACGACGCGTATGTAGCGCTTGGCTTCACTGTGACTACGGTGAGAGACAAGGAAAGACCGGTATGTTTACTGTGTCTAAAAATGTTGGCAGCGGACAGCATGAAGCCAAATAAATTAAGGCGTCACTTAAAGACATTACAACCCAATCACGCTGATAAGCCGCCTGAGTTTTTTTTAGCGAAAACGTGCCGAATATTGCCAACAATCGTCCCGCTTTGTGAATGCTACTTCAGTAAACCAGCGAGCACTGTTAGCATCATAAGGTGGCATACCAAATTGCTCAGTGCAAAAAAAAACACTCCATAGCAGAGGAGCTGATACTGCCTGCAGCATTAGATATGGTCTCTGTCATGCTGGATGACGCAAGTGCTGCAAAAATAAAATACTAATCAGGAATCAGGAAATACTGATTAATTTGAGAACCTGCATGAATTTGTTGACACTACTGACTATGATGCCACCTCAGTGATTCCATATATTAAGGAGCCTATTTCATCACAGATGGGATTCTTTAAAAAGTACTTCCCTGAAAACAGTTCTCAATATGACTGGGTGAGAGATCCTTTCAATGCACCAGCTCCAACTGGTTTCAGCTCTGCAGAGGAGGACCAGTTCATTGATACGACGCCTGACTCCACATTGAGACTGAGGTTCACATCACAGACACTGAGTGAATTCTGGCTGAGTGTAGAGGCAGTATCCACTCTTAGGGCAGAGGGCCATGGGCATTCTTCTTCCTTTTGCAACATCTTATCTTTGTGAGACTGGCTTCTCTGCTGTTTCTGCACTGAAGACAAAGTACAGGTCCCAGCTAAATATTGAGCAGGAGCTGAGAGTTGCAGTATCATGCTTCAAACCCCGCTTCGAAAAGCTGTGCTCTGCAAAACGTGCTCATTGTAGCTATTAATCCTGACTTCCTCATTTTGATTTTAAAAAATCAGCACATTGTTTTATTCATTTTATAGGTCAAAGTGTTTCATATATTGTGCTCCTGAGTTAATGTTGCTGATCAATTTGAATTGATTATTATTTATTGATTATATTTTATTTTATTTTTCAGTATCAAATGGTCAAAAAATGTTTACAGTTTAAGGCTTGAATTTTTTTTTACATTTCAGGCAAATTGATGCACTTTAAGTCTTTTCTGTTACAGACTAAAAAACAATGTTAATAAAGTTATTCTTTGTTGTAAGTTGATCTATATTTCTTTCTTTTTTCATATTTTTTTATATTAATAAGGATACAATGCTATGCAGAGCTAACAATGTTATAGACAAATTATACTATTTACAGTTGGGGGGCGCGAAATGTTTACTTCTTCCTAGGGGGGGGCGTAACAGAAAATAATTGAGAAGCACTGCTGGTTCTGGCCATGTCATAATATTTTATGACACTGGGTGTCATGTAAAGTGTTACCAGATTTTTAAAAAATTGCTCAATGAAAAAGCTAAATGGAGTTTATTTGGCTTTCATCACGTGAGAGACTGAGAGTGTTTTGGCGTGAACAAACTCATTCGTTTTGGTTGTTCTCCCATGGAATCAGACCATACCCCATTCCAAACTTAGTGACCTTCCCGAGTTTTCCTTAGCTCCGGAAAAACAAAAGGCCTACTCTATATTAGGCTTGTTCAAACTGTGTGACCAGGTATTTTGTGTAACATAAAAGAGTATGCCTAACAGACCATCTCAATCCAGTGAGCCGCTGGTCAAGGCACAAAAAGGAAACAGCCTATGTGTACAAAAACATTGGATGGCAAATGCAACAGATAGCTAGGTTTCACAGTTCAAACCCAGGATCAACATCTGGACTGTAATAGGTTTCCAATAAAACAGTACTTTGCTTATTATAGAAATCCCTTCACTGTAATAATATGAAACTACTGGAGTGTACAGAGCATATCCAACAAAAGTGGGTTTAAGGGGTTCATAACTGTGAGAACACTGCTTGTTGAGCTGAGAGTTGCATTGCGACTCGTAAAAAAGCCTGACCTCATTGTCTTCCAAAACATAATTCTTATAAAATTTTTGTTTCACTAAAAGACATACAGAACCAGGCCAAGCATTCCATTATGTTGAGATCTATTCAACTATTCAACTATTCCTGTTGGGATTCAAACTGGCAAACCTTCAGTTGCTAGCCCGCCTGTTTAACTTTTTACTTTGTGACCCACCAATTGAGGTGTCTGGTGAATCTCAAACCACCATAAGGGTTGAGCAGTGAAAAATGCATACTAAAATTATAAGAATAAAAATATTTAAAAAATCGAAACTACAAAAGCAGCTAACTTCAAAAACATTTGAGTATGTGCTTGAGTACAATCCATAGTATCTAGGCTAAATGCTGTCCCAGCAATGTCAGAAATGGGATTCGAATCCACACCGCCGGGGAGACTGCAACCTGAACGCAGCGCCCAAGACCACTGTCATCCTTACCTCCAACTTCCAGTCACCCCACTGTAACAGCATCATACTTCTACCACCAACGCAGCAAACTTGGTGGTTAACCCCGTATCTGTTAGTCTAGGACTTAGGCCGAGAGGTCCAAACCTCTTAACAGGGTCAGTGTTGTACTACACTCCAATACGGACTTCACAACAACAACAAAAGTAAATTTTCTTGATATTTGCATCACATTTGCCTTCATGGGAATCATCCAAAGAACACTATTGTAGAGTTTCTGGGAAACCACTCATCCTCCTCCCTTCTTTCTTCCCAGTATCTCTCTCCAAACTGTTGTATATTAAGGTTGTACTGTACCTTCCGTACCTCTGTACTTACCTTGATTGTGTGTGCGGAGCATCATGGGTGTTGAATGTTGTAGATGATCACGTTCTAGATAAAATTGTTGAACTGAATTCCGGTCAATCGTCTCATCATTATTGAATTGTTATATAGACATGGTTATGAAATCCACAAGACATAGCACTTACCTCCCCTGCTGCGTCACAAACCCCACTATCAGAGACAGCAAAAATGAAATACCTTTCCAAAAGCTTAACCCTGTTGATGTTGCTAAAAGAACACTTTTCACCAAAATCACTAGTTAGTACTGAAAGGTTTAGGTTCCACAGGAGAGGTGTGGAAGAAGGAGAATCAGAGCACTGAGTTTAAAGATGTTCTAAATAACCCCATTAGAGACAGACTAGTATGTGAGCTACAGAGTGAAGCTACACAAAAGAGAATATTGACTGAAAGTAATCTTGCCAATGGAACTAGCTGCTAAAGAGGCTCAGCAGATGGGTTCATCAGGATGAGTGCCGAGTTTCAACTGAAAATCTGAGACAGGGAAATCAAGGCACATGCTTCCACTGTGGCAAAGCAAGGCATCAGGTGTAAGGTCATGAATTACAGAGCCTGTGGAAAAAAGGGCCACATCGAATGAGCCTGCAGAAACAAAAAGAGCTCAGAGAAAACCTCAAAGACTGAAATCAAGAAAGAGACATTCCAATAACAAAAAAAGTAGGTGAGTGACTCAGACGTGGAAGTCACACTGAATATACTGGCTGTTGGTGGGGGGCCCACACGGTTACTATGTCTCTTCCTTGCTAGAGGGGCTGTCGGATCTTATAGAGATTGACACAGGGGTAGCTGTATCTCATGTCAGACAGAAGTCTACAAAAAGACACAAACACCTTCCACTTCAGCCAGCACACATCGTACTAAAGAATTACACAGGTGAATCTGTCACCGTGAAAGGCATCACTGATGTCACAGTTCAGTTAAGTGGACAAACTGAAAGCTGCCACTGTCGTGAAAGGAGACTATCCATCACTACTGAGACGTTTGTGGCTGGAGAAAATCACACTGGACTTACTGGCCATCAGTTTGTACAATGACACATGGAGACACACACATACATGCCATCTTAAAGAAACATGGACAAGTCTTTAATGGAGAGCTGGGCAGCATGAAATACATTACAATGAAGTTTAGCAATAATCAAGAACAAAGTACTGGAGCTGGTCAGTGTGAGTAAATGGGCTAAACCCTTCATACCAGTCCTTAAAAAGAATGGTGGAATCAGGATATGTGGAGACTGCTGACCGTCCTGACACACAAGGAGCTCTTCAGGTGCTGTCTACCATTTGGAATCACAACTGCACCACCTCTGTTCCAGAGGGCAATGGACCAGAGCTTCAGTAGATTGCCATGAGTACAATGCTACCTGGATGACATCCTCGTTACTGGAAAAGACGACCATCTCCAGAACTTGGAAGCAACCTAAAAAGGACTACGAATTCGTAAGGACACGTACATTCTTTCGGTTGAATACCTTGGACACATCGTCGATGCCACAGGCCTTCACAAGGCTCCGTCCAAGGTCAAGGCTGTCTTGGATGCCCCAACTCCTCAGAACATTAGCCAACTACGTTCTTTCCTGGGGTTACTGAAATACTACGAACGCTTTATCCCGAGCTTAGCAATGAAGCTGAAGCCACTGCATCAGTTCCATTTTCAGGACAAAACATGGAAATGGACAGAACAATGCGAGGAAGCATCTGTGAAAATCAAGGAAACACTTCTGAGGCATTGACACACTTTGACCCGTCATTGCCCATCCAACTAGCTTGTGATGCTAGTCCATATGGTGTGGGTGCAGTCGTGTCCCATATCATGCTTCCAGGTGAAGAGAAGCCAATCGCTGATGAGGACAAAGGACAAAGCATAAAGTAACTATGCACAGATAGAATGCAAAGCCCTAGGCATGGTTTTTGGAGTTCATAAGTCTCACCGATATCTGTACGGGAGGAAGTTCATCCTTCTTACAGATCATCGCCCACTGACAAGCATCTTTGGACAGCATACTGGTATTCCATCACTTGCTGCAAACAGTATCAAAGGTGGGCTTTGTTATCAGCACACACTTAGAACATCAATTAGCACAAGTCTGAACTTAGCAGAGAAACACCATGTGTAGATCATGTGTAGATTGTTGAGGATTTTTATTTAATACATTTTTGAATCAGGCTGTAACGTAACATAATGTGGAAAAAGGGAAGGGGTCTGAATATTTTCTGAATGCACTGTAAGGGAATCAATCAATTGAAATAAATTAATTAGGCCTTAATCTATGGATTTCACATGACTGGGAATACAGATGTGCATATGGTGGTCAGATAACTGAAAAAATAGGGGCGTGGTCAGAAAACCAGTCAGTATCTGGTAACCACCATTTGCCTCATGCAGCACGACACATCTCCTTCGCATAGAGTTGATCAGGCTGTTGATTGTGGTCTGTGGAATGTTGTCCCACTCCTCTTCAATGGCTGTGCGAAGTTGATGGATATTTGCGGCAACTGGAACACACTGTCAAACACGTCGATCCAGAGCATCCCAAACATGCTCTCAATGGGTGACATGTCTGGTATGTATGCAGGCCATGGAAGAACTGGGACATTTTCAGCTTCCAGGAGTTGTGTACAGATCCTTGTGACATGGGGACGTGCATTATCATGCTGAAGCATGAGGTGATGCCGGCAGATGAATGGCACGACAATGGGCCTCAGGATCTCGTCACGGTATCTCTGCATTCAAATTGCCATCAATAAAATGCAATTGTGTTCATTGTCCGTAGCTTATGCCTACCCATACCATAACCCCACCACCACCATCAAATCAAACTTTATTTGTCACATGCGCCGAATACAACAAGTGTAGACCTTACCGTAAAATGCTTACGTACAAGCCCTTAACAAACAGTGCAGTTCAAGAAGAGTTAAGAAAATATTTACCAAATAAACTAAAGTAAAAAAAGGGGCACTCTGTTCAATGTTGACATCTGCAAAGCGCTTGCCCACATGATGCCATACACCTGGTCTGTGGTTTGTGAGGCCGGTTGGACGTACTGCCAAATTCTCGAAAACGAGGTTGGAGGCGGCTTATGGTAGAGAAATTAACATTCAATTATCTGGCAACAGCTCTGTTGGACATTCCTGCAGTTAGCATGCCAATTGCCCGCTCCCTCAAAACTTCAGATATCTGTGGCATTGTGTTGTGTGACAAAATTGCACATTTTAAAGTGGCCTTTTATTGTCCACAGCACAAGGTGCACCTGTGTAATGAGCATGCTGTTTAATCAGTTTATTGATATGTCACACCTGTCAGGTGCATGGATTATCTTTGTAAATGATAAATGCTCACTAACAGGGATGTAAACACAGTTTTTGGGAAGTAAATTTGAGATACATGTGTTTTTTGTGAGTGTGGAACATTTCTGGGACCTTTTATTTCAGCTCATGAGAAATAGGTCCTACACTTTACATGAAGTGGCTCAAAATCAGTCAGGTCACCGGTGATAAAAGTTAGTATTCGACGTCCATCATTGTCTGAGGACAACAGGAGATGACGGGGAAGTTCAACTTGAGGATATCACTGTGGTCTGCAAAACAGGCTTCGGGGAGGACAGGACACACACAATGTAGTTTTCAGAGGTTAAACTCACCTACGACGTCCAAATGTAATATTTCCAGGCTGCGATGGAAGTTGTAATTCTTTCCATCAGAACTGTAGGCCACACTTTTCTTGTCGCTGTTAAAACCGGATTTTGAGCCACAGGGCAACCCTTCCTGCTCCATCTCAAGGCTGGTCCAACAGCATGCAGGGTCTCCGCGTGTTGGGTGATTAGTTTTCCTGATGGACTTCGTCATTTGGGGCAAATATTCTTATAAGGAATTGTCTTTATTTCACAATTTCAATTATTTTAAATATCTAAAATATGTAGCTATGCCTGTTTCCACACCTCGACCCATTACTGCATGAATACTCCGCTTAATCCAAGTGGGAATTTTGAACATATCTTGCCAAAAAGAAGAACATCCAACAATCTCCTGGTGAAGACGAGTAAAGCATGTTGCGATTTTCTGTACAAAAAGTCTCCATAAAAACAAGTGTCACAACAGGCATTTTTCTTCAATATGAAACAGACTTTCCCCTCTTAGAATTGGAGTTGACACGTTACATAAACGGTGCATGCCTAATGTAACAAATTAAGCAGACTGTCAGGAAAATTCTAACATTTTATCTAATATGGGGAAAAAGGGCAATCTGCAGTTGTTACATCCATTATTTATTCTATAATTAAATATTTGAAGAATACACATTTATAAAATGCATCATGAGCTCAGTTAAACTGTCATACCTCATCAGAACCCAAAATGTAAGCTTGTTTTACGCCGATGTTTGTAAACTGTCATGTTTTGTCATTGATTACCATGTCTTGTCCCTGTGCTTCCCTTCTATTCGTTTCCCTCTGCTGGTCTTATTTGGTTCTTTCCCTCTTTCTATCCCTCTCTCTCCCCCTCCCTCTCTCTCTCTCTCTCTCTCGCTCTCTCTATCGTTCCGTTCCTGCTCCCAGCTGTTCCTCATTCTCCTAACTACCTCATTTACTCTTTCACACCTGTCCCCTATTTTGCCCTCTGATTAGAGTCCCTATTTCTCCCTCTGTTTTCCGCTTCTGTCCTTGTCGGATCATTGTTTGATGTTTGCTGTTCTGTGTCCTTGTTCCGCCCTGTCGTGTTTTTGCCTTCATCAGATGCTGCGTGTGAGCAGGTGTCACCTAAGATATATCCAGGAGTATCGTTTTGTTTAAGACTGGAATAAAGACTCTGTTTATGTTAAGTCGCTTTTGGGTCCTCATTCACCAGCATAACAGAATGATCCGACCAACAATGGACCCAGCGACTACGGATTCTCGCAACACTGCTATCAAGATCCAGGAAGCAATGCTCGGCAGACACGAGCAGGAATTGTCTGCTGCTCGTCATGCCGTTGAGACCCTGGCCGCTCAGGTTTCCAACCTCTCAGGACAGTTTCAGAGTCTTCGTCTCGTGCCACCTGCTACTTCCTGGTCTTCCGAGTCTTCGGAACCTAGGGTTAATAACCCACCATGTTACTCTGGGCAACCCACTGAGTGCCGCTCCTTTCTCACCCAGTGTGATATTGTGTTTTCTCTCCAGCCCAACACATACTCAAGAGAGAGAGCTCGGATCGCCTACGTCATATCACTCCTTACTGGTCGGGCTCGGGAGTGGGGCACAGCTATCTGGGAGGCAAGGGTTGAGTGTACTAACGATTATCAGAGCTTTAAAGAGGAGATGATACGGGTTTTTGATCGTTCAGTTTTTGGGAAGGAGGCTTCCAGGGCCCTGGCTTCCCTATGTCAAGGTGATCGATCCATAACGGATTACTCTATAGAGTTTCGCACTCTTGCTGCCTCCAGTGACTGGAACGAGCCGGCGTTGCTCGCTCGTTTTCTGGAGGGACTCCACGCTAAGGTTAAAGATGAGATTCTCTCCCGGGAGGTTCCTTCCAGCGTGGACTCTTTGATTGCACTCGCCATCCGCATAGAACGACGGGTAGATCTTCGTCACCGAGCTCGTGGAGGAGAGCTCGCGTTAACGGTGTTCCCCCTCTCCGCATCTCAACCATCTCCTCTCACCGGCTCAGAGACTGAGCCCATGCAGCTGGGAGGTATTCGCATCTCGACTAAGGAGAGGGAACGGAGAATCACCAACCGCCTTTGCCTCTATTGCGGTTCTGCTGGACATTTTGTTATTTCATGTCCAGTAAAAGACAGAGCTCATCAGTAAGCGGAGGGCTACTGGTGAGCGCTACTACTCAGGTCTCTCCATCAAGATCCTGTACTACATTGTCGGTTCATCTACGCTGGTCTGGTTCAGCTGCTTCCTGCAGTGCCTTGATAGACTCTGGGGCTGAGGGTTGTTTTATGGACGAAGCATGGGCTCGGAAGCATGACATTCCTCTCAGACAGTTAGGGAAGCCCACGCCCATGTTCGCCTTAGATGGTAGTCTTCTCCCCAGTATCAGATGTGAGACACTACCTTTAACCCTCACAGTATCTGGTAACCACAGTGAGACCATTTCCTTTTTGATTTTTCGTTCACCTTTTACACCTGTTGTTTTGGGTCATCCCTGGGTAGTATGTCATAATCCTTCTATAAATTGGTCTAGTAATTCTATCCTATCCTGGAACGTTTCTTGTCATGTGAAGTGTTTAATGTCTGCTATCCCCCCTGTTTCTTCTGTCCCCTCTTCTCAGGAGGAACCTGGTGATTTGACAGGAGTGCCGGAGGAATATCATGATCTGCGCACGGTCTTCAGTCGGTCCAGAGCCAACTCCCTTCCTCCTCACCGGTCGTATGATTGTTGTATTGATCTCCTTCCGGGAACCACTCCTCCTCGGGGTAGACTATACTCTCTGTCGGCTCCCGAACGTAAGGCTCTCGAGGATTATCTGTCTGTTTCTCTTGACGCCGGTACCGTGGTGCCTTCTTCCTCTCCCGCCGGAGCGGGGTTTTTTTTGTTAAGAAGGACGGTACTCTGCGTCCATGCGTGGATTATCGAGGACTGAATGACATAACGGTTAAGAATCGTTATCCGCTTCCCCTTATGTCGTCAGCCTTCGAGATTCTGCAGGGAGCCAGGTGCTTTACTAAGTTGGACCTTCGTAACGCTTACCATCTCGTGCGCATCAGAGAGGGGGACGAGTGGAAAACGGCGTTTAACACTCCGTTAGGGCATTTTGAATACCGGGTTCTGCCGTTCGGTCTCGCTAATGCTCCAGCTGTCTTTCAGGCATTAGTTAATGATGTACTGAGAGACATGCTGAACATCTTTGTTTTCGTTTACCTTGACGATATCCTGATTTTTTCACCGTCACTCGAGATTCATGTTCAGCACGTTCGACGTGTACTCCAGCGCCTTTTAGAGAATTGTCTCTACGTGAAGGCTGAGAAGTGCGCCTTTCATGTCTCCTCTGTCACATTTCTCGGTTCTGTTATTTCCGCTGAAGGCATTCAGATGGATCCCGCTAAGGTCCAGGCTGTCAGCGATTGGCCCGTTCCTAAGTCACGTGTCGAGTTGCAGCGCTTTCTCGGTTTCGCTAATTTCTATCGGCGTTTCATTCGTAATTTCGGTCAAGTGGCTGCTCCTCTCACAGCTCTGACTTCTGTCAAGACGTGCTTTAAGTGGTCCGGTTCCGCCCAGGGAGCTTTTGATCTCCTCAAGAAGCGTTTTACGTCCGCTCCTATCCTTGTTACTCCTGACGTCACTAAACAATTTATTGTCGAGGTTGACGCTTCAGAGGTGGGCGTGGGAGCCATTCTGTCCCAGCGCTTCCATTCTGACGATAAGGTCCATCCTTGCGCTTATTTTTCTCATCGCCTGTCGTCATCGGAACGCAACTATGATGTGGGTAACCGCGAACTGCTCGCCATCCGCTTAGCCCTAGGCGAATGGCGACAGTGGTTGGAGGGGGCGACCGTCCCTTTTGTCGTTTGGACTGACCATAAGAACCTTGAGTACATCCGTTCTGCCAAACGACTTAATGCACGTCAAGCTCGTTGGGCGTTGTTTTTCGCTCGTTTCGAGTTCGTGATTTCTTATCGCCCGGGAAATAAGAACACCAAGCCTGATGCCTTATCCCGTCTCTTTGGTTCTTCTGTGGCTTCTACCGACCCCGAGGGGATTCTCCCTGAGGGGCGTGTTGTCGGGTTGACTGTCTGGGGAATTGAGAGACAGGTAAAGCAAGCGCTCACTCACACTGCGTCGCCGCGCGCTTGTCCTAGTAACCTTCTGTTCGTTCCTGTCTCTACTCGTCTGGCTGTTCTTCAGTGGGCTCACTCTGCCAAGTTAGCTGGCCACCCCGGCGTTCGGGGTACGCTTGCTTCTATTCGCCAGCGGTTTTGGTGGCCTACTCAGGAGCGTGACACGCGCCGTTTCGTGGCTGCTTGTTCGGACTGCGCGCAGACTAAGTCAGGTAACTCTCCTCCTGCCGGTCGTCTCAGACCGCTTCCCATTCCTTCTCGACCATGGTCTCACATCGCCTTAGACTTTATTACCGGTCTGCCTTTGTCTGCGGGGAAGACTGTGATTCTTACGGTTGTCGATAGGTTCTCTAAGGCGGCACATTTCATTCCCCTCGCTAAGCTTCCTTCCGCTAAGGAGACGGCACAAATCATCATTGAGAATGTGTTTAGAATTCATGGCCTCCCGTTAGACGCCGTTTCTGACAGAGGTCCGCAATTCACGTCACAGTTTTGGAGGGAGTTCTGTCGTTTGATTGGTGCTTCCGTCAGTCTCTCTTCCGGGTTTCATCCCCAGTCTAACGGTCAAGCAGAAAGGGCCAATCAGACGATTGGTCGCATATTACGCAGCCTTTCTTTTCGTAACCCTGCGTCTTGGGCAGAACAGCTCCCTTGGGCAGAATATGCTCACAACTCGCTTCCTTCGTCTGCTACCGGGCTATCTCCGTTTCAGAGTAGTCTTGGGTACCAGCCTCCTCTGTTCTCGTCCCAGCTCGCCGAGTCCAGCGTTCCCTCCGCTCAGGTTTTTGTCCAACGTTGTGAGCGCACCTGGAGGAGGGTCAGGTCTGCACTTTGCCGTTACAGGGTGCAGACTGTGAGAGCCGCCAATAAACGTAGGATTAAGAGTCCTAGGTATTGTCGCGGTCAGAGAGTGTGGCTTTCCACTCGTAACCTTCCCCTTACGACAGCTTCTCGCAAGTTGACTCCGCGGTTCATTGGTCCGTTCCGTGTCTCTCAGGTCGTCAATCCTGTTGCTGTGCGACTGCTTGGGAGGGTTACGGTCCTGAGGAGAGGAGTTGGGTTCCATCTCGGGACGTGCTGGACCGTTCGTTGATTGATGATTTCCTCCGTTGCCGCCAGGGTTCCTCCTCGAGTGCGCCAGGAGGCGCTCAGTGAGTGGGGGGGTACTGTCATGTTTTGTCATTGATTACCATGTCTTGTCCCTGTGCTTCACTTCTATTCGTTTCCCTCTGCTGGTCTTATTTGGTTCTTTCCCTCTTTCTATCCCTCTCTCTCCCCCTCCCTCTCTCTCTCTCTCTCTCTTGCTCTCTCTATCGTTCCGTTCCTGCTCCCAGCTGTTCCTCATTCTCCTAACTACCTCATTTACTCTTTCACACCTGTCCCCTATTTTGCCCTCTGATTAGAGTCCCTATTTCTCCCTCTGTTTTCCGCTTCTGTCCTTGTCGGATCATTGTTTGATGTTTGCTGTTCTGTGTCCTTGTTCCGCCCTGTCGTGTTTTTGCCTTCATCAGATGCTGCGTGTGAGCAGGTGTCACCTAAGATATATCCAGGAGTATCGTTTTGTTTAAGACTGGAATAAAGACTCTGTTTATGTTAAGTCGCTTTTGGGTCCTCATTCACCAGCATAACATAAACAAAGCAAATGTCAACAAACACTAGGCCAATATAGCCTCAAAACATGATTTAAACTATAATTTTCATATCATGGATGGTCAGTCCTTGCATCCATACCTCTGTCTATGAATTTGAGAGTGGCTTTTCCAGCCCCATCCCTTAGCTTTTTACTGAAATAGGGGCTGGGAGTTCCCTTTGTTATTGTGCCAACTAAAGATTGCCGCTTTTAAAAAGAGTTCACTCAAATTACAAAATGACATACTGGTTTCCTTACCCTGTCTTGTCTATACACCCACTCCAATTTGCTTACCTCCCCAATAGGTCCAAAGACGACGCAATCGCAACGACACTGCACACTTCCCTAACCCATCTGGACAAGAGGAATACCTATGTGAGAATGCTGTTCATTGACTACAGCTCAGCATTTAATTAACACCATAGTACCCTCCAAACTCATCCCTGGGTCTCGACCCCGCCCTGTGCAACTGCGTACTGGACTTCCTGACGGGCCGCCCCCAGGTGGTGAGGGTAGGTAACAACATCTCCACCCCGCTGATCCTCAACACTGGGGCCCCACAAGGGTGCGTTCTGAGCCCTCTCCTGTACTCCCTGTTCACCCACGACTGCGTGGCCATGCACGCCTCCAACTCAATCATCATGTTTGCGGACGACACTACAGTGGTAGGCTTGATTACCAACAACGACGAGACGGCCTACAGGGAGGAGGTGAGGGCCCTCGGAGTGTGGTGTCAGGAAAATAACCTCACACTCAACGTCAACAAAACAAAGGAGTTGATTGTGGACTTCAGGAAACAGCAGAGGGAGCACCCCCCTATCCACATCGACGGGACAGTAATGGAGAGGGTAGTAAGTTTTAAGTTCCTCGGCGTACACATCACGGACAAACTGAATTGGTCCACCCACACAGACAGCGTTGTGAAGAAGGCGCAGCAGCGCCTCTTCAACCGCAGGAGGCTGAAGAAATTTGGCTTGTCACCAAAAGCACTCACAAACTTCTACAGATGCACAATTGAGAGCATCCTGTCGGGCTGTATCACCGCCTGGTACGGCAACTGCTCCGCCCACAACTGGAAGGCTCTCCAGAGGGTAGTGGGGTCTGCACAACGCATCACTGGGGGCAAACTACCTGCCCTCCAGGACACCTACACCACCGGATGTCACAGGAAGGCCATAAAGATCATCAAGGACAACAACCACCCGAGCCACTGCCTGTTCACCCCGTTATCATCCAGAAGGCGAGGTCAGTACAGGTGCATCAAAGCAGGGACCGAGAGACTGAAGAACAGCTTCTATCTCAAGGCCATCAGACTGTTAAACAGCCACCACTAACATTGAGTGGCTGCTGCCAACATACTGACTCCACTCCAGCTCACTTTAATAACGGAAATTGATTGGGAATTGATCAATAATGTATCACTAGCCACTTTAAACAATGCCACTTAATATAATGTATATACTGTACTCTATATCATCTACTGCATCTTGCCATCTATATGTAATACATGTATCACTAGCCACTTAACTATGCCACTTTATGTTTATATACCCTACACTACTCATCTCATATGTATATACTGTACTCGATACCATCTACTGCATCTTGTCTATGCCGTTCTGTACCATCACTTATTCATATATCTTTATGTACATATTCTTTATCCCTTTACACTTGTGTGTATAAGGTAGTAGTTGTGGAATTGTTCGGTTAGATTACTCGTTGGTTATTACTGCATTGTCAGAACTAGAAGCACAAGCATTTCGCTACACTCGCATTAACATCTGCTAACCATGTGTATGTGACATAAAATTTGATTTGATTTGACAAGGTATGACTGCAATCTATGATATGGTTTTGTTTCATGGCACTGTTTATTGCTTTAGCATTTGTGGAAGAAATTCTATTTAACATGGTACTGGTATTAGCATTTTTCACACATCATGTTCAAATCATCTATAAGGGACTTCGTTGAGCTACACAATCAATTTTAGATACTTTCAGATGATTTGTACATGATGCGTGGTCCTCTCAAATATGTGTCCTTGGCCTGGCTTACTCAAATACTCAAGATGCATATTTCCTCCTTCACTAATGCAACATAATTGAATGTGTAAGCAAATGTAAGAAAATGTTTAACTCTTATCACATAGCTTTCACCCATCATGCCATATTGGCAATTACCTCAAGGGAAAGATCATTTATAAGAAAGAGCATTTAATATGCTTGACTGTTCCCATTAGAATGCTTGGTGGTCTGCACTCTCCAGCCTGCAGGCAGTTGGATAAATAATGGGAGCTCCTGAGTTCCTCAGACTCTGTGATCCCCAACCTGTGAAATCTCCACGCACTCAATGATCCATTTCTCTAATCAAACCAGTGTAAAGACAATGCAAACACTCACTCATTCCCTACTCAACATACAAACAATAGCTCTCACCATAAGCCAGCCGTGAATCCCTGGCACAGGACCACCCACTCTACAGAGATCCATATGTCAGAGCCTGGGAGATGTAAAAGGATGGTGAGGAAATGTGATTCTTAAACAGTGACTCTGCCCTGGTGTTTCAGCTGAGTGTGAGCCAGCATCAGACACCTCCTGGCTCTGAGGAGCATTGCTTTCACAAGATTATAACAAGTGCTGATTTATTTCCCTGGAAACAATATGATTGGATGAAAATAAAAAATTTAAAAGCCAAACTATGTTCTCTGCATTTTACGTATCCCAGGATAACCCTTCAAGCATTGTAAAACTTCACTTTGGCAATAAAGAGTTGATATAGTAAACATCAGTGAATCTCCTGGTCCCCGATCAGAATGTGCTTTAGCCAACTCCCCTGACAGCCATTGTCATGTTACATATGTCATGCCATACATACAACTATGGGAAATCATTGGATCGTTCATGACAGTCTGAGGAGTTGGCTAAGCACATATCAATCTACAACCAGGCTGGATCCTTGATGGGGCTGCCATCAAAAGAACATGTGGGTGTTGAGAGGAGGATGGGAGTCATTCATATCCAGCTCCACGAGGGGGCAAAAGGTGGCTTAGCTCCCTCATTTGAAACTTGTGCCCCCTCAGTTTTAGCTTTATGTCCCTATATAAAAATTGCAAAAAAAATGTGAATGATTGAAGGTTGGCGCAAAATCTGTATCTCTGCTGCGCTTTGTTAACACAATGGACAGAGTGCCGCGGCTGTGTATGGGGGCTATGGAATTGGAAAGCCACCGGGCCTGTTAGATATGACTCCTTTGGGTTTCCATAAAAAGTGGTAAAAAACACTTCAACTGTGGTAGGCTAAGTGAATAACGTGGTTTGATTTATAAGGGCGGGGTCAAGTTCACAGTTGAAGCTGCTTCACTCAACCCTGCCTCACACCCCACCACTAGAGTTTATTTAGCTTCTTATCTAGCTGTAAAAAGCATTAGTGTTATTAGCCTTAGCCTATTTAGCTAGATCAAACCAGCTAACCCAATTGAGGTGATTTGTGATGTGTTGAACCGCAGAGTGAAGGAAAAGCAGTCAACAAGTGCTTAGCATATGTGGGAACTCCTCAAGACCGTTTGAGAGAATACCAAGAATGTGCAAAGCTTTCAAAAAGGCAAAGGGTGGCTACTTTGAAAAATATATACATATATTTCTTGGTTTTTACAATGTAGAAAATAGTAAAAATAAATAAAAACCCTTGAATGAGTAGGTGTCCAAACTTTTGACTGGTACTGTACATGTCGCCGATTGTCGACATTATTGAGTTCCTTGTTTCAAACCAGCAATCACTGCGGGGGACATTGGATGCGATAGTCAAGAGGGGAGGGGAGTAGTGGACTTGTTCTGTCTATGATGGAATATTCTCTCCAAAAAAGGAACTTGCCAAGGTGTTTAGCACCATACCCCAAAATGCCACACACGTCACACAATATTCAAAATGAAATCGTGGGGCTCATGAATGAGATTGTCACTGAGGAAATAGTTGAAGAAACCAGAGAATCTTGGTACACAGCTGAAGGTAGATGGGACCAAGAGTCCTACAGGATGTGAAAATATATCCATTGAGTGTAAAATACTGTTCTTCAGCATGTTGGATGCTGTCATTGGTGAAATGTCAGAACAAACGCAACATCCATCTGGTTGAGGCCCTGTGTGCCCTTGACCCAGAGAGCCATGAGTATATAGATGTGATAAAGGTGAAACCACTGCTGGAACTTAGCAAAACAGATTAGGTGATAGCTACTGTAAGTTTAGTGACGCTCACCAGTTTTTGCAGACTGATATCGCCCTCTCCAAATGGAAACCACTTGAAGCTCAACTAATCCAACTGGCATTTGAGGGGAATCTTACAGGAAGATTTCAGGGAAAATGTAATGATCGATTACTCAGGAAGTTCCACAGAGCATCAAGGAGCCTCCAACTCTTCTGAAAGGGTAAGAAACAATCTAGCTGTTTTGCTTTATCAACATCTTTATTTTGTGTGTAAGGCGCTGTCCATGGTGCTGAGAGCACAGTGACGATTTCGCACCAACCTGACTTATTGGTTGAAAGCATTTGAACTTATGTTCATTGTGGTATAGCATGATATAAGCAGAAATCAATACAGTTCCAATACAAGATCCCAAATGATGCCCCTGGGTATAGCTACATATCGGTACGTTTCATCATAGAACGATATTCGATTATGGTTTTCTTGATAGCCTATTGGTTTTCGTGGTTGTAAATGGAACTGTTGGTATTGTTTATGCTAGGCTGGCATTGCTTAATTGATTCTATGGGTCGAATTTGATACACAGAAGTGCATTGTGCCATATCACAACGTGTTGCTGAACTGATGAGCGGCAAATTTTCCATGTTTGAAGCGGGCCTATACTGTAGGCCTATTTATTTGGCAAGACAGCTGTGCATGGCTGCATCTCACTGTAGTAGGCTGTATGCTGTTTTGGATCTCAAGTCACCTTTTGTTTACTGCGTTTGTTTACTGTAACTATCCTAAATATAGATTGTGTCATGCCTTTAGCGATCTGATATTTTGTTTACTAGGCCTACTACTTGATACCTTTGTTTTGTTCTGTATGCAGTCATTCATTCCCAGTTGTGTCGGTATTCTAAGCCAAACTGCTGTTCAGTATTTTTGTTTGCATGAATGTATAACTAGGCTAATACTTTCAGCATTTAGCTAGCATTATTTTGGTAAAACAGCAGTGTGTACGGTTGCATTCAAATAGGCTGCTTAATAGGTGAATTGCCTCATCTATCTTGTAGCCTGTATTCATTACCAAAACGGCCTTGCTACTTTAGTGTGTATGGCGCTGCCCATGGTGCTGATACAGCGCACGAGACTACAGATTTCGCACTAACCTACACTATATATACACGCAAGAGTATGTGGACACCCCTTCAAATTAGTGGATTCGGCTATTTCAGCCATACCCGTTACTGACAGGTGTATAAAATCAAGCACACAGCCACGCAATCTCCCCAGACAAACATTCGCAGTAGAATGGCCTTACTGAAGAGCTTTGTGACTTTCAATGTGGCACCGTCATAGGATGCCACCTTTCCAACAATTTAGTTCGTCAAATTTCTGCCCTGGTCAACTGTAAGTGCTGTTATTGTGATGTGGAAATGTTTAGGAGCAACAACGGCTCAGCCACAAAGTGGTAGGCCTGACAAGTTCACCGAACGGGACCGCCGAGTGCTGAAGCGCGTACAAATATTCTGTCCTCGATTGCAACACTCACTACAGAGTTACAAACTGCCTCTGGAAGCAACGTCAACACATGAACTGACTAATCTGTATTTGGCGGATGCCAGGACAACGCTACCTGCTCCAATGCATGGTGCCAACTAAAGATTGGTGGAGGAGGAATAATGGTTTGGGGCTGTATTTCATGGTTCAGGCTAGGCCCCTTAGTTTCAGTGAAGGGAAATCTTAACGCTAGAGCATACAATGACATTCTAGACAATTATGTGCTCCAACTTTATGGAAACAGTTTGGGGAAGGCCCTTTCCTGTTTCAGTATGACAATACCCCCATGCACAAAGTGAGGTCCATACAGAAGTGGTTTGTCGAGATCGGTGAAGACCTTGACTGGCCTGATAGCCCTGACCTCAACCCTATTGAACACCCTTGGGATGAATTGGAACACTGACTGCGAGCCAGGCCTAGATTGCCAAAATCAGTGCCCGACCTCATGAATGCTTGAGGCTGAATGGAAGCAATGCTCCAGCACCTAGTGGAAAGCCATATTAATGCCCATGAGTTTGGAATGAAACGTTCAACAAACAGGTGTCCACATACTTTTGGTTATGTAGTGTACCTGTCACTTCAAAAGCCTTCAAGGATCTCAGTCTCTGCATCTTAACTTTGTTTGTGGTGTAGCGTGATGAGCATAATTCAATTTAATTCCAATGCAAGACCGACCCCCCCCCCCCCCCCCCCCCCCCAAAATGTCTAAATTGAATTGCCCCCTTAGTCACCTTATCCTGGTGCCCGGTTTTCTGGTCTCTCCTCCAAACTTAGCCACTCCATCCCTGCATCATTTATCTCTGTTTTTCAGCAGGTTTCCGTGCCAGAGCTCAGAAGGCCCATGCAGTTGCCAGGGTCCAGGGTTGTAAAACGTGAAGGATCCAGGCCGTTACACCCAGGGCTGTTTGCTCATCTTGAGGAAATAGGAGATAGGACGGCCAGGTCCTCCTTGGATTCAGAGGGGGAAGGGAGGAGGGAAGAGCAGGCCAGGGGGAGGCTGGGACTGCCCATGCCAAAACTTACTGCTCTACAGTGTCAAAGAGTGTGTGAGAGTCAGAGTTCGACAGAGGAAGACAGCGAGACGAAAGGAGAAACCGAGTGGGATTGAAACATAGGAGACAGAGTGTAGGCAGACAGAATGAGAGAAAATAAAGGGAAACAACAGATGTTATCTAGTTCTGCTCTCCTAGTACGACTGGTTCTTGCTGCCGCTCCAAAATACTGTACACCATTACGTCACACTGTGTCTGGGAAATCTCCCATATGCACTAAAGTGCGCCGAAGAGCCCAATTTATCTGGAATAGAATCGCTCCTTACACACACACACCTTGACATGTACTGTATGCATGACCAGGTGTGCATACACACACACACACAGGATGTGTTTTGTGAAGGGAGGGAATGAGTGAAAGAATGAGTGATCTGTACAATTAATCGATATGAGTGTGTCAAGTGTGGAAACTTACATCAGATAACGTAAGCCATCTTGTAATATAACTCCACTGTGTATGTGTATAATCTATTCCTCCTGAGCATGTCTAACTCCATGTGAATCTTTATCAGTGTATCATGGTTAATTGTTTACCAGAAAGTGTTACGTTTGTTTACCTGCATTACATTACATGGAAGAAAGACCAACATGAATATCGGGGGCAGTAGATCACCTGCTGGGTGTCGACAAACACTGGCGGTTCAACAATTACCCAACATAGAATTGTTGGGTAATTAATAGAAAATGTCAGCTGATGTTTTGTGGTCTGAGGTGATAGGACAGCCACCAGCTGGGCACAGCCATCATTCATGTTGGTTTTGTTTTTCCTCTTAGAAAAGATAGGCCCTTAAAGTAATGTAAATGGAAAAACACAGGCTAGCTCAAAAATAGCACTGCAATAGCATATCATCACACACCATGGACCCAAACACCCAAATGTTGAGCAGTGAGCGCTCCTTCCCACTCTCTTAACATCTCCACAGAAGCATATTTCTGTACATCTTGAACCTCTTGAGATTGATTTGGAGTTTGTTGACCACTGTCTATAAAGAGAAGATGAAAATACATTTGAAATGTAAGAGCAAAACTTACATTTGCGGCACCACAAAATATTTTATTCACGTGAATGTGTCCTCCAAAGAAATACAGCAAGAAAAACAAGTTTATTTTTCTCTGGATACTCTACATGTAAGTCAATTTCAATGTAGTCATTGCGTGCTAGGATTATGGGACCAAATAAACTCAGCAACAAAAGAAACGCACGTTTTTCAGGACCCTGTCTTCAAAGATGATTCGTAAAAATCCAAATAACTTCACAGATCTTCATTGTAAAGGGTTTAAACACTGTTTCCCATGCTTATTCAATGAACCATAAACAATGAATGAACATGCACCTGTGGAACGGTCGTTAAGACACTAACAGCTTACAGACAGTAGGCAATTAAGGTCACAGTTTAAACTGAAAACTTAGGACACTAAAGAGGCCATTCTACTGATTCTGAAAAACATCAAAATAAAGATGCCCAGGGTCCCTGCTCATCTGCGTGAAAGTGCCTTAGCCATGCTGCAAGGAGGCAGGAGGACTGCAGATGTGGCCAGGGCAATAAATTGCAATGTCCGTACTGTAAGACGCCTAAGACAGCGCGACAGGGAGACAGGACGGACAGCTGATTGTCCTCGCAGTGGCAGACCACGTGTAACAACAACTGCACAGGATCGGTACATCCGAACATCACACCTGCGGGACAGGTACAGGATGGCAACAACAACTGCCCGAGTTACACCAGGAACGCACAATCTGGTGCAGTCCATGAGGAGGAGATGCACTGCAGTGCGAAATGCAGCTGGTGGCCACACCAGATACTGACTGTTACTTTGATTTTGACCCCCCCCCCCCCCTTTGTTCAGGGACACATTACTCCATTTCTGTTAGTCACATGTCTGTGGAACTTGTTCAGTTTATGTCTCAGTTGTTGAATCTTATGTTCATACAAATATTTACAAGTTAAGTTTTCTGAAAATAGATAGAGGATGTTTCTTTTTTTGCTGAGTTAACTAAACATTTGAGCAATTGTATTAGTATAAAATATAATTACCACATTTTTTGAGCATACAATATAGCTCAGTAATTTAATTACTTAATTACTTTATACAGTCATTATTGCTCATCTTTATCAAGGGTGTCAATAATTTCAGGAAAAGCTGGGAAAAGATGGCAACGAAAGCCAGGGTCCAGACCAGAAATGATGGACAAACAGGCAAAGTCAAAGAAAACTCAACCATGAATAAGTGCCCATTTTAGGCTTGTACTACTTTCCACAGCAGTCCAACATGGCACGATTGCATGATGCTATAGAGGAGAACAGTACAGTATTGGAAGTACGTGTCTAGGGGGTTAGTGTAGCCTACTGCAAATATAAATTGAGCCAATCAGCTTAAATTCTAATAGCTCCATGCTTTTCCAGCGCTGAGGTGTAGCCAGTGAGGGTCTGTCTGCCTGAGCAGCATCCTTCATGGGTGGGGTTTAATCCCAGGCCATGTCCTCTTCTGATGATGACAATCAATCAGAGGAATAACTAAATAACTAAAACACTTTTCTTGATCTGTTCTGTTGACATTTGCTCATTTTTCTCTCTTAGTTAATTGTTTGTTCATTTAATTGTCTGTATTTATTGAATCCCCCACTCCCCATCCCTTTCATCCACACCTCTGTATCTCTGTGGTGGCCATCTCCCTCTCCAGGCCCTCAGGTGCCCACAGAACTGACGATCTGCACCACCTCCCCATTCTCCTCTGTTGGCAGATGGATGGATCCCTCCTTCACCTCCATCTCACCCTGCATGGCTGGGGCCAGTTCTGCCACCTGGGAACAGAGAGTTGGGGAGGGAAAGGAGGGGAGGGATGAGAAGGGGAGTGGGGGCGGGAGGAAGAGATGGGGAGGGAAGAAACAAGGGAGGAAGAGGGGTAGGAGAAATGCAGGAGAATATAGGGAAGCCAGGGAAGAGAGAGTGAGGAGGACAGCGGAAGAAGGGGAGATACAGAGAGCAGTGAGTTGGAGGGGAGAGGTGGAGAGAGAGGGAAGATGAAGATGAAACCAAAGTAGAGCGAGAGAAAGAGAGAGACAAGTTATAAAATATAGCTGCAAGCAGACATTGCAGGGTTCAAGCTATGGTCCTAGGTTGACACCTCAACCTAGGATGAGCTTCTTCTGTAATCCTTACTACGCTTGCCAAATATCAGAACTCAAAATCGAACAGATCATGCAGAATGCTTTTCATGTAATTTGGAAAAATGTTCATGACGTTGACTACTTTAAAATGTCTTCTCCAGAACCGCTCCACACCAAATTTGGAGTATAGCATCTATGGATGCACGTCTTCAAACCTCTTAGATGTAAAGTCTTCTGTTTAGGGGACATGCGTGTTTCTGGTACTGGTTCAGACCGACATATTTGCTTATAAATCGTTCTGTGTACACTGAGCAATAGCCTAGGTTCCCAAGGACACAGTAGTATATTTTCTTGCGCCTGTGTGACATAGGATGTGAAACCTGAAACCACTTAAAGCTTGGATGTCCCTCCTACCATTTCATTCACTCTTCCGACTTTCCATCAACTCATGGCTGAACCATATGACAAAGCACATGCCTGCAATCCTTACATCGTAGCGCAGCAGGGGAGAGTGGTTTCATCACTATATCACATTCGGAAATTGATTTATAGCCATTAATCTAAAATTCTTAATAGATTTTAAACAAAAAACAAAGGTCATAGTTCCTAATGAGCTAGATATCTGTGTGACATTCACAGCGGTGGGGGCAGATTTTTTTATCAAGAGAGACACCTTTAGAAAATATGTACTTTACAGTTATAAGGAAGGTTAGTGGTTTTATAATTTGATTATACCGTGTATATTTAGAAAGAATTTAAGTATTTTCCAAGCCTTATTCAAACAGTTTTGTTGAAGAGGAAATATACTGAACAAAAATATAAAAATGCAACATGTAAAGTGTTGGTCCCAAGTTTCATGAGCTGAAATAAAAAAGATCCCTGAAAATTTCCATACGCACAAAATGCATCTCTGAAATGTTGTGCACACATTTGTTTACATCCCTGTTAGTGAGCATTTCTCCTTTGCCAAGATAATCCATCCACCTAACAGGTGTGACATATCCCCAGCATATCAAGCTGATTAAACAGCATGATAATTACACAGGTGCACCTTCTGCTGGGGACAATAAAAGGCCACTAAAATGTGCAGTTTTGTCACAACACAATGCCAAATATGTCTGAAGTTGAGGGAGCGTGCAATTGCCATGCGACTACAGCAATGTCCAACAGAGCTGTTGCCAGAGAATTGAATATTAATTTCTCTACCATTAGCCGCCTCCATCGTTTTGGAGAATTTGTCAGTACGTCCAAAGGGCCTTACAACTGGAGACCACATGTAACCACGCCAGCCCAGGACCTCCACATATGGCTTCTTCACCTGCGGGATGGCCTGAGACGAGCCACCCGGACAGCTGATGAAACTGTTGTCTTACACAACTGTAGAATTCCCGCACAAAATGTCAGAAATCGTCTCAGGGAAGCTCCTCTGCGTGCTTGTTATCCTCACCAGGGAAGGGCTATAGTCTCTAATAAAATGCAGACGTATTATCTCCTGGGCCAACCTCCGATCCGAGAGGCACGGAGAGGTGGAATGGGTAAACCCCAGTAAAAGATGAGTCAAGGAAGAGTCACTGTGCACATAGAGAGAGACATAGAGAGAGACATAGAGAGAGACAGAGAGACAGAGAGACAGAGAGAGAGAGAGAGAGAGAGAGAGAGAGAGAGAGAGAGAGAGAGAGAGAGAGAGAGAGAGAGAGAGAGAGAGAGAGAGAGAGAGAGAGAGAGAGAGAGAGAGAGAGAGAGAGAGAGAGAGAGAGAGAGAGAGAGAGAGAGAGAGAGAGACAGAAAGTGAGAACAGCGTTGAGTCATTCTTTCCTGGCCGAGATGCCAAAGTTCTCCCCAACAGCGTACCTGCAAGGTTTTTTTCTGCATTTTTGAAAATGATTTAGCGTGGGAAAACATTCAGTGTTAACTTAAACAACTAAAAACAGGAAATTGGCTTTAAAAACGGCCATTTTTTTCTCAGCCCCGTGGTAAAACTTTCTAGATATGCAGGAAATTAGCTTTAAAACAGAATTTGTTTCTCTCTGCCTCATGGCAAATGTGTAGAATTACAGGAAATTAGCTTTAAAACAGCAAAAAATGATTGGGTGGAAAAGATGTCAGTTTATGCTGCAAGAGCTCTAATAGGTTGGATGACATCCTCCAGAAGTTGACATAATTACTGTGTAAGTCTATGGAAGGGGGTGAGAACCATGAGCCTCCTAGGTTTTGTATTGAAGTCAATGTACCCAGAAGCTTAAGGCAAAAAAGCAAGTCAATGTACCATATCTTACGGCAAAAAAAGAGCTTCTGGATATCAGGACAGCGATCACTCACCTCGGATTAGACAAAGATTTTTTCTTCAACAAGCAGGACGCACAGGACATTCTTCGAACACCCGACAAGGCCAACATCCCAGTTATTTGCAAGAGGAAGAGACGTAGGTACAGAGGACACAGAGCGGGGTGCCTCGAGAGGACCCGCAGAAGGCGAGTGGGAAAGCTGCCATGACCGTCAATATTACTCGCCAACGTGCAATCATTGGAAAATATATTAGACTAGGTACGATCACGAATATCCTACCAACGGGACATCAAAAACTGTAATATCTTATGTTTCACGGAATCATGGCTGAATGATGAAATGGATATTCAGCTAGCGGGATATACGCTGCACCGGCAAGATAGAACAGCACACTCCGGTAAGACGAGGTGGGCGGTCTGTGCATATTTGTAAACAACAGTTGTTGCACAAAATCTAAGGAAGTCTCTAGATTTTGCTCGCCTGAAGTAGAGGATCTTGCGATAAAATGCAGACCACACTATTTGCCTAGAGAGTTTTCAGCTATACTTTTCGTGGCAGTTTATGTACCACCACAGACAGATGCTGGCACTAAGACCGCACTCAGTCAGCTGTATAAGGAAATACGCAAACAGGAAACCGCTCTACCAGAGGTGGTGCTCCTAGTGGCCGGAGACTTTAATGCAGGGAAACTTAAATCAGTTCTACCTAATTTCGATTAAAGTTAAATGTGCAACCAGAGGGGGGGAAAAATTCTAGATCACCTGTACTCCACACACAGAGACGTGTACAAAGCTCCCACTCGCCCTCCATTTGGTAAATCCGACCAAAATTCTATCCTCCTGATACCTGCTTACAAGCAGGAAGCACCAGTGACTCAGTCTACAAAAAAAACGATCAGATGAAGCAGATGCTAAACTACAGGACTGTTTTGCTATCACAGACAGGAACATATTCCGGGATTCTTCCGATGGCATTGAGGAGTACACCACATCAGTCACTGGCTTTATCAATAAGTGCATCGAGGACGTCGTCCCCACAGTGACTTTACATACATGTGGCCAAAAGTTTTGAGAATGACACAAATATTAATTTCTGCTTCGGTGCTTCAGTGTCTTTAGATATTATTGTCAGATGTTACTATGGAATACTGAAGAATAATTACAAGCATTTCATAAGTGTCAAAGGTTTTTATTGACAATTACATGAAGTTGATGCAAAGAGTATTTGCAGTGTTGACCCTTCTTTTTCAAGACCCCTGCAATCCGCCCTGGCATGCCGTCAATTAACTTCTGGGCCACATCCTGACTGATGGCAGCCCATTCTTGCATAATCAATGCTTGGAGTTTGTAAGAATTTGTGGGGTTTTGTTTGTCCACCCGCCTCTTGAGAATTGACCACAAGTTCTCAATGGGATTAAGGTCTGGGGAGTTTCCTTGCCATGGACCCAAAATATCGATGTTTTGTTCCCCGAGCCACTTAGTTATCACTTTTGCCTTATGGCAAGGTGCTCCATCATGCTGGAAAAGGCATTGTTCGTCACCAAACTGTTCCTGGATAGTTGGGAGAAGTTGCTCTCAGTGGATGTGTTGGTCCCATTCTTTATTCATGGCTGTGTTCTTAGGCAAAATTGTGAGTGAACCCACTCCCTTGGCTGAGAAGCAACGCCACACATGAATGGTCTCAGAATGCTTTACTGTTGGCATGACACAGTACTGATGATAGCGCTCACCTTGTCTTCTCCAGACAAGCTTTTTTCCAGATGCCCCAAACAATCGGAAAGGGGATTCATCAGAGAAAATGACTATACCCCAGTCCTCAACAGTCCAATCCCTGTATCTTTTGCAGAATATTAGTCTGTCCCTGATGTTTTCCTGGAGAGAAGTGGCTTCTTTGCTGCTCTTCTTGACACCAGGCCATCCTCCAAAAGTCTTCGCCTCACTGTGCGTACAGATGCACTCACACCTGCCTGCTGCCATTCCTGAGCAAGCTCTGTACTGGTGGTGCCCCGATCCCGCAGCTGAATCAACTTTAGGAAACGGTTCTGGCACTTGCTGGACTTTCTTGGGCGCCTTCATCACAACAATTGAACCGCTCTCCTTGAAGTTCTTGATGATAAATGGTTGATTTAGGTACAACCTTACTGGCAGCAATATCCTTGCCTGTGAAGCCCTTTTTGTGCAAGCAATGATGACAGCACGTGTTTCCTTGCAGGTAACCGTGTTTGACAGCGGAAGAACAATGATTCCAAGCATCACCCTCCTTTTGAAGCTTCCAGTCTGTTATTCGAACTCAATCAGCATGACAGAGTGATCTCCAGCCTTGTCCTCGTCAACCCTCACACCTGTGTTAACGAGAGAATCACTGACATGATGTCAACTGGTCCTTTTGTGGCAGGGCTGAAATGCAGTGGAAATGTTTTTTGGGGATTCAGTTCATTTGCATGGCAAAGAGGGACTTTGCAATTAATTGCAATTCATCTGATCACTCTTCATAACATTCTGGAGTATATGCAAATTGCCATCATACAAACTGAGGCAGCAGACTTTGTGAAAATGTATATTTGTGTCATTCTCAAAACTTTTGGCCACGAATGTACATACCCCAACCAGAAACCATGGATAACAGGCAACATTCACACTGAGCTAAAGGGTAGAGCTGCCACTTTCAAGGTGCGGGACTCTAACCCGGAAGCTTATAAGAAATCCTGCTATGCCCTCCAACGAACCATCAAACAGGCAAAGCATCAATACAGGGCTAAGATTGAATCGTACTACACCGGCTCTGACACTCGTCTTATGTGGCAGGGCTTGCAAACTATTACAGACTACAAAGGGAAGCACAGCCGCGAGCTGCCCAGTGACACAAGCCTACCAGATGAGCTAAATCACTTCTATGTTTGCTTCGAGGCAAGCAACACTGTGGCATACATGAGAGCATCAGCTGGTCCGGACGACTGTGTGATCACGCTCTCCGTAGCCGACGTGACTAAGACCTTTAAACAGGTCAACATTCACAAGGCTGTGGGGCCAGATGGATACCAGGACGTGTGCTCTGGGCACGTGCTGACCAACTGGCAGGTGTCTTCACTGACATTTTCAACATGTCCCTGATTGAGTCTGTAATACCAACATGTTTCAAGCAGACCACCATAGTCCCTGTGCCCAAGAACACGAATGCAAACTGCCTAAATAACTACAGACCCGTAGAACTCACGTCCATAGCCATTGTAGTGCTTTGAAAGGCTGGTAATGGCTCACATCAACACCATTATCCCAGAAACCCTAGACCCAGTCCAATTTGCATAGCGCCAAACAGATCCACAGATGATGCAACTTCTATTTCACTCCACACTGCCCTTTCCCACCTGGACAAACGTAACACCTATTTGAGAATGCTATTTGTTGACTACAGCTCAACGTTCAACACCATAGTACCCTCAAAGCTCATCACTAAACTAAGGATCCTGGGACTAAACACCTCCCTCTGCAACTGAATCCTGGACTTCCTGACGGGCCGCCCCCAGGTGGTGAGGATAGGTAGCGACACATCTGCCACGCTGATCCTCAACACTGGAGCCCCTCAGGGGTGCGTGCTCAGTCTCCTCCTGTACTCCCTGTTCAACCACGACTGTGTCATGATGTGACCCTCTTTGGGGATAGCGAGTACCATCCCCCTCTCTCTCCACCATCCCCCCTCTCTCTCTCACCACCTCTATCTCTTCCCCCAACAACCAGGCTCTGTTATCGCAGGTCATAAATTCCTAGAGGAGTCTCTCTCCTCATAGCCAGACAGTTCTCAAGTTCTATGATGGAGAAGAGGTTCCTTTGTTCTCCTGTGAAACCTTCTCTCTTCTCACTGTACCAATTCGGCCACTTGGGTACATTTGGGCAACTTGTGTGGGACACCTGGGTGACTACATGCTCAATGTCATGTAGCTCACTCATTCCTGAAGATATCTTTCTGAAACTTTTTTCAAATACTGTTGCCATCTTATGTTCTGTATCGAAATTATCCACAGCATCATATCTGAATGTTTGGCTGTTCTTGTTCAGTTGAAAGATGATGCAACAACAATAAAAAAACAGAAAACGTATGTTTATTTCCTTGTATTTTCTTCTACCAGATCTATATTCTCCTACATTCAATTCACATTTCTACAAACTTCAAAGTGCTTCCTTTCAAATGATACCAAGAACATGCATATCCTTGCTTCTGGGCCTGAGATACAGACAGTTAGATTAGGGTATGTCTTCAGGCAGAAATTGAGAGAAGGGGGGGGTATCCCAAAGAAGTTAATGAAGGAAACTCCAATTCCCGTTGGAGTTTAACTAAGTCATAGGCCCGCCCCATGAGCACAGACATTGATCTGGCATCATGGGACAGCCCTTTCCTACGGTTATGGATATAACCCCCACATTGGGAATTTCCCAGTAGACCAGTACCTCGATCACAGAG
Organism: Salvelinus fontinalis; assembly: GCF_029448725.1. Taxonomy (NCBI): domain Eukaryota; kingdom Metazoa; phylum Chordata; class Actinopteri; order Salmoniformes; family Salmonidae; genus Salvelinus; species Salvelinus fontinalis. The sequence continues at coordinate 16,414,563 of NC_074676.1, forward strand.
GGAGCTAAGGTTTGAATACAGACCATGTGTACCTCAACCATCGAGGGAGCTAAGGTTGTAATGGTTGCTGAATCTTTTAACCATACCATGTGGTTAAACTCTGAGACTAACTGATACCGACAGAATAAGAGCAAATCTTTGATACTAATTACTAGTCTGCAGCTAGAAATTCTACCATTGAACGCGAAGACCGACAACCGCCAAAACATCTATCTATAAGAACATTTCTGAATGTTACTCTGAAATATCCATTCTAACCAAAGACTCTAGGGACGCAGAGAGAATCTCGGCTGAACTCTCCAACAGAAAAGGACAATTCCAACAGAGATGACGACGACACACTGAGCGTAAATATATATATTGATTGCAATTATTCCCGAATGAGTGAGCGTTCATGTGCAAAGGATTAGCATTTCAATTGTTAGAATTATCAACTGTGTAGTGTCTTTTGTCTTTCGCGCCTTCTCAGTCCCTTTGTCTACCAAGCCGCCATACCAGTTTAGCCCACTAGGGCACATCCCCTATCATTTCTTTGTAACCATATCTACTTTGTTTGTTTGTTTATGCATTTCTGTGATTATTTTGTTAGTTAATAAATAAATGATTGAGACAATTGATGTATGGATGATTCATAGTGAAGACTGGGTTCGTGCAGATAACCAACAATTTACGATGTTTGGAATGAGACTTATGTGAGGTAAAGAATAATTCATTAATTAGAAGATTAATTGATCAGATATTAAAGTATCTGAAAGTTATATTAGGAAAATTATAACTTTGTAATCTGAATATTTTCCTTGGTGCCCCGACTTCCTAGTTAATTACATTTACGTGATTAGTTTAATCACGTAATAATAATTACAGAGAATTGATTTGATAAAATAACAGTCTTCAGTTTAATGATGCCAAAGACACGACAACTGCATGGCCAGGCACGACTCCAACACCATCATTAAGTTTGCAGACGACACAACAGTGGTAGGCCTGATCACCAACAACGATGAGACAACCTATAGGGAGGTCAGAGACCTGGCCGGATGGTGCCAGAATAACAACCTATCCCTCAACGTAACCAAGACTAAGGAGATGATTGTAGACTACAGGAAAAGGAGGACCGAGCACGCTCTGTAGTGGAGCAGGTTGAGAGCTTCAAGTTCCTTGGTGTCCACATCACCAACAAACTAGAATGGTCCAAACACACCAAGACAGCCATGAAGAGGGCACGACAAAGCCATTTCCGCCTCAGGAAACTAAAAAGATTTGTCATGGGTCCTCAGATCCTCAAAAGGTTCTACAGCTGCAACATCGAGAGCATCCTGACTGGTTGCATTACTGCCTTGTACCGCAATTGCTCGGCCCAGTACATCACTGAGGCTAAGCTGCCTGCCATCCAGGACATCTATACCAGGCGGTGTCAGAGGAAGTCCCTAAAAATTGTCAAAGAGCCCAGCCACCCCAATCATAGACTGTTCTCTCTACTACCACATGGCAAGCGGTACCGGAGTGCCAAGTCTAGGACAAAAAGCCAACAGTTTTTTTCCCAACAGTTTTTACCCCCAAGCCATAAGACTCCTGAACAGGTAATCAAATGGCTACCCAAACTATTTGCATTGTGTGCCCCCCCAACCCCTCTTTTACGCTGCTGCTACTCTCTGCTTATCATATATGCAGTATCACTTTAACCATATCTACATGTACATACTACCTCAATCAGCCTGACTAACTGGTGCCTGTATATAGCCTCGCTGCTGTAATTTTTCACTGTCTTTTTACTGTTGTTTTTATTTCTTTACTTACCACCTACTGTTCACATATTACCTTCTTTTTTTTTAATTGCACTGTTGGTTAGAGCCTGTAAGTAAGCATTTAACTGTAAGGTCTACACCTGTTGTATTCGGCGCATGTTACAAATAAACGTAGATTTGATTTGAAGCTAGCTGTCCTCTGGCTACACCATGGTGCTACCCTACAGCATGCTGGTGTGGCTACTGTAGACCTTAATTGCAAAATAGTGTGTTTTAATAAATTATTTGGTGACATGAGATTATATTTAGCATAGTTGTACATGAAATTCACTGAGGATGGTCCTCCCCTTCCTCCTCTGAGAAGCCTCCACTGATCCCCAAGTTACCCAAGCTATTGCACACAGAAGTGTCTGGTGCACCAGACTAGCCAACACAAGACAAAGGTGAGTGGATACCAGCTGGTGTCTGATCTGGACAACAGTATTATATCCACACTGAAAAGATTTCACTAGATTAAACCAAACTCTCATGACATCAACATAAGTAACAGCCATGAAATCAGCCCTGCAACAGAAAGCGCACAGCTTAAACTATGCGACCACCTTGCTACAGCATCCAACCAAACACATCTAATAGTAAGTTGTACCACCTCCCAAGCATATCCCAGGATCGTATCCATCAGAGCACACCATAGGAAACCATTTAAATGTGTTTTTCAACAGAAAAATAAAACAAGAGGTTGTTATTGAGCAAGTCCTGGTAGTCCCTCCCTGTTTCAGTCAGCTTTCTTCCATTTGGTGCCTAATGAATATGACCCAGGTGTCAAACTAAAAAAACTCTTTCTATTCATCTACGCAATTGTTTTTCATCTGGTTATAACAGGCATCTCTGGCACCGTATGAGGACCCCGCCCAGGACCAGACCCTGTTAGGGTGTAATAGGGCCAGCTTTAGACCTGACCAGTGTCTGAACCATCACAAGGCTAAATGTAAAAAAACATAGCATAATCTGTCACGAGGCCAAACAGGCCTTCCTGTTCGGAAATATCTTATTTGAATCTAGCTTGTGTACTTTATTTGATCTAGCTTGTGTAATGGAAACTATTAAATAAAGAGGGAGAAAAAATGTAAAAGATAAATAAATAAAAAGCTGAAGTAATTTTTCAAGAGCTTAGTTATAAATGCTACCATATGTTTGGGAAAACAGTTCGACACATTTCAGGGAGGGGAAAATGTAGTGACCTTTCCATGACCTTAGAATTGGAAAGGGTGGCACCCCAACGGTCAGTATTGGCCTTGAGTGTACATCTCCTCACAAGCCCACTGTGATTGATTTGCTAAATGTTTAAAGGCCCACTCTGACATTTACAGACGTTTTTATATGAATTTGAATGTTAGCCAACATTTCTCAAACACCAATCCTTCAGCTTTATAGCAAACAAGGTGAAATTTTGGTGGCCACCGTTTTGTTGAATTTCAAAATAAAGAGTGGGCTCTAAAACTTTGTTAAATGACAATGGAGTAGTCTCTCTTTGAGTAGCCAGTTGTATTCTCTCCGCTGCCTGGTCCATATGCCCTTGGTTAACCCAAGAGGCTTAATTTCATCTCTTGGGAACAGAAAATTGGAGATTGATCAGGGCCCGGTCAACTTTGTTGATTTCTGTCAAGCTGTCTGTGTACAATCAACCATTAGAACAAATAAAGCCCATTCACAAAAGTGTACACAAACAACGGTCTGATTGCTGAGAGAGGGGAGAGAAGTGAAATGGAACCCAGACCGCAGCTCAACACAATGCATGGGGTGGCAATCATGTATACATCTATAGAAACATCACAAACACAAGCCTGGTGGAAGTATTAATTTAGGATGTCTATGGTTCCAAGAGGGGAATGGGGGACAGGTGGGACAAATTACAGAACTGACAAAGTGATGTGGGGAGGACCAGATGACACCAGGGATGACAGAGGATGCCATGCCTCATTCAGCTAGTCGCCCAAAAAAAGTGATAGGTGGCGGGCAGGATATTCTCTGTGTATGCATAGGTATACAATCACATCAGTCCAAATGAACAAGGAGACTCAAATTACTCCAACTCCGAGCAGGACTGGCATTTCTACAAACAGCCAAACAAATCACTTTTAAAAGAGCCAAGCTTTTTTCGGGTACTCTTTTTATAATGTCACGCAGGGACGAATCGGCGATGGGACGAATCGGAGATATCCATATAAAACTTGACTTTTGGGGAAGTGAGCAAACCAAGCATTACGGAGGACATGTGGCATTCAACATGGTTTTCAAAAACAAAACATGAGTGAAAAACTAAGCGAAGGTCTCGTTCTTTTGTTGTGTTTCTGGCCTTGCCAATTTGACCACATAAAAGGAGGGACTGCTGTGGGTGCCTGTGTACCCTTACTGCTTTCAACACATGGCTCCCATTCTCTGAACTCAACCATCAAGGGATTCAAAGCTAATCTAGTAATTATTACTTTCCTCTTTCTGAAGATGCATCTGTGCATTTTACATTGTTAAATTAAAACACCAACTGTAGGACTTAAAGGAGAAGGGCATTCGCTTTGAATGAAAGCATGACAATAGGGAGAAAAGCAGAGTGTTGAGTACCTGCAAGCAGTTTGGTGAAATTGCTAATTATTACACTGGCATTTTGATTTCAACATGTCACTAATTATAAGGAGAAAGAGCATCGCACCACATAGTTTTACTGGGATATTGTACAAGATGGTGTGAGTCATTTAAAGGGGGTGTGAGAGACTGAATGTCTGTGTGAGCTCTTAACCACTCAGGTATATTTAGAACCCAACCCTCTATACTCCTCCCCCACCTCACCTACCCCTAATGTCCCTAACATCTGAACCAGCTTTAACACCCCTACCCAAAACCAATTCTTCCTTTGGACGCCTCTCCTTCCAGTTCTCTGCTGCCAATGACTGGAACGAACTACAAAAATCTCTGAAACTGGAAACACCCATCTCCCTCACTAGCTTTAAGCACCAGCTGTCAGAGCAGCTCATAGATTACTGCACCTGTACATAACCCATCTACAATTTAGCCCAAACAACTACCTCTTTACCTACTGTATTTATTTATTAATTTATTTTGCTCCTTTGCACCCCATTATTTCTGTCTCTACTTTGCACTTTCTTCCAATGCAAACCAACCATTCCAGTGTTTTTTTTAGTTTTATTTTACTTGCTGTGTTGTACTCACTTCGCCTCCATGGCCTTTTTATATTTTTATTTATTTATACATATATCTGTTTGCCTTCACCTCCCTTATCTCACCTCACTTGCTCACATTGTATATAGACTTATTTATTTTTATTTATTTCACTGTATTATTGACTATATGTTTGTTTTTACTCCATGTGTAACTATGTGTTGTTGTATGTGTCGAACTGCTTTGCTTTATCTTGGCCAGGTCGCAATTGTAAATGAGAACGTGTTCTCAATTTGCCTACCTGGTTAAATAAAGGTTAAATAAAATAAATAAATAAATAAAAACACAACACCCATTCAACCACCTACTCTAACATCATCTACAAATACCTACTTCATCCATATCCTCTCCTTATTTCCCCCTCACCTCCACAATACCTTACACTAATCCACCCCCCTCCAGAGGCCTGTGATGCCACCATCAAGTGGTGGTTAATCATGTTAAGGTTAGAGTTTACTAGTGTCTGGAAATAAATATTGATAATGGAAAGAAGTGGAAGGCGCTCAATCAACGCGAGTCGAGATGCAACTAAAACATTTGATCATCATTGAAAAGGTGCACGGATGCGCCTTTTCCTTTTCAGTGAATATTGATAACCCATTTATTTGTCTCTGCCTGCAAATCGCCCCGCTCCTAGAAGGTAGGCTATAGGCTATGCAAAATGTAAAAGAAAGTGCATGTATCCGCTCTCATCATTGTTGCTGCTTCAAGTTAAGTAGCCTACCTCTCCTAGTTGGGTTTGCGAGATCCGCTGCGCGTGTGGTCTCTATTAAATAGAGTAGGCTATATGCAAGGAAATGAAGGAAATGTACGTCCTAAATATGATTCAAGTTTAAGCCTACCACATTGTCTGGTAATAAATATTGATCACTCATATTTGTCTCTGCCTCCAAGCATTCTGCTCCTATTAAGGTATGCTATTATGCAACACATAGCTCAAGAGAAAGTGCAAGTGTCCATTCTTGAGCCAACTCTGTCTCTCTTTCAAACTAAGTTTAGCCTATTCGCTGACGTAGCCCAGTAATACTGATAGCCTAATATAAATAATGGGCCACATGAGAAACTCTGGGAATTTCACCTATTTCTTGGGTTATTTTTTGCACATTTTTGTATTGCCTACTGAATGCAAAATAGCTGGGACCATGGCTGTCAAGTGATCTGCGTCACATACACCTAAAATAACATTTGTGGGACTGAGGTTGGGTTCGGGACCAGTTCTTGCGAAAGCGGGTAGAAATCCGACAAAAAGCCAGCGGGACCAGGCTGTTACAGTATGAAAAGCTGCAGCAGCGTGATGAGGAAATCAGTCCCGCACAGACCTCTAATGTACCTTCGCAGTCTACTTTACTGGATGTGTGTAAATGTAAAAGGTGTACCTCAGGAATTTGAGCAACAGGAAGTTGGAACCGATGCTAAGATCCAAAAGAGAAGGTCAGAAATGCTGCTGTCAGGCCCACCGGACTCAATGGCCAGTTCATCCAAGGACGTGTGTCTCTGTGTGTTTGTGTGCGTTCCTCACCTGTACAGTAGCGGTGTGCTCGTTGACGGAGGCCAGTTGGACGTACTGCACCTGGATGTCACTGGCCTGTAGGGGGGAGCCCTCCACTGTTGTGGCCCCTCCGTCAGCTGATGCCACTGCTATCAGCTGGGCCCCACGCAGCACCTGACCAGGGGGAGGAGAGATAGGGAGGGAGAACGTGAGAGAAAGAGGGGAGGTGGGATAGAATGTGAGGGGGAGAAAAAGTACGAGAAAAATAGGGAGGAAGAGGGGAGCGAAAGGGAGATATTAATATAAAATGTAATTGAAAAAAATAGAGTGAATCTTTATCACAATTAATTTGCTTAAATTAATCACAAAACTATTGTTAATATAATTGAAGTAACAATTTTGCCTGTGGTGAGTGCTTGTGCAAGGGTCAACCAATGTGTCTGTGTGTCAAACTTCAACACACACGACCCCAAGAAGAGGTCTGCTTAGCATCAGCCAAAATGGCACCCTATTCCTTACATAGTGCACTGATTTTGACCAGGGCTCATAGGGCTCTGGTCAGAAGTAGTGCACTATATAGAGAATAGGGTGCCATTTCAGATGCAGTCAGTGTTAGCTGCTTCTGCCAGCTAGCTAATGCTCTGAATCAAGAGTTTACTGCCAGGACCTGGGTCTGCTCTGTAACTAACTGGCTGGCTACACTTCCCTGAAGAGAGGCCAATTAAAACAAACAGCAGAAAGACATTTATGCTCCGATGTGTGTTTACATTATTTTATTAGTCACAACTATCAGGGTGTAACAAGCACAGACTAGCGCCACACACACACACACACACACACACACACACACACACACACACACACACACACACACACACACACACACACACACACACACACACACAGGTAACAGTGACTAGAAGGAGAGAATGCTCTTTCTTTAGGGAAAATCTAGCAAACAAGTCTCGGAGGACGCAGCGGACCAATAAGGAACGCTAAAGACAGATCAGCCAATAAGAGCCCTACCATTTGAAAAAGTGTTTTGTTTCCCATGCACAGCCGCCATGGAGAGAGAGAGAGAGAGAGAGAGAGAGAACGAGAGAAAATGAGAAAGGGGGAGAGGGAGGGAAAGATAAAACAGAGAGAAGAGGAGAGAGAGAGAGAGAGAAAATGAGAAAGGGGGAGAGGGAGGGAAAGATAAAACAGAGAGAAGAGGAGAGAGAGGGGAAACCCCTAAACCCTGTTGTGTTGAACTACAGCCAAGCTGTGCCAAAGCTCATTTTCTAACACACTCATTAATAATAGAGCCCGATGGGGCAACTGAAACATGATGTGGGGTATTCCTGTAGATTTACATTCACACACACTATAGGAAACCGGGGCTATAGGTTTAGAGTTATGATATCTAGACCTTATTGGATAACATACAGTAGGCCAACTGTAATAAGTTGTTGAATGTGTAAACAGACATGCAAAGCTAACATACAATCACATCTGACCCAGCAAGACTGATGGAGGGAAATATTAAGTGAGCTGTGTGTGTGTTTGATACTATACTTGTGAGGACCAGAAATCCTCACAAGAATAGTAAACCAAGGAGAATTCGAACAAGTGAGGACATTATGGCCGATCCTAAAATGTGAAAAAGCCATTTAAGGCGTATGGGTTATAATTAGGAGTTAAGGCAAATAGGATTTTGAATGTGAATCAACTGTTGGTACCCAAAAAGTCCTCACAGGTATAGTAAGACAGCTGTGTGTGTGTAAATAAAACCATGGCTCTCGCTTGCATTTAATACTCTACACTACAACATGGTCTGTCTCTCTCTACCTCTTGCATGATGTGAAGCTCCTCTGGTATTTGATGCCGTCTCCAGCTCTAACCCAGTCTGACTTACTCCCATGCTAGTAGAGTAGAGCAGCTGGGTGCAGGCCTAACAGACATTCCCAATTTGGGGATGACTCAGAATTTGCAGAAAAAAACTAAACCTTAAAAACCCCAATTACAGATGCTGTATGTGACCCACTTGCCCTACCAACCCGCCCCCTTCCACCCCCAACCAAACCTCGACCTTCACTTTGAAGTTGCTGACTCTGTAATGTGTTTTGTGAGTCGTGTTAACCCACCGGGCTCGGGGGGGGGGGGGGGTTGGCTCCAGGAGATTTAGACAGATTTTTTCACTTCACCACAATGTCTGATGCAGCCAGAACACACCATTCCCAGCCAGCCTGATGGGAACTATTAGATGAAAAGGAAGCCTCAATGGCTACGCTAGCCAGATCAGTGCCACAAAATTAGACAGACATAGTGAACTAGAGACCGGCTGATTTGGTGTGACGGTAGCCTTGAGAGACGGGCCAGTAATCAAAGAGTAGCCGGTTCGAATCCCAGGACTGACAGAGGAATCCTGCAGGAGTGAGCCAGCAGCTGGAGGGTTGCTGGGTCTAATATCCTATGTCCTACCTACTACCATTTTGCCCTTGAGCAAGGCACTTAACCCCCCAAATCTGCTCTAGGGGCACTGCTCTGTGGTATAGTAATATACACGCACACACTAACAGGGTGTGTGTGATTCAAATCAAATGTTATTGGTCACATACACATGTTTAGCAGATGTTATTGCAGGTGTAGCGAAATGCTTGACAAGGGGTCCGTACACACACTGACCACTTAGAGGATCATAGCCTTGGTCTGAGAGTGGTCTTGCTGAGAGTCATCTGAGTGAACATACACAAACTGAAGGCTGCAGATTGTAGTCTGAGTGATTGTGTATATACTAACTGACCACAGCAAAACAGACTGACAAAGGGTCTTTACAGACAGACAAATCGATTGTAAACATTCTGTTACATGAAAAGTTCAAGTCAGCTCTGCATAAAAAGACAGACAGCTGTGACATAAATAAATCAGTCATACGAACCCTGTAGAAAGACACTAGGCTTAATCGGTTTATTAGGGATACACACATTCGACCCGTCATTTACATACAGGTGGAGCAGGAATGTCATGACAGTATTCTAGGAATGTAGTTGGTACTAAATGAAAAAGCTTAAGCTGGTATATGAGGGGTGATAGGTGAAAATGAGAAAGCAGGTAATTCTGTGAGGTAATGAAAGACTGACAGGTAGATGTGGTGGGTAATGACGGAAAATAGTTGAGCTGGTGTGTGGGGGATAATAGGTGAAAAGGAACATGGTAATAGATGAAGAGCAAATAAATGATAACTTACAACATGATGAATGAATTCAACAAGGCAGGTAAGTAAGGAACTATAGTAGGTATTGGGTGAAAATGGTGGAGCTGGTATGCGGTAGGGAGTAACAGTGTAGGTAAACATGGCAGGGCAGGTACTTAATGATTAGCGAATAATAATTAATTGATTCTGACCTTGATAGGTAAAGCGAAATTCCAAGTGTGTTAGGTGTAGCATTTGAGTGTCTACTAGTATATTTACAGTGCCATCAGAAAGTATTAAGACCCCTTCCCTTTTTGTTACGTTAGAGCCTTGTTCTAAAAATGATTAAATAATAAAGAATCCTCAATCTACACACAATAATGACAAAGCAAAGACATGTTGTTAGACATTTTTGCAAATGTATATATTTTTTAAACAGAAATATATTATTTCAAAGTATACAGATCCTTTGCTTTGAGATTCAAATATCCTTGAGCTCAGGTGCATTCAAAAATTGAGCTCAGGTGCATCCTGTTTCCATTGATAATCCTTGAGATGTTTTACAACTTGATTGGAGTCCATGATTTGGAAAGGCCCACACCTGTCTATACAAGGTCCCACAGTTGACAGTGCATGTCAGAGCAAAAACCAAGCCATGAGGTCGAAGGAAGTGTCCGTAGAGCTCCAAGACAGGATTGTGTCGAGGCATAGATCTGGGGAAGGGTACCAAACATTTCTGCAGCATTGAAAATTCCCAAGAACACAGTGGCCTCCATCACTCTTAAATGGAAGAAGTTTGGAACCACCTAGACTCTTCCTAGAGCTGGCCGCCCAGCCATACTGAGCAATCAGGGAGGGGGGTGACCAAGAACCCAATGGTCACTCTGACAGAGCTCCAAAAGGTCATCTGTGGAGATGGGAGAACCTTCCAAAAGGACAACCATCTCTGCAGAACTCCACCAATCAGGCCTTTATGGTAGAGTGGCCAGACGGAAGCCACTCCTCAGTAAAAGGTACATGACAGTCCACTTGGAGTTTGCCAAAAGGCACCTTAAGGACTCTCAGACCATGAGAAACAAGATTCTCTGGTCTGATGAAACCAAGACTGAACCATTTTGACTGAATGCCAAGCGTCACGTCTGGAGAAAACCTGGCACCATCCCTACACTGAAGTATGGTGGTGGCAGCATCATGCTGTGGGGATGTTTTTCAGCGACAGGGACTGGGAGACTATTTAGGATTGAGGGTAAGATGAACAGAGCAAAGTAAAGAGAGATCATTGATGAAAATCTGCTCCAGAGCGTTCAGAACCTCAGACTGGGGCGAAGGTTCACCTTCCAATAGGAAAACAACCCTAAGCACACAGCCAAGACAACGCAGAAGTGGCTTTGGGACAAGTCTCTGAATGTCCTTGAGTGTCCCAGCTAGAGCCTGGACTTGAACCCGATTGAACATTTCTGGAGAGTACTGAAAATGACTGCAGTGATGCTCCCTATCCACCCTGACAGAGCTTGAGAGGATCTGCAGAGAAGAATGGGAGAAACTCCCCAAATACAGGTGTGCAAAGCTTGTAGCGTCATACCCAAGACTCGAGACTGTAATCGTTGCCAAAGGTGCTTCAACAAAGTACTGAATAAAGGGTCTGAATACTTATGTAAATGTGATTTCAGTTTTTTTATTTGTAGTAAGTGCAAACATTTTTACAAATCTGGTTTTGCTATCGATGAGGGTATTTAAAAAAAAAAAAAAAAATCTATTTTAGCATAAGGCTCTAACGTAACAAAAGGTGGAAAAAGTCAAGCGATCTGCATACTTTCCGAATGCACTGTAAGTGTGCAATCAAGGAGGACGGGGGATTCCAGGGTTGACTAACTCTTGTACAATTCAATTAAAGGTTGGGACTTCAAACCTTCATGAGAGCATTCTCAGCTGTGAGGATCTGAGCACACAGAGAGCAGAGGGGTTTAATGTTCTGGAACGTTGTGTGAGATCTCTACAGTGAATACAGGAAGTCTCCCAGGGACCACTTCCTGTCCCACTACTTGGTATGCAAAAAGAACTCATCACTTTCCCAATTTGACATTCCCTGATTCCTCAAATCCGGTCTCCTCACCTTCTTCTCAGAACACATTGTAGGAAAAGGTCAGGAGGGGAGGGACTGTGTTCTGATCAAAAACACTCATACTGTAGTATGAAATTATGGGTCTGACACTCGGGAAACACATCAACCACATTAACCCAAACACATGATAGAGATCTGTTAGCGATACGGCATAAACTACACACCATCTCACACTTGGACACAGTCAGACACATGCAGCCCCCCGGGAGGGCCAATCCATTCAGTGCCATATTCTGACTTTTACACAGGCACGCAACTCTTGCACTGCTTCCAATAGCCTAATTTGTGCTTTAGACCCAAGTTCGCACGCATTACGCAAGTCGAAATCACATCCACTTGCAGTGAGTTGTCAGAAAAAAAACACCCAATAGAAAGAACAATCTAACTGGCGAGAGAAACCACATAAATGAGAATAGGACCTGGTAGTTTGGCTGCTCTTAAGTGCATTAGTTACTGTTGTCCTCCGGCTTGTGGGATTGGGGCCCCTAAATAGTATTTCTTATTGTCTGTCCACACCGGTAACATACTAGCGGGGCCCAATGAGGTGTGTGTGTGTGTGTGTGTGTGTGTGTGTGTGTGTGTGTGTAGAAGGGAGGATTAGAAGGCTGCATCAGAACAGCCCACACTGTCTCCATGCCAAAAGAGAGCTGGAGGAGAAAATACAACGAACAAACAAGTCAGCTTAAATTCACTTCAGCAGAGTTTGCTAGTTGCGATGACCTTCTGAAAAGAACAGAAAAGTGGATAAATCTATCTTTTTTTGTTCTTTATGCCATAATGCTTTCAACAGAAATGGAGACAGGATACTGAAGAAATACAGCGTCGGGCGCAAGGCAGAGAACCAAACAACAAATACATCTTAATGCAAAAAACAGCCAGGGAGGGCCAGATTGAAACACAATAACCAACTGTGCAAACAAGGACCTTTTTCCCAGCCCACCCTCTTTTTTGTTGTCCCAATTCAAACTGCACTTTTGGTTGCATATGATTCTGGTTTAGATTGAATAATGAAAAGATACAGGGCAATAAGACAGTTGTTAGAAAACTAAATAAAGCATATTTGTTTTGTTAACTTGTACACAACCATTCGGTCTTCAACGGTTAAAGTTTGACTGTGCAATTGATCTGAAATCATGAATTGTGTTGTAACCCAGGTCTCTGGCACTGGGTAGTGTGTGTGTGCACATTTATCTAAGTGCATGAATGCATGTTTTGTCAAAGAGCTCTGTCTCACTGCAACCCACAAACACACAAAGACCTACAAGCACACACAAACACTTTTATGAGGCACCGCTCAAATAAATCAGAGGCACCACTCCAATCTGTTTTCTATCAGTCCCAATAGAATCACTCATATCCTCTCAGATCTAACGTGTAAAAAGAAAAGAATAGGAAAAATAAACGTTTGGAGTTTGAGAGGTTGGAACTTCCTCCCTGCTTTATAGCCCGTCAACAACATCTGCAGCAGCTCTCCTGAGCCAGTCAGGACAGATGTGGGGGGGGGGGCATCAGGACACAGAGGGAGCAGCTGGAGTTGATGCTCTGAGTCCCCTTTCCTACTCAATCCTTCCAAAAGTCTGTCAGTCTGCTGTATTCCTCTATAGAATTCAATGCTCAGATGTAAACCCAACACTCAGTCACACTGAAGATCCTCTATTAGTTAAGCCTACCCCTGGAGCGTCAGTTGAAAAATACCCTCTCCAAGTCAACTATCCCCACTAAATAACTTTCTCAACACAGATCTACAGTCGGATATTAATTTGATCAGTTATCATCACAGGAGAAAAATAATCCTGCAGCAGGAGGATTTGATTATATATTTTAAAAAAAAGTTCATTAATTTTGATAGGTTAAAAATAGGTTACAGTTTAGGTGTACCCTATGGCTGTATTTCAGATACACTTGTACGTCGTAGTGAAGACCGATATCTATCTTGTGTCAAGCTATATAAAATTATGGTTGTTGATGTGTATGGCTGCCCTTCAGATACATTTTTGTACATTTGAATGTTGCCGTAGTAGAGTAGGACCGACAGTAGTAGGACATTTCTTCTGTTTGGTGCTTTAGCATTTGAGCGAGCAAGAAAGAGAACTGAGGGTTTTCAGTGAATTTATGCAAATCACAAGGCTCATTGGAATGTCCTGCTTTGCAGTAAAATCTCAGCGACATCAGAGTGATCAAAATAAGATAGCACATCTGTACAGTCTCCACAGCTGGAAAGAGAGCGCCCTGAAATCCACCTGTCATCATCTCCACAACTTTAATATTTTGCTTTGCTTATGAGTGGAATGCCTACCGGAGTGAATCAGTTCAAGTCATAGAACTAAGGCCAGGAGTTTTTCCTAACCACATGACCTGACCAGGAAAAACATGTAGATAACTACAGTAGGTAGGCTCAAGTGTTTTTTTTTTTTTATCGTCAGGTGGCAAGGGAAAAACTCCTGGCACTATCATGTAACCACCATCTTAATATTCAAGAGAGGAGGCGGCAAGGAGTTAGGATGTGAGGAGTCGCAGAAATACAAATGAAAATAAAGCCCAAACCTTTGTAAATCTGTCCTAAAGGCACTTACTCTCACACTTTCTGCTGCATCTTCGGTTTCTCCTCCACCCACTCGATGACACCATTTCTAAACACAGGCTTGACACCTCCATTAACACTAACCCTGCTTTATATTATTTTCTTTCTCTCCTCCAACTCCCATGCCTTTCAGTAGACTAGTTTCAGTCAAGGCTAGTGTGGTTTTGACTAAACCAGATCGGTTTGAATTCTGATCCAGGACCAGTATAATCAAAGGACATCGGTCGACCTCTGCGATGACTGAAATAACTTCTGTAATTTAGCAGGGCCTTTTTATTTTAACGAGGCAGGCCCCCAGTGTACTATATACACTCGTGTCTGTTCTCTGGCTCAAAAATCTAGCTTGGCCTAGCTGATTGACAAATAGATTTTTACGAGGGCCTTTAAAATAATTATTTACAATGATCACTTTATCATGATTCTAATTAGCGTGTTTGTTTAGATAGATGTGATATATACGCCGTAAGACCAAAAAAACATTCTGACCTCCCGGCAACCTCTGGCAACCCCGCTCTGAGGAGCCTGGGAGGGAGCGGCCGCACCCTCGCCTCCGTGCTTTTCACATGCCGCCCACATGGCGCACGATACAACTGTCTTACATGAAAGAACATCTCTGGCTTATTTACAGACGTAACTAAAAGCCTCTTTATCCTGATATTGAGGCATCATTCAGTTTCTTTACTGCTGTTTATACGAGCAGTCTTCATCAGAAAAAGAAAACAAAAGATGGACCCTTTTAAAGGGATCCTCTTCATCATCTTTGCTTGCTTGTGTCATCAAAGCGGGATGGGATGGAACATGTGTGTTTATTGGCTGTGTATTCTTAAAGGGATAGCACATCCCTTTAACACACAAAATGACTTAAATGTAAATGTAAACATCCAAAATAGATTTTGGGGTCAAATTCCTCTTTGGCCTACACATACAACGTTGAGTTGAGTTCACAATAAACTGTTGTTAACTTTTGTCACAGCCAGGGGTTAGCATGATTAGCATCATCTCAAAAGAATGCATGTAATTCATGGTACCGATGTTAGCAAAGCTGCCTTGCAAGTCGAAACGTCCTCAAAAACACTTCAAACTAAGTTTGGTTAATTTTTTACATTTTTATTTGCATGCATACCTCTGTAATAGTCACTGGGATTTTGTTACGCAAAACTGGAACTATTTCCTTATGTATTCTCACAGCCACATCAGTCTGTTTGCTGTAACATGGACAATAAAGTTGTATTGTGTGCTTCCTTTTCTGTTGGGCACTCAGACGCAGATTGATTACCAGCTGCAAAACTCACCGGTGGCTTGATGAAACTATGAGAGCATTGCAATATTCAGATATTACTGCAACAAATAACATTCTCGCAGAAAATAAAATATGGTATCGACACTTAGGAAGTTATGGCTTGCAATGCAGCTTTGTTAACATCATTTTGGGGGGGAAGATGCTAATCATGCTACCTCCTGGCTGTGGCAAAAGTAAACAACAGATTATTGTGGATGACGTCACTACTCGCCTACAGACAAGTTCAAGTAAGAGGAATTTTTCCAAAATGTGTCAAATTGTCCCGTAGTCATGCATTGATGTAAATGAGACACCAAGGAAAATGTGACTATGGGGCCTTTCACACTTAATTGGTTTGTAGCGTTTTTTCAGAACTCTGGTGCGTTTACACCCTTAGTTCGGTTCCTTTGGACTGGTGTGAACACTATCCACACAATGCACCGTGGTTTGCTCAAAAAGGGTGATCTTGGTCCGATTCAGCGGCAGGTGAGAATGCAGTCCAGACCAAACACAGGAAAATAACCAGTCGCGCAGTATTACTAGTTGTTTGCAAAATGCATGCAGCATCATAACTTGATATCTCAGACATTCTGTGAGTAGCAGTGCATTGATGAATGTATCCGATGCAGGTTAGGGGAGACAGGGGCTATAGGCTACTGAATATAACCTATTCAAGTTGAAGTTAGAGCGGCTATTGCGAATTCCTCCCATCATGTTGTTAGAAGACAAAAGCGAAAGTAATATGAAGATTTGGACACAAGTGATGCTTCATGATAATCATAGATGGATTTAAGGTGAGCATTTGTGTCCAATTAACAAATTACTTGCATGGATAAGTGGTTTTGCTTAGGAATTGTAGTGGTTTGACAATGTAAAACCAAAATGGGCCAAATAAAAAAAACACAATGTAACAAATAAACTCTGATTATAACTATAGCTCAAAACTATGTGTGAAAACACACTAGGTAGTAGTTATGATTAACCCCTAAATGGGGAATAGGGTGTCATTTGAGACACTAAGCCCTGCATCTTCGTGGGGTGGCTGTGGGCTAGAACCCAGCAGGAGTCTGGAGGTTGAGTGTGGTGGTGGTTGTGCTCCAGGCACAGTGAAGTTGCTACCAGAGAAATCTGGTTCTTGTTAACACACTACCAGGGACATCGAGTACTTCTCGGCTATGCCCAGTACAAACACACAGGAATGACTCTCCCCACATAGACTTGCACTGAAAAACACATACACATACATAAACATCAAACAATGATATATGCACCAACACTTACACAGCAAAGCAAAAACCAACTAGACAGACATTGTGGCATGCGATCTGTGACCATCTATGATCTTGGAGATCTACAGAACGATCTGTGATCTGAGGGAAAGCCCCTTATCTTCCTCCCATAATGCCATAGGTCTATATGAGATAGTGCAGGCTCCCTAAAAACAGTTCCTTTGAAATGGGATCCTCTGTAATAGCACCAGCTTTAAATCCTACACTGCTAACATGCATGTTTTATGTCCCATGTATCTCTGTAAGTATATCACTCGGTTTTCAATTATCCAATTCCCTCTTCCCCCTCCCCTCCATGGACATTATTTACGGGGGGAGCCATTTACTCCATCTTCAACTGTCTCTCTCCCCACTCGGTCTCCCATCTCTCGGTCTCCCACCTCTCTTTCCTTCCTACATTGTGGATCCCAAAATGCTCAACAAGCTGTCTGATATTATCAACAACATTCTTGGACAGGGAGAAATAGGATGATTAAATGTCAATTCGGGCTGTGGTCCAGCAGTTCGATCCGGAGTGTCTAAGTCTGTGTGCTTAACCCTGTGGACCTCCTAAACATCTGCTCTGTGTCAAACATTAGTGACAGTAGAGACATGGTGACTGAAGGTCCACACCTAGGCTTAATTTGTTGCAAACTCACTGCAGCCGTCTGTGAGAGGAACTTATGTCAACCTGCTATTAGAAACACACACACACCCAACAAACAAGCACAAACTCCTACACACGTGCTTGTGAACTCTAAAAGTGCACATGCACTCAAACTGCCAAATGGCATTCACTAGTTTGAGTGCAGCCATCTCCTGGTGCTTTTCTTGTGTTCTCTGGGCCATGAGCTAAGTACAGTCCAGCCAGAGTCCAGCGCAGAGCCCCAGAGGGAAGAAACAGATTAGAAGCAGAGGGAGCTGAGTTCCAAACAGCCCTGCTATGATATGGTGCTGCTTCCCCCGTATCTCATCTCCCTCTACCTGTCCCATCCTCCCGCTCTTCATCTGAACCACCATTTCTCCCTCTCTCTCCCCTGCCAGCTTCCTCTTGTTCCCCCCCCCCCCCCCCATCCCATCCAATTATCGCTCCAGCTTTCCCCTTCCCTATCGCTCTCTCCCTCTGGTGTACAATATACAGGCCCTGACAGACAGATGGGCCTGGGGAAGTGAGAGGGGATTGGGGTTCTGGACAGACTCCAGGACACACTGAGCCGTCCGGCCAGGACCACTGATCCCTGACCCGGTTCCCACTGCTGATCCACAACAGCAGAACCTTAGGATGTTCCAGGTATTACGCAACATCTGTCTGACAGGAGGTGGCCTGGTCCGAGGCTCTACCGGAGGTTGCATGGGGGGAGTGAGGGAGGGAGGACTCCCTGAACCCCATGGATTCGGAATGTTCTGGTACAGCCTCAGTGAATGACACAGACTTGGAAGAAGGTGCCAGTAAATTTAGAGGCTGATGTCTATGGTTATCTCCAGGAGTGAGATGTGGTTCAGCTCCCGGTGGTGTGACAGAGCCCTCTCTCTCACACACATTCAGTGTCCATCAAGGTATGGTTAGATCAGAGCAGAGAGGACAGAGGGCAGCAGATGAGAGGTTTCAGGAGGGCTGAGGGGGAGTGCTGCAGAAGAGTATTTCTTTATGGTTTCACAGGCCAGCCTGCTCTTCCAGCATCATGAATAAGTTATCGGACTGCTTGGATCCATCATCCAGCCCTGCCAGGACCTCAACAGCCATAGACTGGCAGTAAGCTGGCAATGAGGGATGGACACACATTCGAGTGCACAAACCTACAAGCACGCACACGCACACACACGCACACGCACAGGGTAAGTGATATACCGTGCTGCGGTCTCTTAGCAGGCAGGAAATGTCCAGAAACTATGGCAGTCACAGTAAAGTGGCGAGGGCGGAGAGGGCAAGATGGGGGCCAGTCTCCGTCTGTATTGTTCTGGCCAAAACCCTCTCTCTTAGTCTTCCTCTCTAAACCCAGAGCAGACTGTAGACCCTCAGCCATTAACTAGACCTGTGATAGGGAGTCACAATCCCCAGTATGTTGCACACCACTGCAATGACTCAGGCCTATACTACAACTGTTGTGTCTGGACTAGAGGTCGACCGATTAATCGGAATGGCCGATTAATTAGGGCTGATTTCAAGTTTTCATAACAATCGGAAATCGGTATTTTTGGACACCGATTTGGCCGATAAAAAAAAATATATATATATATATAAAATAAATGTACACCTTTATATAATCTTTATTTAACTAGGCAAGTCAGTTAAGAACACATTCTTATTTTCAATGACGGCCTAGGAACGGTGGGTTAACTGCCTCGTTCAGGGGCAGAACAACAGATTTTTACCTTGTCGGCTCGGGGAATTCAATCTTGCAACCTTACAGTTAACTAGTCCAACGCTCTCACCACCTGATTACATTGCACTCCATGAGGAGCCTGCCTGTTACGCGAATGCAGTAGAAGCCAAGGTAAGTTGCTAGCTAGCATTAAACTTATCTTATAAAAAACAATCAATCAATCATAATCACTAGTTAACTACACATGGTTGATGATATTACTAGTTTATCTAGCGGGTCCTGCGTTGCATATAATCGATGCGGTGCATATCATTGCTCCAATGTGTACCTAACCATAAACATCAATGCCTTTCTTAAAATCAATACACAGAAGTATATATTTTTAAACCTACATATTTAGCTAAAAGAAATCCAGGTTAGCAGGCAATATTAACCAGGTGAAATTGTCACTTCTCTTGCATTCATTGCACGCAGAGTCAGTGTATATGCAACAGTTTGGGCCACCTAATTTGCCAGAATTTTACGTAATTATGACATAACATTGAATGTTGTGCAATGTAACAGGAATATTTAGACTTATGGATGCCACCCGTTAGATAAAATACGGAACGGTTCCGTATTTCACTGAAAGAATAAACGTTTAGTTTCCGGATTCGACCATATTAATGACCTAAGGCTCGTATTTCTGTGTGTTATTATGTTATAACTAAGTCTATGATTTGATAGATCAGTCTGACTGAGCGGTGGTAGGCAGCAGCAGGCTCGTAAGCATTCATTCAAACAGCACTTTCCTGCGTTTTGCCAGAAGCTCTTCGCTGCGCTTCAAGCCTATCAACTCCCGAGATTAGGCTGGTGTAACCGATGTGAAATGGCTAGCTAGTTAGCACGGTGCGTGCTAATAGCGTTTCAAACGTCACTCGCTCTGAGACTTGGAGTAGTTATTCCCCTTGCTCTGCATGGCTAACGCTGCTTCGAGGGTGGCTGTTGTCGTTGTGTTCCTGGTTCGAGCCCAGGTAGGAGCGAAGAGAGGGATGGAAGCTATACTGTTACACTGGCAATGCTAAAGTGCCTATAAGAACATCCAATAGTCAAAGGTTAATGAAATACAAATGGTAGAGAGAGAAATGGTCCTATAATTCCTATAATAACTACAACCTAAAACTTCTTACCTGGGAATATTGAAGACTCATGTTAAAAGGAACCACCAGCTTTCATATGTTCTCATGATCTGAGCAAGGAACTTAAACGTTAACTTTCTTACATGGCACATATTGCACTTTTACTTTCTTCTCCAACACTTTGTTTTTGCATTATTTAAACCAAATTGAACGTTTCATTATTTATTTGAGGCTAAATTGATTTTATTGATGTATTATATTAAGTTAAAATAAGTGTTCATTCAGTTTTGTTGTAATTGTCATTATTTCAAATACATTTTTAAAAATCGGCCGATTAATCGGTATCAGCGGTTTTTGGTCCCCCAATAATCGGTATCGGCGTTGAAAAATCATATTCGGTCGACCTCTAGTCTGGACCATGAATACACGCCCCTTACACAAGCCACAATCCCCCAAACAACCACTGTGGATCCCACCGCCACAGAAACATCAGTCACCACATGAAACATAGCATCCCCACCGCACCTCAGAGGGCAGCGGTCAGCAGCTGTGAGGAGAGGAAGTGAGAGGTGCAGAGGGAAGCACCCAGCTTCTGCCTGACAGGGCCAGTCTATCTATAGCAGAAGGAGTGGGATGGAGAAAGGGAGGAAGGAGCGGCCCAGATAAGAGAGCAGACGAGGGAGGGTGGAGATGTGGAAGTCTTCCAGCAGTGTGCTATAAGTTACGCTAACATAGCCTGAGTGAGCAGTATCCCACTGCACTGGAAGAACAATGACATCACAGAGCCTAAGTGTAGCTGTAGCCTGCCTACTCAGAAACAGGCCTTGTAGCAGATTCATTCACAGGCCTAAATGGATATGCTGCAAATGGACAACCACATTTCTCTATGGTCTTTTTACAATGTGTGCTATGACCTCACCATGTTCGAGCATTACCAGTGCCCAATTAACAGAACACAATCCGGAATGCAATCAAGTAGAGTTATTTGGATAAATCTGACTTCACTTATAAGTGTCTTAACTTAAATTGTCCATACACACCATTCACATGCATATATTCTGTTCTGATATGTCTTCTGTGACGTAAAGGTCCGTCACTGGCCGCGGGCCGCATTTGGTACTTTACTTTTTTCGAATTGCTTTGCTTTATCTTGGCCAGGTCGCAATTGTAAATGAGAACGTGTTCTCAATTTGCCTACCTGGTTAAATAAAGGTGAAATAAATAAATAAAATAAATAATCAGATAAGTTAACAATGTGGGTCGACACACAAGTTAACTTCTCTGTCTTAGTACATACATTTCACACTTATGTCAGTGTTCATATTTAATATAAGCAATATTTATTATACTTATTGATGTTGTGGATGAGCGCTTGTTTGTTTGTTCTGTTCTTCTCTCTCTCCATCTCTGTAGCTTCCGGGTATGCAGGATAAGGACCCGAGCTAAGGGAATTGGGCTGACTTTGTAGTGCCTGTCCCAAACGGCTCATTAATGTACAGTGGGGCAAAAAAGTATTTAGTCAGCCACCAATTGTGCAAGTTCTCCCACTTAAAAAGATGAGAGGCCTGTAATTTTCATCATAGGTGCACTTCAACTATGACAGACAAAATGAGGGGAAAAAATCCAGAAAATCACATTGTAGGATTTTTTATTAATTTATTTGCAAATTATGGTGGAAAATAAGTATTTTCTCTCATTTTGTCTGTCATAGTTGAAGTGTACCTATGATGAAAATTACAGGCCTCTCTCATCTTTTTAAGTGGGAGAACTTGCACAATTGGTGGCTGACTAAATACTTTTTTGCCCCACTGTAGTTGCACAGATCTTGAGAAATTTGAGTAATCAAAGTGAGAGACCGTGACATTCATTACCGCCTTGCACACTCTTGCCTGCATCTATCTGATCTAAGTTGTAATCATCAGTCTAACAGTTGCAAACAAGAGATTCTATTAGCGAAATTCAGGTATATTTATCCCATTTCCTCGTGTTTGCTTCCGTTTAACTTCTTATGGCTGCAGGGGCAGTGTTGAGTAGCTTGGATGAAAGGTGCCCAGAGTAAACGGCCTGCTCCTCAGTCCCAGTTACTAATATATGCATATTATTATTAGTATTGGATAGAAAACACTCTTTAGTTTCTAAAACTGTTTGAATTATGTCTGTGAGTATAACAAAACTCATATGGCAGGCAAAAACCTGAGAAAGAATCCAAACAGGAAGTGGAAATTCTGAGGCTGGTCGAGTTTCAACCAAGATCCCATTGAAATCACAGCGAGATATGAATAAGTATTCACTTCCTACGGCTTCCACTAGATGTCAACAGTCTGTAGACTCTACTGTGAAGGGGGGCCGAAGAAGACAGGAATAAGTCACCACTGCCATGAGTTGACCATTCTTTCACCATGCGCCTTCACATAAGAGGGAGCTCCGTTCCATCGCTCATCTGAAGTCAATGTAATTCTCCGGTTGGGACGTTATTCAAGATGTATTTTAACAACATTCTAAAGATTGATTCAATACATCGTTTGACATGTTTCTACTGACTGTTACGGAACCTTTTGACATTTCGTCAGGTTTGAGTGAACGCGATTCGTGACTTTGGAATTGTTTACCAAACGCGCTAACCAAAGTAGCTAATTGGACAAAAATAACGGACATTATCGAACAAATCATGCATTTTTTGTGGACCTGGGATTCCTGGGAGTGCATTCTGATGAAGATCCTCAAAGGGAAAATTTATCATGTAATTTCTGGTTTCTGTTGACTCCAACATGGCGGCTAATTTGACTATTGTTCTGAGCTCCGTCTCAGATTATTGCATGGTTTGCTTTTTCTGTAAAGTTTTTTTGAAATCTGACACAGCGGTTGCATTAAGGAGAGGTATATCTATAATTACATGTGTATAACTTGTATTATCATCTACATTTATGATGAGTATTTCTGTTGAAACGATGTGGCTGTGCAAAATCACTGGATGTTTTTAGAACTAGTGAATGTAACGCGCCAATGTAAACTCCGATTTTTTAATATAAATATGAACTTTATCAAACAAAACATACATGTATTGTGTAACATGAAGTCCTATGAGTGTCATCTGATGAAGATCATCAAAGGTTAGTGATTAATTTTAGCTCTATTTGTGCTTTTTGTGACTGCTATCTTTCGCTGGAAAAATGGCTGTGCTTATTGTGGTTTGGTGTGACCTAACATAATCGTTTGTAGTGCTTTCGCTGAAAAGCATATTTGAAAATCGGACACTTTGGTGGGATTAACAACAAGATTACCTTTAAAATGGTATAAGACACATGTATGTCTGAGGAATTTTAATTATGAGATTTCTGTTGTTTTGAATTTGGCGCCCTGCACTTTCACTGGCTGTTGTCATATCATCCCGTTACCTGGATTGCAGCCATAAGAAGTTAAGAAACATTCGTCAACAGAATCTGCAGAATGAATACACCCCTACTCACACGCAAACAATCATGCAGTACAGTGTACAGTAAAGTAAGCAGTTCAGCGGGCCCAGGTTGCAATAAATTAATAAAAACAAAAACTTACCTTGACTTGGAAGAGCTCCAGTGTTGGATAGCCATAGCCACCTGGCTAACACAGCATCCCTCTCTGTTTGAGCAGGATGATTGAGTATGTTAAACTAGCTAGCTGCATTCGCTAGCAAATTAAGTGAAAGTGAAAAAAATACAAAAATATAGCTAGCTCTCTCTTCCTCTTTGAAGAAATACAGTTGTTCAAAACTGTTCAACTATTGTCTTTCTCTCGCTTTGAGTCAACAACTCACCACATTTTATGCACTGCTAGCTTAGGCTTTCAGTACTAGATTCATTCTCTGATCCTTTGATAGGTTGACAACATGCCAGTTCATACATTTTTTATTTAATTAGGCAAGTCAGTTCAGAACAAATTCTTATTTACAATGACGGCCTACCCCCCCCGGGCAAAACCCTCCACTAACCCGGATGATGCTGGGCCAGTTGTGCGCCGCACTATGGTACTACCAATTACGGCCGGTTGTGACACAGCCTGGGAACGAACCAGGGTCTGTACTGATGCCTCTAGCATTGCAGTGCCATAGACCGTTGCCCCACTCGGGAGGCCTATGCTGCAAGAGCTCTGACAGGTAGTTGGACGTCCTTAGGAAGTTATAATTACTGTGTAATCTATAGAAGGGGGTGAGAACCATGAGCCTCCTAGGTTTTGTATTGAAGTCAATGTACCCAGAGGAGGATGGAAACTAGCTGTCCTCAGGCTACCCCATGGTGCTGCCCCAGAGAGTGCTGCTGAGGCTACTGTAGACCTTCATTACAAAACAGTGTGTTTTGAGAAATGATTTGGTGACGTGAATATATTTAGTATAGTTTTATCTAAAAAGGGTAACTAATGTTTCACTATAAAAAAAAAATGCTCCTCTCCTTCCTCCTCTGAGGAGCCTCCACTGGTGTGTATTGTTATCGGTAGATATTGCTGCACTGTTGGCGCTAGAAACATAAGATTTTGCTGCACCTGCGATAACATCTGCAAAACTGTGTAAGCAACCAATAAACTTTGATTTGAAGTGACTCATAAGTCAGAAGTGACTCACGCGCCATTATTATGTGCCTTTTTATTCTGTGTGTGTGTGTGTGTGCGTGTGCGTGTGTGTGTGAGAGAGAGAATGTCTGTGTCCTTCCTTTTATTTGATCTGGGTTGCATCCATGTTCAGAGCAATTACACAAACACAAAAACACTACGCTCTTATATGAACAATACTGACAGTCAGCTAGTGCTATTCTCGTCTCACTCCCTGGGAAAACACACTAGCAAGGCAGGGAAATGCCATTGAGTCACTGTTTGTGCATGTGCGTGTGTGCCATGTGTCTGTGTCTATGTCTATGTGTGTGTGGGTGTGTGAAAAGCCAACCTGGAACACAAGGCTAGAAGAATAAGTCAGTGTGTTTGTTTTGGCGCGGGCCTCATATCATTTTACAGATACAATCAAAAATACGAGCTATTCATGGATTGCAAGTTGTCATTCTACTCATTCTACTCAATAATTAGTAGAAACCTGTCATCATTTTGATGTCACCAGATTGACTTAGATGCAGTATAACATTAGCTAGCTAGCTAAAATTTGGGGTAGGCCAATTTTAGTTAGCTAACATTCGTATTGCTAGCTATTTCTGACAAACTTTGCTAGTTAATGGCAACATTGCCATCTGTCAAAAGTAAATTTGACAACATGGCAAAGTTGTTTCCTACTAAATATTTGTCTTATCAACACTTTAGGGCACCACTATGGCACCACCAACAGAGGGCAGCTTGAGAACGTTCAAAACAATGGCGTGACAGAGGTGCAAACTATGAATAAAGTTAAGGGGGAAAAGAAAAGAGGGTCTTTATTGGACAAGGCTTCCATGCTCTGCCAGGGGGATAGGACCCTGCCTCGTTAAGTCCCTATACACAGCTAGGGCACGTCCCAAATGGCACCCTATTCCCTATGTAGTCAAAAGTAGTGCACTATATTATAGGGGATAGGGTGCCATTTGAGACGCAGGCCTAGTTAGCTACACTCTGGCACAGTGAGGGGCACTACAATCTAAGACACACTCTGCTCTTCAATGCACTACACAGTGTGTTTACACAGAGTGGCTGGATCTAGTGTTAATGGCAGAAGGTGTTTTACAATGTCATCAGAGTGTGGGGAGGGGGGTGCATTTGATAGTCTTACATTTAATAGTGAAAACAATGAGGAACTAGCCATGACCTGACAAGTGAGATGTACTAAATTAAGCAGAAAGACAGAGTTAACAACACGTTAGTGCTAAATAACATTGGAAACAGCGTTGTACCACTACTGTATAACTTTTTCCGCTTTTGTTGGCTTCAAAATCAGAACCAGTACCAAATTGCAACCGGAGCCAAGATGCAAGAGAGAAACAGGAATGCTGCTGTCAGGCCCACCGGACTCAACGACCGGTTCAACTGAGGACGTGAGTGTGTCTTAGTCTCAGTGTGTACCTTCTCCATTGCCATCGTCAAGCCAAACAACATTGGCATGACAAGAGAGCAGAAACAGACTGGCATCCAGGCTAGCTCTAAGCCAGGTAGTCTCGCAATCAACACATACTAATTTGAGAATCACCAAGTTCAATGAGTTATGGAGATACCGAAAACAGCTGGAGTTCAAGCTAGGTAAATGACAAGTGATAAACTATTATATTGTGGAAAGTACCATTGGCACACATAGGGGCATTTACTCTAGCCTAGCTAGCCAAGTCTAGAGTTTTGAGTAGCCAGGACTGTTGGAGTTCCTTACCTAACATTAGCTGCTCTCCAAACAATGACAGCACCTTGGAATAAGGGATGAGCTAATTGGCTGAGAAATAGCTTGGGTTTAGTAAGAGCAGAACTCATAAGCTGAGAAAGAGTTAACGTCACACAAATGGTGCTGTGCACACACGCACCTGTCCTCAGAAAGAAAAACAGTCTAGGGAGCGTGAGAAAGAGAGCGAGCCACTTCCTCTACAGCCAGGCTTCTAGACGATCGAGATCATGAATATGAAATAATGCCCTGGTCTGCACAGCGCCCATCTGTGATGTATGATCTGCGATCGTCACACAGCCCTGGTGCTTTGATCAGGAGGTTCCCTTTGATCCCAGAGGAAAGAACAGAGAAACAGGAAGAACAGAGCCCTCTGTACTAAACACACCATCCTCTCCTCTATCCACACAGAGAGGAGAGTTGGGAAGGATGGAGAGATGGGGGGGGGGGGGAGACTGACAGGAAGTTGAGAAAGCATGCGAGACAGACAGTGAGAGAGAGGCACATAAAACAGAGAAAGAGCAAGAGAACGAGAGATTAGAAAGAAAGACATTCGAGAGAGAGAGAGAGCCAGAGTGAGAGTGAGAGTGAGAGTGAGAGTGAGAGTGAGAGTGAGAGTGAGAGCCAGAGCGAGAGCCAGAGCGAGAGCCAGAGCGAGAGCCAGAGCCAGAGCCAGAGCCAGAGCGAGAGCGAGAGCGAGAGCGAGAGCGAGAGCGAGAGCGAGAGCGAGAGCGAGAGCGAGAGCGAGAGCGAGAGCGAGAGCGAGAGAGAGCGAGAGCGAGAGCGAGAGCGAGAGCGAGAGCGAGAGCGAGAGCGAGAGCGAGAGCGAGAGAGAGAGCGAGAGCGAGAGAGAAAGAGAGAGCCAGAGTGAGAGGCAGACCAGACAGGGATAGAGAGCTAGCTCCTCTCGGTGCGCATTTAAGGGGTCTGCAGGAAAGAGGGGGACCAGCACACTGAGGTAACCCAGAAGTAATGAACAATCCGTGGGAACTTTAAACCTTAAACCTCCATGGGTCGTGTTCATTAGGGACCAAACTGAAGAAAAGCTCACGTTTTCACGTGTTCTGTTGCAAAATGTTTTAAAGTGTTTTCCATAATGAAGCTTGAGGATAAAGTTACTGCAGGGGGTGAAGGGACTTACCTGTCCATCCTGCCCAACATGTACCTGGTGGATCTGAAGGTTCCCCTGAGAGAGAGAAGAGAGGGATCCTTCAGACAGCCTGAGAGCATCACAGTCTCACATACATTTTGTAAACACACACTAATCATACTGCATAATGAACATACCAATCACAGCATCATTCACTCACACACACACACAGCATAAACAAATCACACAGACACCATGACATTAACAAGACCACATGAAAAACAAGCCCAATTTAGCCTATATTCCCCTGTGCTGTTTTCACTCCTAATTCTATTTCTTATTCAATGCTGTCTGAGCTGCCATATGGACAGGCAGCATGGTAATCTCTCCCAAATAGCCTTATTTCCTTTTCCAACATGCTGAAACCAATGGCTTTGATGAAGAGGCCCCTGTTTCTAATGAAAACGCACACTGAGCGACAGTTGGGAAAAGTGGGATTTTGTTGCTAAGCTTTGAACTTCCAAAACAAACAAAATCATAGAGTGAAAAAAATTATTTTCTGGCGTCCGATCACAAAGAGCAGGAAAGGCTTTCAGAGCTTTTCTTCGTCAGTCTCTCTCAAACTGTCTTCCTCCCTGTGTCTTGGTTGTACAGGTTAGGAACCTCCGTAGAATACCTGGACGATGTGTCAGCCCTATTTGCAGTGCAGGTGTGTGTGTGTGTGTGTGTGTGTGTGTGTGTGTGTGTGTGTGTGTGTGTGTGTGTGTGTGTGTGTGTGTGTGTGTGTGTGTGTGTGTGTGTACACACACACAATGGTTGCATGTATGTGTATGTGTGTGTATGTATATGTCTACTCAAGTGTGTGTGCGCGCGCAGTGTCGCCTCAAAATAAATCTCTACCCCACATCTTATTCAAAATATTTAACTATAATGCTGAGGCAGATCATTATTTCTCAGACACTGTGTGGTTCTGAGTCCGATTCTCTTAGAGCCAACCCATTGTGTGCATGTGAGGCTGTCTAGTGAGAGACACAGACCATCTGGGTATTATTTGGAAACAAATAGTATAATAACCCATGCATAGGCAGGCGGTAGATATAAACAAGCACCGTTAACATTAAACATCTGTTGACGGTGAACTCTGCCTAATGACTTTAATACTGGCTACCATTACTGACTATTAAAGTGGCCCTCAGTCACTCACTGAGATACCCAGATAGACAGACAGGCTGACGGGCAGACAGAAACACTTACCTCACTGTCCTGTGTGATCTGCACCTCTTCCCCCTGTGGGACCTGGGCAATATGGAGGTGTCCCTGAGGGATCTGATAATGGAGAGAGAGAACAAGATGAGAACAAGGCGAGAGAGAGAAAAAGATGAGAGAACGAGAGGGGGAGGGGGAAGAGAGAGAGAGAGAGAACAAGAACTCACAATGTGTGTGTGGCACCGTTAACATATACATCCACTCCCACCCCTCCACCATCAGCCTCTAGTCTGAGCCCTGCTGCAGTCGCTGCCTGACAGATCCTATGCTTTACATTTCCTCCACTGCATTAGCAGCACTCGTAAATTTCAGGCTTGGCTGCACCCGCTAATACTCTGTAGAATATCAAGAGGGTAATAACTGCCCAACGGTAAGCTCCCCATCATGATTCACTCTCTCCCCACTATGCCTAGATTCAAATACTATTTGAAATCTTTCAAAATGTACATTGAGCGTTTGCTCTAGCCTGCTTGGAGTGCCAGATGGGTGAGTTTTGCAGTTTAGGACTACTACATTGGACCATTAAGCCAGGCAAGCTCAATCAAACACATAAGTATTTACAATTATTTCAAATAGTTTAACCCAGGTCTACTCACTAATACATATTTTTCAAATTTTTCGAATGCAATATATGATAATATTGCATTGGATATTAACGCAAAACTAATCTCTCATGGACAGACTAGCATCTGACCAAATTACGCAAGATTGTAGTTCTGGGTCAACCGAGAAAACTATACTTTTCACAAATAATGATCATTTACTTTTTATAGTCCGCAAAGGTGGAATTCTGGCCATAGCCTGTTCTTAGCCTGTCGTTGTATGTACAACTATACTTCTCCCAAATAACTAGTCAATTTTTGAGAAACCGGTTACGGACTTTTGAGAAAGCATTTTCGTCTGCGCGGGGCACTGCCAGCTTCAGCACACTCTGACCTGACATAGATTATAATATTACCAGCATTTCCCGTAACGCTCTCTGCCTCTTCAAGTCTAAACATATACAACAGAGTCAAGCTGCTAGCCTGATCCCAGATCTGTTTGTGCTCTTGCCAACTCTTTTGCTGTCCTTGTCAAGCAAAAACAGTCTTACTGGCCTCACAGCAATCTTCAAATAGCATATAAACATTACTTTTCCCCAACTTGACATGGCAATAACTGACACGGAGTTGGCATGAAACCACAAACAGTCTGTCACTCAGGCTATCAAGCTAATGCTTCCCTCAATAACACAGGACAGCCTGGTGGAAGACGTGAGATCGAGTAGTAGAACAGTACTTACTCCTTAGTTGGGTTTCAATATATTTCAATGGCAGACATAACATTTACTAAGATCCTTTCCTTCATTATCACTGAAACGGTCAAAGCACTGTCTTCATTCTAAGTGATAGTGTGGACATTGGAACAAAGCAACATTGTGACTCCATGAAGGTGCACAGGCAACAGGAAGTGATCAGAGTGATCCATGTTTTTGTCACTTCTAGATTAGACTACTGCAATTCTCTACCTTTCGGCTACCCGGATAAATCACTAAATAAACTTCAGTTAGTGCTAAACACGGCTGCTAGAATCTTGACTAGAACCAAAAAATTGGATCATATTACTTCAGTGTTAGCCTCTCTACACTGGCTTCCTATTAAAGCTAGGGCTGAGGTTTTACTTCAAGGTTTTACTGCTGACCTACAAAGCATTACGTGGGCTTGCTCCCACCCATCTTTCTGATTTGGTCCTGCCGTACATACCTACTGTTTCCCTTGCTGTCTCTGCCTGACCTGCTCCCCTCTCTCCACTGGGATTCTCTGCCTCTAACCCTATTACAGGGGCTGAGTCACTGGCTTACTGGTGCTCTTCCATGCCGTCCCTAGGAGGGGTGCGTCACTTGAGTGGGTTGAGTCACTGATGTGATCTTCCTGTCCGGGTTGGCGCCCCTCCCCCCCGG
The DNA here is from genome assembly GCF_029448725.1 of Salvelinus fontinalis. NCBI lineage: Eukaryota > Metazoa > Chordata > Actinopteri > Salmoniformes > Salmonidae > Salvelinus > Salvelinus fontinalis. Next base: position 16,445,506 of record NC_074676.1, read on the forward strand.
GTTCGTGCCGTGGGGGAGATCTTCGTGGGCTGTACTCGGCCTTGTCTCAGGATGGTAGGTTGGTGGTTGAAGATATCCCTCTAGTGGTGTGGGTGCTGTACTTTGGCAAAGTGGGTGGGGTTATATTCTGCCTGGTTGGTGCTGTCCGGGGGTATCATCGGACGGTGCCAGTGTCTCCTGACCCCTCCGGTCTCAGCCTCCAGTAAGTATGCTGCAATAGTTAATGTGTCGGGGGGATAGGGTCAGTCTGTTATATCTGGGGGGAGTCTCTCTCTCACACACACCCCCCAAGACCATGCATCAGGACTACCTGGCCTGATGACTCCTTGCTGTCCCCAGTCCACCTGGTCATGCTGCTGCTCCAGTTTCAACTGTTCTGCCTGCGGCTATGGAACCCTGACCTGCTCACTGGACGTGCTACCTTGTCCTGGACCTGCTGTTTTGGACTCTCTCTCTACCGCACCTGCTGTCTCTAACTCTGAGTGATCGGCTATGAAAAGCCTACTGACATGTTGCACCCTCTACAACCACTGTGATTATTATTATTTGACCCTGCTGGTCATTTATGAACATCTTGGCCATGTACTGTTATAATCTCCACCCGGCACAGCCAGAAGAGGACTGGTCTAGGTTCTTCCTAGGTTCCTGCCTTTCTAGTGAGTTTTTCCTAGCCATCATGCTAAGTTGTGTGCGCGCAGGGGTTTGTGAAGAGAAGAACTGAGACCAAAGGTAGAGAAATGGGGAGCGCAAAAGAAAAAAAAGAGGGTAAAAAGAGCGACCGAGAGAAATAGAAGACAGGGAGTAAGCCAGAGAGAGAAACAGGGCAGGTAAGAGAATGAGAGAGAAGTAAAAGAGGATGAAAGATCAACCAAAATAAATCAGGGCTGTAGGGCAGGTTGGAGAGGAGACTGTGACACTCACCACTTGGACCTGTCCGTCCTCTCCTATGCGGTGGATCTGGACCTGTTGGACGGCCTGGTTGGCCAGGGTGTAGTGTAGAGTCTGCTGGGTCACCCCCTCCATGTGAGCCACCTCCGCCACAGCGCCACCCTCTGGGGAGGAAGGGCATTAGCACAGGGCAGGATGAGGCACTAGTGTAATGCAATAGAGTTAACAACAGTAAGGTATACTCCGGATAGAAGCTACCCAGCTCAGACACAGATCTAGGACCAGATTATTGACCGACTCCCCCAGATCCATTATGTGGAAAGGGAGGGATAGCAAACTGAAATAAAAGCCCATTCACCTCTGGAGGAATACTTGGCAACAGCTCAGGCCATCTGCTGGATGATGGTGTGTGTTTATACTGTATCAATCATGTCTAAATACACAACAAGGACTCTCAAGCTAGCAGTCCAAACAGACTCATGACCCAGCGGCCAAACACAAACCCCCCGGCCTCAGTCTAAACACCCACCACTATCACACCCACGTCCCCCATCAGCCCACTATAGCTCCATCTATTATCTCATTGGGGGTGTGTGTGCTTGGTGTGTGTGATTAGTTTACACTGGTGCGTGCGTGCTAGCTATGAGAATATGGGGTTTTGTTGCTAGATTGATGTAGGCCTACATCCCACCACACTGATCATAAAAGGGACAAAGCAGGCCTAAATGACTCATTCTCAAAATAATATTATCATGGTATATAAAACACGATGCACAGACATCTGACTGGGACAGCTCCTGTCATAGCTATGTGTTGTATTTCCTGCCAGTAAGAGGTCCATCTTCCCACCTTCAGCATGACCACGGGTGTCTCTCAAATGGCACCCTTAATCCTATATAGTGTGCTACATTTGACCAGAGCCCTATGGGCCTTGATCAAAAGTAGTGCACTATATAGTGAATAGGGTGCCATCTGGGACACAGACCATGAACTGTAGTATGTAAATAAGCCCCAGCCCAGCCATTGGCAGTGAGGCGAGAGCCTGGTGGCTTGTGGAGACTGTACTTTTGGTGTTAGCCCTCGCTCTACATTAACAAATAACTGTTTAAAGTTAGTTTAAATGTCGAAGCAGTTTTATTAAGGGGAGTGTGAGAGAACGTGCTCTGCAGGGTGCATGGGTGCGTGGCCTGGGAAAAGAGCGGGCTGTGACTGTACACCCCTTGTGTGGGCTCACAGGATATTTGGGTTTCCCCTGCTGTCCCACTCTCTCTGGTCAGGGGTGAGAGGTGATGGATCACAGGGAGGGGAGGACAGGAGGCGTTGTTGTGTTGTGAAGATTAGAACCATCTGCTACACTTTGCAATACACACTGGGTTCCTTATACACCAACACTTACATAAGTGAGAGGAAAGACTAGTTTTACTATAAAGTGTGTGTGTGTGTGTGTGTGTAATGACCCCAGGTATCATGACTACCTGAGCTGCCCGGTGCGTTGGTGCTACGTCTGGAGAAGCTCTTGACCGCCAGACTCTGGCCGCGCTGCTTGCGTCTCCATGCCGTGCGACACTTGGAGTCGATGCTCTGCTTGATCCGGTACCAGTCCGACTCAGTGATGCCAAACTTATAGAACAGGTGACCTGAGGGGAACAAGGACCGAGGGCACATGTTAGGATGACTTCAGTTTAAGATGGTTAACTCACCATGACAAGGTAGAAATGGTCATAATAATTGCTTAAGATGGAGAGCGGTTCATGCCAAGTCTGTGTGTGTAGTTTGTACAGTGCAACCTTGTCCCACTAACAATGCAACTCTGCCTGAACTGTGAAAATGTCAGAAGCACTGAAAACTCTAGCTAGATTCTAAATCTGGTGGTCAAGGTACAGGTGGTCAGGTACCACTGCTAGTACTCATATCATCCCAATCTCCGACACTGGGGACCATGTAGGTGGATATATAACATGAGAGAGGGTGCGGTTATGTTAGCAGCTGGTTTGAGGGTGAGACGGAGGAGTTGACAGCTTCTTTCTACCCCGATTAACGAGGCTGCTATCACCCGAGGGGAAGAGTTGAGACACGAGGAGGGGGAAGGGGTGTGGGGGTTAGCCTCTAGCACGCACACACCAACACACAAAACGCCTGACAGTCGTGTACAGGCACGAAAGGCAGGTGCTCCCTCACCAGTCCCAGTTGGACAGGCAGGCAGAGGAGTAGCTATGTTCCTATGAACTTGTCCAGCGATTTTTAGTCGACATTAGAAAGGTCGAATTTAAAATAGATGCGACAATTGCCTGCTTGTGTGAGCTTCCATTTAACCATCGTGTCAATAAAAACAGCTGAACGTAATGACGTCACACCAACAAAACATTTTGTAGAAAAACCTAGTGTCGAATAGAAATGTAGTGGTTGAAGTGTTTACCCATTTAGGCAAATTGCTTATTAATACATTGGCAACTGTCTGCATGCCCTTCCACCTAGCTGTTTCAGGTCTCAGGTAGCCCGTGAAAGACAGCATCGATAGAACGCAATCATTTATATTTGCCATATTCTAACAATTCTTATGCGCCAAAGTATCCCCACGGTCTGTGCATTGGTGACACTTGCACTCCTGTACATCTGAAATAATTGGATGGTTAAACTTGCCAGCCAAACAGAAAAGCAATTCAGTTATGGGTAAACATTTTTATAGTAAGAAAAATAGTATTGGGCATTTAAAATTAAATGTTGGGTGGAGCATTATAGTTACGGGGTGACATTTTGTGCCATGTGTACCTTCAAAATGATTTGGCAATCATCATTTATTAGGGAAAAAAACAGTTTACATCATAGTTTATCGCAATAAAGAAAGTTTGTCGACAAAAAAATTAACCTGTCGAACAGATACAAAATGTTGTCGATCTTTCGAACATTTCTGCTATATCTGCCGTTTCCATTGGACATGCAACAATTTTTGTGTCATTGCTTTTGCCAAATAAACCCGGGTCAATGGAAACCTGCCTACTGTGAGTGAGTCACCTGGCCCTGCCCCAGCCCCCACATACCTCAGTGTCAGCCCAAATCTGTCTCCACACACAGGTACACACACAGGTACACACACACAAAGGTATTCATCCACACCATACCTGAATTGCATAAACACACATCTGAATTACACAAAGCCACACACAAAACACCTGCATCACACAAGTGCACACACACACCAACACACTCCGCCACTCCTGCACGGCACCTGCGATCAACAGACAGTAATAGATGTGGGGAGACAGAGTCCAAATCCCTCACCACACACACACACGACTACTCCCAATAAATACTCCTCTACCACAGCCAGCCTCCCCTGGCTCCCCTCCCCTGGCTCCCCTCCAGCTTCCCTCATTACCCATTTAAGCTTAATTAGGAATCAAAGGGGTCAGCGCATTAGCTACGGCCCCATCATGAACACTCCGACCTACATGTGCTTGTCAATTGGAGTTTGGTATGTTGTAAAATGTGTTACGCATGAATGCATGTGTTGTTCTAACCTGCCTGGGGAATGCAGAGAGATTCAGGTCTCACTGGATGGAACTGGAGCAACACTACAACATGGGTCAGTGCTATCTTAACAGGTAACACAGGAGCATTTGGAGTTGAGGGTGTGGCTGTTGTGACAAGTGGTTGATGACAGGGTCAAAGGGTAACCTAAGTGCTAGAGGGTGAAGGGATTGAGCCCTGCCTATGATACATCTATGGGGAAAGATTGATCAAATAGTCACTGGCAGTTGGTGCCATGTCAAGTGTGTGTGAGTGAGTGGGTTGGTGTGCGTGACTCACAGCGTATGCCGTAGATCATGAGCGGGTCCAGCTGCTTCTTGCCATGCTTGCCCTGTCCTGACAGGTTGGACATGGCCTGCACTTCGCGGTGGAAAAGGTAGTCCAGCAGTGTCAGCGCCATCTTCTCCGCCGTGCGACAGTTGGTGCTGAGGTGGAGCATGTCGCCTGGCAACACTGGGCAGCGCACACACATCTCTGCATTGTTCTCGTCGCCAAGCCACGTACCTGCTGGGTAGTCGTCTATAAAGAGAGGTGAAAGTGGGAGTTAAGTGGGTGGGTGGGTGCAGTGATAAAAGGTATAACCCCCAAAACTACTCTGCGTATAACCCCCAAAGACTACTCGGTATAACCCCCAAAACTATATAAATTAAAGTATGTGGACACCCCTTCAAATTAGTGGATTCGGCTATTTCAGCCACACCCGTTGCTGACAGGTATATACAAATCGAGCACACCGCCATGCAATCTCCATAGACAAACATTGGCAGTAGAATGGCCTTACTGAAGAGCTCAGTGACTTTCAATGTGGCACAGTCATAGGATGACACCTTCCAACAAGTCAGTTCATCAAATGTCTGCCCTGTTAGAGCTGCCCCGGTCAACTATAAGTGCTGTTATTGTGAAGTGGAAACGTCTAGGACCAACAACAGCTCAGCCGCAAAGTGTTAGGCCACACAAGCTCCCAGAACGGGAACGCCGAGTCCTGAAGTGCGTAAAGATTGTCTGTCCTCGGTTGCAACACTCACTACAGAGTCCCAAACTGCCTCTGGAACGAACGTCAGCACAAGAACTGTTCGTTGGGAGCTTCATGAAATGGCTTTCCATGGCAAAGCAGCCGTACGCACACAAGCCTAAGATCACCATGCGCAATGCCAAGCGTCGGCTGGAGTGGTGTAAAGCTCACCGCCATTGGACTCTGGAGCAGTGGAAACGAGTTCTCTGGAGTAATGAATTACGCTTCACCATTTTGCAGTCCAACAGATTAATCTGGGTTTGGTGGATGCCAGGAGAACACCACCTGCCCCAATGCATAGTGCCAACTGTAAAGTTTGGTGGAGGAGGAATAATTGTCTGGGACCATTTTACGCTAAAACATACAATGACATTCTAGACGATTATGTGCCTCCAACTTTGTGGCAACAGTTTGGGGACGGCCCTTCCCCATTTCAGCATGACAATGCCCCCTTTCACGAAGCCAGGTCCATACAGAAATGGTTTGTTGAGATCGGTGTGGAAGAACTGGACTGGCCTGCACAGAGCCCTGACCTTAACCCCATCGAACACCTTTGGGATGAATTGGAACGCCGACTGCAAGCCAAGCCTAATCGCCCAACATCAGTGCCCAACCTCACTAATGCTCGTGGCTGAATGGAAGCAAGTCCCTGCAGAAATGTTCCAACATTTAGTGGAAAGCCTTCTCAGAAGAGTGGAGGCTGTTATAGCAGCAAAGGGGGGGGACCAACTCCATATTAATGTCCATGATTTTGTAATGAGATGTTGGACGAGCAGGTGTCCACATAACAGTAAACCGATGCTCTGCCTTCTTAACAACACTAGCAACAAGGCAGGTCCTAGTTTTGTCGCACCTGGACTAATGTTCAGTCCTGTGGTCAGGTGCCACAAAGAGAGATTACAATTGGCTCAGAACAGGGCAGCACAGCTGGCCCTTAAAATGTACACGGAGAGCTAATATTAATAAAATGCATGTAAATCTCTCATGGCTCAAAGTAGAGGAGAGATTGACTTCATCACTACTTGTTTTTTGTAAGAAGTGTTGACATGCGGAATGCATCGAGGTGTCTGTTTAAACTACTAGCACACAGATCAGACACCCATGCAGACCCCACAAGACATGCCACCAGAGGTCTCTTCACAACCAAAGTCAAGAACAGACTTTGGGAGGCCCACAGCACTATATAGAGACATGACTACATGGAACTCTATTCCTCATCAGGTAACTGAAGCAAGCAGTACAAATACACCTTATGGAACAGCAATGACCATGAAGAGACACAGGCACACGCTTACACATGATAAGACACGCACTCTACACACACGTACACATTAATTTTGTATATACACGTGGTAGTAGAGTAGTGGCCTGAGGGAACACAATGTGTTGTAGAAAATGTTATGAAATGTCATGCAATATTTTTAATTGCATATAAGTGCCTTAGTGTTGCAGGGCCCCAGGAAGAGTAGCTGCTGTCAAGGACTTGGCAGCAGCTAATGGGGATCCTTAATAAATACAAATAAAATACATACTTTTGGTCGTGTATGTAGTGTATGTGTGTATTTGTAGGTCGGTGTCTATAATACATATTTGTGTAAAGCAGTAATAGCTCTAACACTTTTTCATGGGTGAAGGTTTTTGGGCTAAATGTTTTAATTAATATATATTCTGATGTCTACTCTATATATAGACACAGTAACACACATGCACATAAGCAAACACACAGAGAGAAAAAATACTTCACAGGTAGGCCTACACCACGTCTTGTATCTCTTTTCTGTGTGATCAATATGATCCTTTCTCTGTATGAATGTATTTTGTGGCAGCCTACAGATAGATACATGGAGGTATAAATTAAGTGTAAATTGACATCAATAATGTACGTGTAACCCCCCCTAACAAAAATATGACAACGCAAATACATACTTGGTAAAAAATGTAAATATATAAAAAATTATAATAATAAACCTAGACCTCCACTATCTCTGCTACTGCTGATACCACAGCACAGCCTTGTGGAGAGCATCAGGAGTACACCAACACTCAGTTCTACAGGTTATTATGGGTGTTGTGACATTCTCTAACAATAGGAATCTCCCTGGGGCATTACAGAGTTCAACAAGGAACAACACACTTCCTATGGGATAGCTATATCTATCTACACAGAGTGTAAAAAAACATTATGCTCTTTCCATGACATGGACTGACCAGGTGAACGCCATGATCCCTTATTAACGTCATCTGTTAAATCCACGTCAAAATCAGTGTAGATGAAGGGGAGGAGACAGGTTAAAGAGTGATTTTGAGACAATTGAGACATGGATTGTATAGGTGTGCCATTCAGAGGGTGAATGGGCAAGACAATATTTAAGAGCCTTTGAACAGGGTATGGTAGTAGGTGCCTATGCACACTGTTTTTTGTCAAGAAATGCAACACTGCTAGGTTTTTTACACTTAATAGTTTCCCGTGTGTATCAAGAATGGTCCACACCTATTTAGGCGAGGTGCTGGATAGCGGAGTGGAACACTTAAAAAAATAAAGCAGAGCCACACACTCTAGGAGCTCAGATGCAAAAATATTTATGTCCAACGTTTCGACAGACAAGCTGTCTTCATCAGGGTATCAAGAATGGTCCACCACCCAAAGGACATCCAGCCACCTTGACACAACTGTTGAAGCATTGCAGTCAACATGGGCCAACATTCCTGTGGAAAGCAATTGACACCTTGTAGAGTCCATGGCCCGATGAATTGGGGATTTTGTGTGGGATAAATGGGGGGTGCAACTCAATATTAGGAAGGTGTTCTTAATGTTTTGTACACTCAGTGTATATACACTACTGTTCAAAAGTTTGGGGTCACTTAGATATGTCCTTGTTTTCCATGATAACATACATGGAATGAGTTGCCAAATGAATAGGAAATAGTCAAGATGTTGACAAGGTTATAAATAACAATTTTTAATTTAAATAATAATAATGGTCCTTCAAACTTTGCTTTCATCAAAGAATCCTCCATTTGCAGCAATTACAGCCTTGCAGACCTTTGGCATTCTAGTTGTCAATTTGTTGAGGTAATCTGAAGAGATTTCACCCCATGCATCCTGAAGCACCTCCCACAAGTTGGATTGGCTTGATGGGCACTTCTTACCAAACGGTCAAGCTGCTCCCACAACAGCTTAATAGGGATGAGATCCAGTGACTGTGCTGGCCACTCCATTATAGACAGAATACCAGCTGACTGCTTCTTCCCTAAATAGTTATTGCATAGTTTGGAGCTGTGCTTTGAGTCAGTGTCCTGTTGTAGGAGGAAATTGGCTGCAATTAAGTGCCGTCCACAGGGTATGGCATGGCGTTGCAAAATGGAGTGATAGCCTTCCTTCTTCAAGATCCCTTTTACCCTGTACAAATCTCCCACTTTACCAGCACCAAAGCACCCCCAGACCATCACATTGCCTCCACCATGCTTGACAGATGGCATCTGTCAAGCTTTTTCTTTGCAACTCTGCCTAGAAGGCCAGCATCCCGGAGTCGCCTCTTCACTGTTGACGTTGAGACTGGTGTTTGGCGGGAACTATTTAATGAAGCTGCCAGTTGAGGACTTCTGAGGTGTCTGTTTCTCAAATTAGACACTCTAATGTACTTGTCCTCTTGCTCAGTTGTGCGCCGGAACCTCCCACTCCTCTTTCTATTCTGTTATAGACAGTTTGCACTGTTCTGTGAAGGGAGTAGTCCAGTGTTGTACGAGATCTTCAGTTTCTTGGTAATTTCTCGCATGGAATAGCCTCCATTTCTCAGAACAAGAATAGACTGACGAGTTTCAAAAGAAAGTCTTTGTTTCTGGACATTTTGAGACAGTAATCGAACCCACAAATGCTGATGCACCAGATACTCAACTAGTCTAAAGAAGGCCAGTTTTATTTGCTTCTTTAAATCAGCACGACTGTTTTCAGCTGTGCTAGCATAATTGCAAAAGGGTTTTCTAATGATCAATTAGCCTTTTAAAATGATAAACTTGGATTAGCTAACACAATGTGCCATTGGAACATGGTTGCTGATAATAGGCCTCTCTACGCCTACGTAGATATTCCATTAAAAATCAGCCATTTCCTGCTACAATAGTCATTTACAACATTAACAATGTCTACAGTGTATTTATGATCAATTTGATGTTATTTTAATGGACAAAAAATGTTGCTTTTCTTTCAAAAACAATGACATTTTTAAGTGACTCCAAGCTTTTGAGAGGTGTGGAGAATTTGTTCTTAACTGACTTGCCTAGTCAAATAAAAATAAATAAATAAAAAGTTGAAGGATCTTTCACACACGCACGCACACCCTTTTTGAAAACCACATGGTGCCCTCCGGCTAACACCGACAAAGACACGTCGTCATGGAAACTTGCAGCTGCAAATAAATGAACATGCATGCATGGAACGTCTTTGAAGCTAACCAAGGAACTTCCAGAAACCACTCAAAACAGCCCAAACAACAAAAACAACAGCATGAGCTGCAGAGTGAGAGACTTTGCTCAATCAGAAAAACATTTCCTCTCCTCAGGCGTGTCAGTGACCACTGGGAAAGCCGCTGACTCGACAGAGTGAGACCATCCTAGAAGACTTAAAAACAGTCTTTGTGAGACACTAGCTACAACAGATGTCTACGCTGGTAATGATACAGACTGAAACGTCAACACAGCACCATTATACACGAACACAGGTGGTTGTATTTGGGCGTTAAGAAGTGCTAGGCAACATATCAAATCAAATTCCAACTGCATTTGAGTTCAAATGTGTTGATGTATCTGTCTAACTAAGAAGACTCCAGCCCGATTCACAAAATGGGGACAGGGACGAATAGATCATGTGGCTTTTTCTTTACAATGTTTGGGACGCGTGTGTGTGTGTGTGTGTGTGTGTGTGTGTATCTGTGGTTTCTGCGTTTCTCTGTGCGTGCATGTTTATGGTTTTCTGTGAAGGTTTGTGTATGTGCATGCATGTATCACTTGTGCACGCTCCGACAGGGTCGTACCCTCGGAGTTGAGGGTGATGAGGGTGACGTTCTGGGTGCTCTGGGAGTTGTTGGCCTGGCCACTGTTGGACACCGAGTCGCTGGCCTCTGAACCACTCTCCTGTTCCTCCTGGCTGTCCTCTGGCGCCGGCACCTTCACCAGGAACGTATTCTGCCTCCGCCCGCCCACTGTGCTGATGGAACAAAACACAGAGGCTTAGTTAGAGCGAGGTATCAACACAGGGACCCATGGGCCGAGCCAAACTGCGTTCCACTGTGTTCTGTTTGAGTCACTAAACTCTGCAGGTTTCATAGGACCACTGTGTTACGCCGGTTCTGTGTAGATCAGACTTTAGATCACAGTTTCATGCACAACAGTATTTGTTCTATATACGATTCTAAAAAAACAGGTGTCAGTCACTCACTTGCTAAGGAGGTTCTCCAGTGAATCTGCACCTCGAGTTACTGACTCCTCCTGACCCTTCGGTCGGTCTTGGCTCACTATCACATTGGTCTGTGGAACAACACTGCAGGGGCAGACGGGGAATTCTTCTGTGTCAAATACCACAACAGGCTCCAGTGTCAAATTGTGTTCATGGGAAAAGGCGCATTCTACTTAAGCACTCACTTGTAAGGGAATGAGTACTCCCTCACCCCTCATAAAGTACAAGTCAACCAGTGTCAACATCCTCCAGTGTATCACCCTTTGTCTCCAAGTCCTCATCTCACCCTGACCAGTCCCAGAATTTTATCCCATCATGAGCCCCAGTCCTAACCAGGTTGTATTCATTAGGCACCAGAAGAAAACAGACTGAGACAGAAAAGACTACCTGAACATGTCCAATAAGAAACTCTCATTTTTGTTTGTCGTGGCAAAATGGCCTGCTGCGATATACCTTAATGAATATAGACCCGGGTCCACACTTCAACTCACCAGCGCACTTTGTTCCAGGTCTGGGTGGCCCCTAGAGGGGAACCGGCCACCATAGGGACCTGGATGGGTGCCTGGTTCTTGTTGACCACGGCATCCAGCTTCTTCTCCAGGGTCCGGCACGTCACCTCTACCAGCTGCAACTTGGCCTCCATGTTGTCCAGACGCTGGCAGATCGTTTGGCTGATGGAGTACAACAAGGTCTGGAGAGCAGAAGAGGTAAAGAGTGAGAGTGAGAGAAAGTTAATTGTGTGTGTGTGTGTGTGTGTGTGCGTGCGTGCGTGCGTGCGTGCGTGCGTGCAAATGCATGTTACACATTGGTGGTGGATGAAGTAAGTGCCTTTCTTTACAATGAGCTTAGAGACTAAGCACTACAGTAGACCTATTCTAACAATCTTCGGTTTTCGTTCTTCTTCTATAGTATTATGGCGGTCCGCAAACAAAAGTTAAAGCTGCATGCCACCACCTTCTGTACAATCTATTATACACTGCTCAAAAAAATAAAGGGAACACTTAAACAACACAATGTAACTCCAAGTCAATCACACTTCTGTGAAATCCAACTGTCCACTTAGGAAGCAACACTGATTGACAATAAATTTCACATGCTGTTGTGCAAACGGAATAGACAACAGGTGGAAATTATAGGCAATTAGCAAGACACCCCCAATAAAGGAGTGGTTCTGCAGGTGGTGACCACAGACCACTTCTCAGTTCCTATGCTTCCTGGCTGATGTTTTGGTCACTTTTGAATGCTGGCGGTGCTTTCACTCTAGTGGTAGCACGAGACGGAGTCTACAACCCAAACAAGTGGCTCAGGTAGTGCAGCTCATCCAGGATGGCACATCAATGCGAGCTGTGGCAAGAAGGTTTGCTGTGTCTGTCAGCGTAGTGTCCAGAGCATGGAGGCGCTACCAGGAGACAGGCCAGTACATCACGAGACATGGAGGAGGCCGTAGGAGGGCAACAACCCAGCAGCAGGACCGCTACCTCCGCCTTTGTGCAAGGAGGAGCAGGAGGAGCACTGCCAGAGCCCTGCAAAATGACCTCCAGCAGGCCACAAATGTGCATGTGTCTGCTCAAACGCTCAGAAACAGACTCCATGAGGGTGGTATGAGGGCCCGACGTCCACAGGTGGGGGTTGTGCTTACAGCCCAACACCGTGCAGGACGTTTGGCATTTGCCAGAGAACACCAAGATTGGCAAATTCGCCACTGGCGCACTGTGCTCTTCACAGATGAAAGCAGGTTCACACTGAGCACATGTGACAGAGTCTGGAGACGCCGTGGAGAACGTTCTGCTGCCTGCAACATCCTCCAGCATGACCGGTTTGGCGGTGGGTCAGTCATGGTGTGGGGTGGCATTTCTTTGGGGGGCCGCACAGCCCTCCATGTGCTCGCCAGAGGTAGCCTGACTGCCATTAGGTACCGAGATGAGATCCTCAGACCCCTTGTGAGACCATATGCTGGTGCGGTTGGCCCTGGGTTCCTCCTAATGCAAGACAATGCTAGACCTCATGTGGCTGGAGTGTGTCAGCAGTTCCTGCAAGAGGAACGCATTGATGCTATGGACTGGCCAGCCCGTTCCCCAGACCTGAATCCAATTGAGCACATCTGGGACATCATGTCTCGCTCCATCCACCAACGCCACATTGCACCACAGACTGTCCAGGAGTTGGCGGATGCTTTAGTCCAGGTCTGGGAGGAGATCCCTCAGGAGACCATCCGTCACCTCATCAGGAGCATGCCCAGGCGTTGTAGGGAGGTCATACAGGCACATGGAGGTCACACACACTACTGAGCCTCATTTTGACTTGTTTTAAGGACATTACATCAAAGTTGGATCAGCCTGTAGTGTGGTTTTCCACTTTAATTTTGAGTGTGACTCCAAATCCAGACCTCCATGGGTTGATAAATTTGATTTCCATTGATCATTTTTGTGTGATTTTGTTGTCAGCACATTCAACTATGTAAAGAAAAAAGTATTTAATAAGAATATTTAATTCATTCAGATTTAGGATGTGTTATTTTAGTGTTCCCTTTATTTTTTTGAGCAGTGTACTTGGTGATACAAAAGGGAAAAGGGAGAAGAAAAAGGGGAAAAAACCCTACCAACTATTAACCGTCATTAAAAAAACACCACCCCATTGCACTACTTTACCACCATCTAATCCTACCCCAGGCCGACATCCTGGGAGGACAGAACACTACCATTCAACACCCCCTGTAACGCATCCGCAGTAAAATATTGTAATCCCAAATACTTCTCTGCAGCTGGCACCACAACGAAGGTTACAAATATAACCACGGTTATGTGAGCTGTATGGATCACTCCAATATATTGGTATCACTCCGCAGCGGAGGGATACATCCAAGGTGAGGGTTTACAGATTTACTCCAGTGTACACCTGTGTCACGGCTGGGGTCCGCCCCATATATAGACCCAATGGCCGCAACTCACATTCTCTACATAATTTGAGGTACCTCTAGCACCGTAGAGGATTGGAGTGATCCATATAGCTCACATAACCGTGGTTACATAGGGAACATTGGTTATGTTTAACTTCTTATGGCTGCAGGGGCAGAATTGAGTAGCTTGGATGAAAGGTGCCCAGAGTAAACGGCCTGCTCCTCAGTCCCAGTTACTAATATATGCATATTATTATTAGTATTGGATAGAAAACACTCTGGAGTTTCTAAAACTGTTTGAATGATGTCTGTGAGTATAACAGAACTCATATGGCAATCAAAAACCTGAGGAGAAATCCAAACAGGAAGTGAGAAATCTGAGGTTGGTAGGTTTTCAACACAGTTCCCATTGAAATCCCCTTGAGATATGAATGAAGTTGCACTTCCTAGGGCTTCCACTAGATGTCAACCGTCTATAAAAATTTGAATGATGCTTCTACTGTGTTGTGGGACTGAATAAGAACAGAATGAACAGGTGTCTGGCAGTCAGCCATTTTCTGGTCACGCATGATATCCACATGATATCCACTTGCGTTCCGTTCCTCCTCAAGACACAAAGGAATTCTCCGGTTGGAACTTTATTGAAGATGTTTGATAAAAACATCCTAATGATTGATTCTGTACTTAGTTTGAAATGTTTCTTCGACCTGTAATATATCTTTTTGACGTTTTTTTCCGAAGTAACGCTCAACCAGAACGAGCGTTTGGATATGTATACCAAACGCCTAACAAAAGGAGGTATTTGGACATAAATAACGGACATTATCGAACAAAACAAACATTTATTTTGGACCTGGGATTCCTGGGAGTGCATTCTGATGAAGATCAAAGGTAAGGGAACATTTATCATGTAATTTCTGGTTTCTGTTGACTCCAACATGCGGCTAATTTGACTATTGTTCTGAGCGCCGTCTCAGATTATTGCATGGTTTGCTTTTTCCGTAAGGTTTTTTTGAAATCTGACACAGCGGTTGCATTAAGGAGAGGTATATCTATAATTCCATGTGTATAACTTGTATTATCATCTACATTTATGATGAGTATTTCTGTTGAATCGATGTGGCTATGCAAAATCACTGGATGTTTTTGGAACTAGTGAATGTAACGCGCCAATGTAAACTCAGTTTTTTCATATAAATATGAACATTATCAAACAAAACATACATGTATTGTGTAACATGATGTCCTATGAGTGTCATCTGATGAAGATAATCAAAGGTTAGTGATTAATTTTATCTCTATTTGTGCTTTTTGTGACTCCTATCTTTGGCTGGAAAAATGGCTGTGCTTATTGTGGTTTGGTGTGACCTAACATAATCATTTGTGGTGCTTTCGCTGAAAAGCATATTTGAAATCGGACTCTTTGGTGTAATTAACAACAAGATTACCTTTAAAATGCTATAAGACACATGTATGTCTGAGCAATTTTAATTATGAGATTTCTGTTGTTTTGAATTTGGCGCCCTGCACTTTCACTGGCTGTTGTCATATCATCCCGTTAACGGGATTGCAGCCCAAAGAAGTTAACTATATTGGATCACTACAATATATTGGTATACCCGTACCAGATTTTGTCGGTGCTAGAGGTACCTGGCCAGCCAGCAGCGAAGTCCCAGCGCGGGATCGAGATCCAGGGGCCGTCAATGTGGAAGGGGGGTCCCGGCACCATCCCCAGAAGGGGAGGTGACGCCCAGGACTGCTGAACCAACCGCAGAGGGAGGTGCCACATTTACCCGATAGTACCTAGCAAAGGTGCAAGAGGAAGCCCAGCAGGCTGCAGCACAGATATCAGCGAGGGGTACACCTCTCAGTAGAGCCCAGGACGCAGCCACACCTCATGTTGAATATGCCAGCACAGATCCCAGCACTGGCCTGCCAGCAAGGCGGTATGCTATCGTAATCGTGTCACGATCCAGTGAGAGAGCCTCTGCTTTGATAGCACAGCATCCAGGACTCTCTCACCATAGCAGACAAAGAGCTGGCCTGTTGTTCTCACTGACCGTGTCCGCTCCACATAGGTAGCCAGTGCCCGCAGACTCCCCCGCCACTGCCAGTGGGTCATAAGCAGACCGAATAAAAGGGATGTTCACATGCCTGTCTGACGGAACCTTTGGGAGGAATGATGGGTTGGGGTAGAGAGATATACTCCTCCCACCGTGGTCCATTTGGTAGCACTCAAGAACGAACCGAAAGAGCATGGAGCTCACCCACCCTCTTCATGGAAGTAATCACTACCAAGAAAGCCACCTTCATAGTGAGGTGTTTCAGTGAGGCAGACTCCAACGGCTTTGCCAAAGCAGCCAAGACCACAACCAGATCCCAGCTCGCCATTGAGCGGGTCCTAGCTGGACGCAGGCAACGAACCCCCTTCGTAAACCTAGAGACCAAGGGATGGCGCCCAACTGGCCTGTCCATCCACCCCACATGGCAGGCAGAAGTATCGGCCAAATACCCTCTCAGTGTAAAGGCTGCCAAGCCCTCATCCAAGCGAGACTGCAGGTACTGGAGGACATACTGCACCCCACATGACTCGGGCACAACCTCAATACCAGTGCACAAAAAGTATAACAATGTGGTATGCCACGGTTGTAGCCGGTGCCCTTGCGCTCTGCATGGTCTTCATTACGCCCTCCTGTAGTCCTAACATGGACCATTGGTGCAGCCCACAGACTGAGGCGGTGTGGTCTTGGATGCCACAGAGTTCCCCCGGCCCGAGACAGCAGGTCGGGTCTCAGGGGCAGTTGCCAAGGTGTCCCAGACAACAGGGACAGGAGAAGGCTGAACCAGAGTCGTCTGGGCCAGTATGTGGCCACCACTAGCAGACGATGCTCCGCCATCCAGGTCCTGTCCAGCACAGCCTGGATCAGGGGAAAAGGAGGTAATGCGTAAAGCTCCAGCCCTGGCCAATCATTAGCCAGAGCATCAAGTCCAGAGGCCCTGGTGGCTCCGACATGGTGTACCACAAGGGGAAGTATGCATTGTCCAGGGAGGCAAACTGGTCCACCTGCGCCCTCCTGAACTTGCCCCACAGGTGCTGCACCACCTGGGGATGTAGGCTCCAGTCCCAAGGTGGCAGGCCCTCCCTCGAGAGCATATCCGCTGCCGCATTCAGGATGCCATGTACGTGCGCTGTGTGTAGAGCCGCTAGATGTCCCTGAGCCCAGAGAAGGAGCTCCCGTGCCATAAGATGGAGGTGGTGGAACCTCAGTCCACCCTTATGGTTGATGCAAGCCACCACTGTGGTGTTATCCGTTCTCACCAGGAAATGTCTTCCCCTCAGATGTGGAAGGAAAGACCGCAGGGCCAGCTGTACAGCTCGGAGCTCTAGTGTGTTGATGTGGCTGCCGCTCCAAGGGGGTAAGCCTACAGCCGCTTGCCGACCTGCCCTTGGTCACACCCCCCCAGCCAATCTGGGAGGCGTTTGTGCTGACCCGCTCTTAGCGGCACATCCTCAGCATCTCCACCCCACCTGAGAGAAAGGAGCGACAGCGCCACTTCAACAATGCCCTGAGGAACTGCGCGGTCGCCTGCAGCTGGCGGTGACGCTTTGGGTGCAGCCGGTGGGAGTTGAACCACCATTGAAGAGGCCGGAGATGGAGCAGGCCCAGGGGAATCAGCAACGAGGCCGCCGTCAGCAAGCCCAACAGGCGATGGCAGGTCAGGGTGGATACCACCCACCCCTGCCAAAAGTGGTCGAGACAAGATAAGATCGCCTGAACCCTTCTGGTGGGCAGGCGTGGTCTCATGAGGACTGAGTCCAGTTCCATGCCAAAGGCCACCTTTTTAAAAACTTTTACCCCTTTTCCTCCCCAATTTTGTGGTATCCAATTGGTAGTTAGTCTTGTCTCATCGCTGCAACTCCCGTACGGACTTGGGAGAGGCGAAGGTCGAGAGCCACACTGCTTCTTGACACAATGCCCGCTTAACCCGGAAGCCAGTCGCACCAATGTGTCAGAGGAAACACCGGACACCTGGCAACCGTGTCAGCGTGCATTGCGCCCGGCCCGCCACAGGAGTCACTAGAGCGCAATGAGACAAGAACACGCCTGCCGGCCAAACCCTCCCCTAACCCGGACGACGCTGGGCCAATTTTGCACTGCCCCATGGGTTTCCCGGTCGCGGCCGGCTGCGACAGAGCCTGGACTTGAACTAGGATCTCTAGTGCCTTAGACCACTGCGCCACTACAGTAATACCCAGCCCACCGATGTGGGTCAGGGTCATGTCTCAGTCTGACAGGACCTGGGTCTTGGTGGGGACACAAATCAGCCAATCGTCCAGGTAATTGAGGATCAACAATCCTCTCGACGTGAGAGGTGCCAGAGACAGCGTCCATGCACTTTGTGAAAGTGCAGGATGCCAAGGAGAGACCGAAGGGAAGAACCATGAATTCATAAGCCGCCCCTTCGAAAGTGAATCAGAGGTACTGCCAATGAGCTGGGTGAACAAGAACCTTGAGGTACGCATCCCTCAGGTCCAGCGTCATAAACCACTGGTCCCTGGACACGGCCTGCAACACGTGGCTGGGGACAGCATGTACAACCTCAGTACCTTCAAGTACCCATTGAGGTTGCGGAGGTCCAGAATCGGTCGAAATCCTGCGTCTCTTTTTGTGACCACAAAATAAGTGGAGTAGAACCCACCTAGCCGTTCTGATGTCTTGATCCTGCGGATGGCACCCGCAGGTAGGTTCAGACACCATGGTGACACGAAGGCCCCTGAAGGACGGGGGTCGGCACCGGAATTGGAGTCGGTACCCCTCAAGCATTTTGGACAACACCCAGGGAGACTCCACACCCTCCTCCCCACTTTGCCCTTGGAGACTGGGAGAAGCGGCCGGGGAAGGGTGTGTCAGGGGTCCTGCCATGGCTCTCCTCTGGCACCATGAGCGCCTGGATCCCCCAGGCATGTCCCTATAGCGGTGACAGTTGACAGGTTGTTGCTCCACCCCACACTGTGCCCCTCCCCGCTGTCGTCCCTCAGCACGAGGCGATGGGGGTCCTGGCTTCAGTCGCGGGTTCCACACTATAATCTCCCGGTCCGGGAAGACCATGGCAGCTATCATGGCATCCATGGTCGTGTACTCCCGGAGGCCGAGTGACTCGTAACATAACTCCATGGTCCAGTCTTTGCTGTGAGTCGGAAGAGCCCCCTGGCAGAGGCCAAGTTCTCCTGCAAGGCCTCGCAGAACTCAGCAGAGATGGGGACAGATGGAGAGTCATCTCTGTCCACCAGTTGGGTAGCCACTGCACTGGACATCAGAGCGAGTAGGCCGGGGGCAATGAAGCCCTGCTGCCGGCTTCTGATGGCCTGTCAGCCTTGTAGCCCCGCTCACGGGGGTGAACAGTGCCAGCATCGTCACCCAGGAACAGCCTTATCACTGGTCAACAGGAAACAGCTGTCATCGCCATCGAAGCTATCAACCTCCTGATGCAGGGCATGCGCCCTCCGTTTAAGGTGGTGCCAGAGGTCCGACTCCTGCCCCTGTCCAGGACTGGCAGCAGATGGGCAATGCCTGCGGTGGCTCCAGCCATGCTTCCTAGGAGGGATACTGGGCCCAGGAGAGGGACTAACAGCTCGCTGGTACACTACTCCTGAGGGAGGGAGCTCGTCCCCAGCCTGAGCCCGAGCCTGGCCGACCCACTCGTCCATGGCCTCCAATCGTGCCAGGTGCAGGCGTTCTGAGAACCCCACACCACACCGCGCTCCACTGACCTCTCCGCGTGGCTCAAGCCCAGTCAGTGCATACACACCGCGCTCCACTGACCTCTCCGCGTGGCTCAAGCCCAGTCAGTGCATACCACCATCACCCCTGTCACAAAGGGAAGCCATAAGCTCAGCCAAGCCAACAAGACCACGGAGCAGGGGTCCGACGCCCTGGGAGAGCTATGTTGTGACCCGCTTAGAGGAATAGGAACCTGGTGAGGGATAAATTACCCAGTACCTCTGCAAAAAACGGAGAAGACCCGTGTGGGAAAAGCAGGCAGACAAAAAAAACGCAACCAGGTCATGGATTTGATTTATTAGTTTTTTTGTTTGTGTTTTACGCCAACTGCAATATTACCTAGCTGGTTTTAATATGCAAACAGTAAAAACAGCACCATATGATGGAGTAACTCCGTTAAGGAACTCCAAAGTTAATGTCTCAACGTAGTGGAAAGCCCACCGCGATACTCTTACACTCTGCAGGGGAAAGAACAAGACAAAAAGCCCACAGGGAAATTAGCAGAAAACCTGCACCTATGGCATCGGGAGCAGCATGTTAAAGCAATTTACAACACACACATAGAACAAGCCAGTGGCCAAGTTGTGTAAGGTGAATTAGTTTGTGGCAGAAAGAGCCACCATACTAATGGATGCACACGGAGTCGTAGTGTAACGCTAGCGAAACACAAGTACGACAAACCAGGGGCGGAAGATACAGATCAAACGCGTGCAGCGAGTGGAGCACTCAAGAGGAGGTGCTCGGCATGTGGCCAGCTTCTCCAGGCTGCAAACAGCCAGTGAGTATACTTCCACGCAAGATATTACACTTACCAGTGACATACCAAGCAAACTTCAGAAAGTTTTTACCTCAAACGATACGGACGTCCGCTGAGAAAATGAAAGAGAATGTGTGTCGCGGCCATAGGGTCTATATGTAGGGGCGGACCACAGCTGTGATACAGGTGTACACAGGAGTAAATCTGTAAATCCTCACCTCGGATGTATCCCTCCGCCATATTTATTTTCACTTTCTAACCGAAGCTGGTGTGGGTTTTCATTTCCTTTTTGTTTCTCCGTTATATGGCAAATCTCATAGGCGTCCATGGTGGGTGTTAAGACCCTACCTGAGCTTACTTGGCCAGCACCCAGACTGTAGGCACCCCCCGTAGATGCCTTTCAGAACCCATTTTAAAACTCCACCTGTTTTGTACTGGTTGTCAGTGGCTCATTAGTTTGTTCAATTTTTCTGTTGAGCAGTGTTTTTTTGGAGTTCATGTTTGGGAACGTAACACTACATCAATGCAATTTGATTTATTTTCATAGGACAAACAAACTGACATGCTCACATGACTGACTCAGCTTAGAACTGCATATCATATCCAATATACCCCCGAAGTAGTCCACAAGTAACCTACCTTTAGAGATGCATCCTGGGTGTTGTTGTCCACCCTTGGCCTTTTCTTGTCAGGCTTGTCATCAGAATCTTCATGATTTTCCAACACATCTAACACATCACACACAATCATAAAAAAAAAGATGCACTGTTGCTGCTGGTATGGCTCTTTCAAAGTGATTTATCCAAATGTACCCTAGCAGCCCCCCCACCCCACCCACCTAAGGATTTGTCTTTTTGAACAATCTATTTCCTGTGTTTGAGGGGTGCAAAAATCCACCAGTCACTTACATCTCACTGGAATGATTGCTTTCATTTTGAACTTCCAAGCTACTTCCAAAAATGAACACGGATTATTGTGATATTATCTTTGATCTCGCAAACAATGTAAAGTATGTTTAGATAGATTTAGATTTTTAATCCGAGTGTATCCTGCTATTGACACAATTGTTGAATTATGCAAGAAAATATGACAACAGTAACTAATGAGACAGACTAGACAGAGCAGGTAAGGTAGATAGAGCTTGTGTGGCAGCCCTGTTCTACCCTTATGTTAAATCATATATTTAAAAAAAACCTGGGGCCTCGTTTATAAACATTGTGCAAACACAAAATATTCCCCAAAACATGCATGCGCCAGTTCACGCATTAATTGGCCTTATAAAAACTGAACTTGATGTGAGAATGTGCTTATCCTCCCGCCACCTTTAGACCATGTGTACGCAATTTCTAATGGTAGCCTTGTGCAAATGGGAACTATATCTTGACATATTCATAACAAAAAAACAGGAAGCTAAATATAATATGATAATTTGCTGTTAGTGAGAAGAGCAAAAGTAGACTTATTTTATCTTTGCATTCTAAAATAATTACATATCTATTTCCAATTATTTATTTCATTTCCATGATCATTGCAGAATAAATTCCTCACCTTTTCTGACTGTGATGGTTTCATACTCGCAAAATAGCTTATAGGCCTACAACAAGTTTGTATAGGCTACCATTCTATACAATCCAAAGCACAGTTTAACGGTTGAACAGACTGTTCACCTTTTCTATTGACATTTGTAGGCTACGTCTGAAAACTGTAAAGTCAAATTTATCGAGTAGCCTAGACTATTTCATTTATAAACATAATACATGCAGTACCAGTCAAAGGTTTGGACACACCTAATCATTCCAGGGTTTTTCTTAATTTGTACATTGTAGAATAATAGTGAATACATCAAAACTATGAAATAACACATATGGAATCAAGTAACCAAAAAAGTGTTAAACAAATCAAAATATATTTCAGATTCATCAAAGTAGCCATCCCCTTGCCTTGATGAAAACTTTGCACACTCTCGGCCTTCTCTCAAACAGCTTCATGAGGTAGTCTCTTGGAATGCGTTTCAATTAACAGGTGTGCCTTCTTAAAAGTTAATTTGTGGAATTCCTTTCCTTCTTAAAACATTTCAGACAATCAGTTGTGTTGTGACAAGGTAGGGGTGGTATACAGACGATAGCCCTATTTGGTGAAAGACTAAGTCCATATTATGGCAAAAACAGTTCAAATAAGCAAAGAGAAACGACTGTCCATCATTACTTTAAGACATGAAGGTCAGTCAATGCGGAAAATCGCAAAAACCATCAAGCGCTATGATGAAACTGGCTCTCATGAGGACCACCACAGGAAAGGAAGACCCAGAGTTACCTCTGCTGCAGAGAATAAATTCATTAGAGTTAACTGCACCTCAGATTGCAGCCCAAATAAATGCTTCACAGAGTTCAAGTAACAGACACATCTCAACATCAACTATTCAGATACCACTGTGTGAATCAGACCTTCATGGTCAAATTGCTGCATAGAAACCACTACTAAAGGACACCAAAAAGAAGAAAACACTTGCTTGGGCCAAGAAACACAAGCAATGGACATTAGACCGGTGGAAATCTGTCCTTTGGTCTGATGAGTCCAAATGTAAGATTTTTGGTTCCAACCGCCGTGTCTTTGTGAGATGCAGAGTAGGTGAACAGATGATCTCTGCATGTGTGGTTCCCACCGTGAAGCATGGAGGAGGAGGTGTGATGGTGCTTTGCTGATGACACCGTCAGTGATTTATTTAGAATTCAAGGTACACTACATCAGGATGGCTACCACAGCATTCTGCAGCGATCCGCCATCCCATCTGGTTTGACCTTAGTGAGACTATAATTTGTTTTCAACAGGACAATGACCCAACACACCTCCTGGCTGTGTAAAGGCTATTTGAGCAAGAAAGAGAGTGACAGAGTGCTTCATTAGATGACCTGGCCTCCACAATCACCTGACCTCAATCCAATTGAGATGGTTTGGGATGAGTTGGACCCCAGAGTAAAGGAAAAGCAGCAAAGAAGTGCTCAGCATATGTGGGAACTCCTTCGGGACTGTTGGAAAAGCATTCCAGGTGAAGCTGGTTGAAAGAATACCGAGAGTGTGCAAAACTGTCATCAAGGCAAAGGGTGGCTACTTTGAAGAATATAAAATATTAAGACTTTTTTGGTTACTACATGATTCTATGTGTTATTTCATAGTTTTGATGTCTTCACTATTATTCTACAATGTAGAAAATAGTAAAAATAAAGAAAAACCCTTAATGAGTAAGTGTGTCCAAACTTTTGACTGGTACTGTATATCATAACCATTCTACCTTTTCTGGCCATGAGTTCATATTCCCGAAATAGCCATACAACAAATTACCATGTGCATCTCTCATTTCATTGGGCATATTAGATTATTATAATTTCACGTTTTTGCTCTATGCATCCGAAAGGAAGCACGGTTTATAACATACAGTAGAATTTAACAGGTGAATAGACAGTTGATCTTTTGCATTGAAGTGTATAGGCTACCACTTTAAATAGGCCTACTGTTGTTTTTCATTTTTTTCAGAGTAGACAATGTTTCAGAAATCGCAGGCAGTCCAGCATATTTAGGTTCAGGAGAAAGTAAATGCAAAACATTATTGAATTCAAACAATCTGTTTACAGGTCCACAACAATTTGAAACGGTCAGATACAGCAAATGTCACTGCAAAAAAAATATTTTGCCAACACCGCCAAAGACATTTGATCAAGTTCGCCATTGATATTTCCTTTATATATACTGTCTTGGCCTAATTCCAAAGTATACAGCAAATAACAGCATTATTATCACCATAAAAGGTGAATGATGGGCACTATTCAGGAAGAGTTATAATGCGTGTTTACGCGTGCACACTTTTTCATTCAGGTCTGATTTATAATGGGAAACATGTGTATGTATGGCATGTGCCAAGTTTATAAATCTCAATATTTGTGTGTGCATTGTCGTGGAAGAATCAGATTTAGCTAAGTAACAGATAGATAAGATGTTATTTTCATCATATGCTTGTGAGATACTTGTCATTAGAATCTTCTGAGCTAGGGATTGGTAACTTGGGGCCAGAGAGGGGAGAGGTCAGGCTGGTCTTCATATGTCAATCTATCTGTTAAACCATGTGGTGCTAAGTAGAATATTAGAAGGGGAGGAGGACAGAGTGGAATGTTGGTTTCTTATGGGAACGTTGTTTATTTCTATTCCTAAAACCATGGGATGGAGTTATTAATTGGGAAACCAGTTAGTTATCTCATACAATGTCTGTACGCCAGTCACTCCCTACTTTTCTCATAGGGGGAAGGAGTTTGGCCGTGTTTGGAACCATTGTATGTCCCCTCTGAGGTTGCCCTTATCTTGACCTAGTATTTGACCTAAGGGGCTCACTGTCTGATTTTGAGTTTGTCCAGGTTTGGGAGTATGTAGAAATGACAATTGATATATGCCATTGAATGAGGTAATGTTTTGGTAGACAGTGAAGTATCAAGCATGAGATTTAAACGTGGTCTTGGGAGATCAAACTGAACGATGATTTATAGCTGATGCTGTCTAGCGATAGGATACTCTTCTTTCGGGTAAAGGATTCTTTGTAAGTTGAGAGGG
This sequence comes from Salvelinus fontinalis, assembly GCF_029448725.1. Taxonomy (NCBI): domain Eukaryota; kingdom Metazoa; phylum Chordata; class Actinopteri; order Salmoniformes; family Salmonidae; genus Salvelinus; species Salvelinus fontinalis. Next base: position 16,470,418 of record NC_074676.1, read on the forward strand.
GTGTATCTTAGCTATAAATGAAACTAAGAATTGTTTTGTAAGCACTCTGAGAGAATTCATTTATAGACACTGAATTGATCTGAGAGTCATTAAAGGGCTTTGGTGAAGCTTGTATATATATATTAAAGATGGAATATAAAATTTAACTCTGACTTGTGTGTGGTTGGCTCTCTCTCTCTCTTTATTGAGTAATAAAGGAAATTTCCACGACAGCGTGCAGTCTTTTCAGAAATAGTGCACGCAGATATTTAGTGTAACATTTCTGCAACGGTTATAACCTGGTTTATTTATGCAAATATCTTTAACTTTATTTTAACAAAGAATATTTTTGTTATACTCGATACATTAACAAAATGTGTGTATGTATGTGTGTATATATATATATATACACATACATACATACATACATACATACATACATTACTATATGTGCATTCTACAAAAGTGAAATTTGACAAATTTAACACCCGAATTCCGACCATCTGGTTTGACCTTAGTGAGACTATAATTTGTTTTCAACAGGACAATGACCCAACATTATTTGTCCATGCCAGTAAAAAAGATGATGTTCTATTATTCTGTCGATATCTGATAGATTGTAAAAATCAATTTTCAATTTTAGAATTGTTTTTAAAACCTTTTAACAATTTCGATGACCGTTGCTAATGTACACACATGGGTAGTAGCTACCATTAAAATAAAACATCTAAAGCCAGAAGTGAAGCTTCACCATTAGCCAATGGATAGTTAGTCAGTGGTGAACCTTTCCTTTTCAATACACACAAAAGGATGTATCGAGACATTTTTGGATGTATTAGCATGACATTTATCGAGAGCCAGCAATTTCCCCCTTGTGGTTTTCCTTGTCAGGTCACATGGCCCTAGTTATGGTGATTGGACAGAACTTTGTGGTCTGTAATATAGATCTTACCAGTCTGGTCGCCCTGGCCCAAGTCCTCCACTGCTATCTGCACTATCTCCGCCAAATCTTGTTCCGACATTATTCAGACCTGTATAGCCAGAGGACCACAAAACAACATCATTATTGCAAATAAAAAGATCATTGACATTCTCTGGCTCTTCATTCCCAATGTCAGTGAATCTATGACAATCAGCAATAAGCGAATAAAACAGTTTGACAAAGGGGGTTGTTCTAAAAAGAAAACCTGATGTCTGTGCTACATGTTTCAAGCAGACCACTATAGTCCTTGTGCCCAAGAACACCAATGTAATCTGTCAAAATGACTTCCGTCCCATATCACTCACATCTGTAGCCATGAAAAGCTTTGAAAGGCTGGTTATGGCTCATATCAACACCATCATCCCAGAAACCCTGTACCCACTCCAATTCACTTCATGCCCAAACAGAGCCACAGACGACACAATCTCTATTGCACTCCACACAGCCCTTTCCCACCTGGACAAAAGAAACACCTATTTGAGAACGCTGTTAATAGACTACAGCTCAGTATTCAACACCATAATGCCCTCCAAGATATCACTAAGTTAAGTTCCTGGGACTGAACACCACCCTCTGCAACTGGGTCCTGGACTTCCTGACGGGCCGCCTCCAGGTGGTGAGAGTAGGCAACAACACATCCGTCACGTTGACCCTCAACACGGGGGCCCCTCTGGGGTGCGTGCTTTGCCCACTGCTGTACTCCCTGTTCACCCATGACTGTGTGGCCGCACACGACTCCAACACCATCATCAAGTTCACCCATGACACGAAGGTGGTGGGCCTGATCATTAACGATTATGAGACAGCCTACTGGGAGGAGGTCAAAGACCTCTCCCTCAATGTGGGCAAGACAAAGGAGCTTATCGTGGACTACAGGAAACGGAGGGCCGAACTGGTTGAGCGGGTTGAGAGCTTCAAGATCCTCAGTGTCCACATCGCTAAGGATCTATCATGGTCCAAACACACCAACACAGTCATGAAGAGGGCACGGTGGCCTCCCGGGTGGCGCAGTGGTCTAAGGCACTGCATCGCAGTGCTAGCTGTGCCACCAGAGACTCTGGGTTCGAGCCCAGGCTCCGTCGCAGCCGGGAGGTCCAGGGGGCGACGCACAATTGGCCCAGCATCGTCCGGGTTAGGGAGGTTTTGGCCGGCAGGGATATCCTTGTCTCATCGCGCACCAGCAACTCCTGTGGCGGGCCGGGCGCAGTGCACGCTGTGCATGTTTCCTCCGACACATTGGTGCGGCTGGCTTCCGGGTTGGATGTGCGTTGTGTCAAGAAGCAGTGTGGCTAGGTTGGGTTGTGTTTCGGAGGACGCATGGCTCTCGACCTTCGCCTCTCCCGAGTCCGTACAGGAGTTGCAGCGATGAGACAAGACTGTAACTACTACCAATTGGATACCACGAAATTGGGGGAGGAAAAATAAAAATAAGAGTCAACTCCTTTTGACTATGCACACACGCACTGGATTCACACACATTTACACACTCATCACATACACTGCTGCTACTACTGTCTATTATTTATCCTGTTGCCTAGTCACTTTACCCCTACCTATCTGTACATATCTACCTCAATAGCCTAATTCCTTGTACTCCTGCACATGGACTCAGTACTGGTACCCTATGTTTATAGCCAAGCTATCATTGCTCATTGTGTATTTATTCCTTGTGTTAATAATAATAATAAAAATAATAATAATAATAATTTAAAAAAATATTATTTATTTATTGTATTCTGCATTGTTGGGATGCAGTAAGCAAAATGTAAGTAAGCATTTCACTGTTAGTCTACACCTGTTGTTTACGAAGCATGTGACAATTAAAATGTGATTTGTTCTGTTCCTTTTGCTTAACTGGACCTCATAATTCAATAGTTTGGCACATATCACCACTCACTGATTGGGGACTGGGATACATTTGTTTCAATATTGGTTGAGTCATGTGAATTTACTAGGCTTGATTAGAGGGCCGCATATCCTGACATGGCATAGAATATGAGTAACTCATCATTTCAATATTCCAACCTGCAAATAACAGGCAAATTACCTCAAGGTTGATATAAGATGACTGAAGAACTGACTACTTGAGCTATGCCCTGCAACTGAGAAATGAATGTGCTCTTAGCCTTGTAGCTAGTAAAAGTATACATTTTATTGTCAATATTATTAAATATCTATAAACTCAGTTAATCAAATGTAGGTAATAGTAATAAGTGGTTACTGTCTGGTTCCATTTGTCAAAATACCAGATTTCCACCAGAGGGCACTCAACCCTAACCCTGTTTGAAATTCAGGTTGAATTAAGTATTTTATTGATTGTCCTTGATTTTTTTCCTCTTGGGTTCTGGACAGGGCCCCAGATTCAAGGAGAAAACAACTGAGAAAGAGTCTGATTTATTTCCTGCTCTATTCCCTGTGTGCAGTTTTACCTGAGTGGGTCTGGGTCATAGAACTAATAATAACAGGTAGAGTGTTGGCTTCTTGTTGAGCAAGCATCCTAATGTGGGTGTCTTAAGGGCAGTGGTGGAAAAAGTACCCAATTGTCATAGTTAAGTTAATAGAAAATGACTTGAGTAAAAGTGAAAGTCACCCAGTAAAATACTACTTGTGTAAAAGTCCAAAAGTATTTTGTTTTAAATATACTTAAGTATCAAAAGTAAATGTAATTGATCAAATGTACCTAAGTATCAAAAGTAAAAGTATAAATAATTTCAAATTCCTTCTATTATTATCTTTTTTTTCTTTTTTCATTTACAGATAGCCAGGGGCACGCTCCAACACTCAGACATCATTTACAAACAAAGCATTTGTGTTTAGTGAATCCGCCAGAACAGAGATAGTAGGGATGACCAGGGATGTTCTCTTGATAAGTGCACGAATTGGACCATTTTCCTGTCCTGATAAGCATTCAAAATAGTACTTTTGGGTGTCAGGGAAAATGTAGGGAGTAAAAAGTACATTATTTTCTTGAGGAATGTAGTGAAGTAAAAGTCGTCAAAAATGTAAAGTACAGACACCCCAAAAAACTACTGAAGTATTACTTGAAAGTATTTTTACTTAAGTACTTTACACCACTGCTTAAGTGGTATCCTCTCGTCTTCTCATCTAGAAAGACAAAGAAGCTACTTTATAATGAGATGTAGAGTGCCTTCAGAAAGTATTCATACCCCTTGACTTATTCCACATTTGGTTGAGTTACAGCCTGAATTCAAAATGGATTCATGCATTTTTAGAAATGTTAGCAAATTTTTCTAAAATGAAATACAAAAATATCTGATTTACATAAGCATTCACTTATGTAAAGTGAATGTTCTGATGGTGTATATAGTATGCTTATTGGTCATAGTACATATATAGTTAGTATGGCAAAAGTCCCCGGATGTCGTACTACATTCGCCAAAATACAAAGTATAGGCCCCATAATGCAATTCTTCAGAAAATGGGTGTGGCTTCACAACATTTTCAGTTTTGAAGAAAATATGCAGCCGAAGTCCGACGAGAGTGGATACAAATTCATTGCTTTAACTAATTATGACAAATGTTAAGAAAATGTAGAGCAATGTAATAAAATAATGACTTTTCAAATAAGTTACCTTACACGTAATGTTGGCTGACAATTTGTTAGCTACGCTATCCTTACGAGCCACATAGCATATCATTACAGCAGGTATGTTTGCTAGCTATCTGACATTAGTTGGCTACCAATACATCAAACTTGCCAGTATATTAACTATATGCTATCTAATGAACTACCCAACATTTATTGACTTGATTATTCCCGTCATTCTTAACTAAATGGTATAGTCGTCGTGCGTTCTCAATGAATATTCAGGTGCTTTTGTAAATTCGATCTGGCTATCTCCGTTCGGAGCACTCTCGCCTGAGTGTTACAGAGCACAGAATAAATGATGAATTTACAAACACTCAACACCCATTGAATATGGCCTGTGTAATTAAACGTTGGCAAAACAAAGCGTAATTAAATTGTTGCCAGCAGCACATTTACAGTCACCAATGCTCTGGATAACATGAAAACTGCCAACCACCTCTGCTAGGGCGAGTAAAATGGTCAGATTGAGGTGTTCTCTCATTTGTGTCTGGAAGTAGTTAGCCGGTTAGCTTGGGTGCTTGACTGCTTCTCTAAGGTCAGAACGAAACAACACTGCTCCTCGGTAAGAGCGTCCAGTGTGTGCCTTGAACGCCCCCAGGGAAAAACGCTCTGAATTTAAAAATGACAACTCTCTGAATTTAGTAACTCAGAGTGCACTCTGGCACTCCAGATTGAATTCAAGAACACACACAGTCATACAATGTCTAGCTAGTAATTTGTTACGCTAGCAAGAGGCTGCATAGCAACAGCACCAACTTCAGGTAGACAGGCGAAGCGTTAGTACGCTCAACTGAAAGGATACCGTTTGTTTACAGCAGGGTGGGCAATTCCAGTCCGAGGGCCTGTCACAGTTTTGCCCCAGCTAACACACCTGACTCCAATAATCACCTAATCATGATCTTCAGTTTAGAATGCAATTTGATTAATCAGCTGTTTGCTAGGGATGAAGAAAAAGTGACACCAATCAGGCCCTCGAGGACTGAAGTTGCCCACCCATGGTTTACAGTATACTAAAATGAACTAATAGTATATAGTCATTAAATATGTAGTATACAGTATGGGCATTCAAACATAGCTTATGTGTCATGTGTCCAACTTTGCCTACTAAACATGGGATATTGTGTAGCAGCCTACAGTGGCGCAAAGGGTCCACCTGTACCTAATTGCAAATATCTGGATTTTGGTTTGAACACCACTGTGTGGAGGGGTGTGAAAATAAATAGCTTTATTTATCAACAATTTACACTTAATTATGGTCATTATCTTGTTGGCAATAGTAAATATAGGTATGGCAATACAATTAAAGCTAGATGTCTGAACTTGAACGAACAGGCGACTGTGCACAAATGATACAGCATGTCTTCATTCGCTGACAATATGTTTACAACCTAACTTTAAACAAGAAAGTTGCAGATATTCTAAGTCTTGATATTGACTCTAAACTAGCTAAAACCTATGGTGTAATCACCAGTCCAAACGGTTCAGTTTTGCAACGAATTCGAGTTTCTATTGGACAAATTTAGGTAGGTCCCTCCCGGTTTGCTTCCGTTTAAGGTTTTTCCACAGAATCGACGTAACGTTAATGAATAAGTCCCTGAGCCTAAATCAAGACTGTCCACCATTGCATGTAGCTAGCTAGTTAATATCTAGGCCAGCGTTTCACAAACTCGGTCCTCGAAACCCCACAAAGCTGATTCAAATGATCAAACTTTGATTGTTTGAATAAGCCGTGAACTGCTAGGGTTAAACAAGAAACGTACAGCCTTTGGGGTCCCCCAGTAAGTTTGGGAAACGTTGACATAGGCCAATTCAAGTGAGTTGTAAAGAAACTCGCTAGTTAGCCCGTCTAATTTACATTCTAGATAAGCCTAGATTCATCCATGTATATGTGTATTCTTAACAGCAGAAATTCTGAACGATAAACTATTGCATGACAAACCATGATTACAGTAGTAAACTAACTAACATGTCAGACATTACCCGACAGGTGGGCTACTTAGCTAGCTGGGCTAACTTGCATGGTAAATAAGGAATAACATTTCTGAATGCTGCCATATCTTACAAAACGTCAACAAAAAGGAGGCTACAAATTCAGTCAGAGTTGTGTAATTATATGTAATATATCAGGGCAAAAACAATTGCCATTGTAGAAGGTACACTAAACTAGCTAACTAACGTTAACCATTTATAATTCGCATTAGCTAGCCACAAGTTCAACAAGCACGCAATACAATGGTACACTAGGCCTCAATGCCCATATCCGTGGCCGCGTTGTAAATTTATGTGGTTTATCTTATATTAATAGTCCTCAAAATGAAATGTTGAATGCAGGTTCAAAGCATACAGTATCTCCACTTCTGGCTCACCGGGTATGTACGGTGTTAGATTGGGTTATATTACCGTGTGAATGTTGAATTCTCGTGTTGTTTGTAGGGATTTCGATAACGGCGTCCTTCCTCGCGAGAGAAAAAGCCTGAACTTCGCCTCAGTTTCTTCACTAACCACCCGCTGCGATGGCAGGGTTGCCAGGTTCTAGCAAAACATGTCTAACCAGTGAGCTCTGAAAACCAGCTCACAAGTGCTTAAAACTAGCCGACGTTTTATTTTTTTTCAGCGAGAAACGAGTTGCCACATTTATCCATCAAAACCTTTTTCCATAACGTTATCAAGCTAAATATCGACGTAATTTTAACGATATAGGCTAAGAAGCTAAATTTAGTTTATCATCAAAATAATTGAGAGTTTAAGAATTTCGCAAGAGAAAAGATACATTATTAAACTCTCCAGATCATTTTCCATAAATGGATGTCGATTTAACTTGTTTTGACTGCTATTAATAAGCAGTAAGGCCGAGGAGGTGTGGTATTTGGATGTTCTTAGGACATACCCTTTAGCCGTGGCCATATACCACAAACCCCTTTATGTGCCTTATTGCTATTATAAACTGCTTACCAACGTAATTAGAATAGTAAAAAGTATATTTTTTCTCCTTCCTGTGGTACACAGTCTGATATACCACGGCTTTCAACCAATCAGCATTTAGGGCTCAAACCACACCGTTTATAATTGTAGATAAATCCTGTTTGTGAATGTGCATAACTACACTGCTCAAAAAAATAAAGGGAACACTTAAACAACACAATGTAACTCCAAGTCAATCACACTTCTGTGAAATCAAACTGTCCACTTAGGAAGCAACACTGATTGACAATAAATTTCACATGCTGTTGTGCAAATGGAATAGACAAAAGGTGGAAATTATAGGCAATTAGCAAGACACCCCCCAAAACAGGAGTGATTCTGCAGGTGGTGACCACAGACCACTTCTCAGTTCCTATGCTTCCTGGCTGATGTTTTGGTCACTTTTGAATGCTGGCGGTGCTCTAACTCTAGTGGTAGCATGAGACGGAGTCTACAACCCACACAAGTGGCTCAGGTAGTGCAGTTCATCCAGGATGGCACATCAATGCGAACTGTGGCAAAAAGGTTTGCTGTGTCTGTCAGCGTAGTGTCCAGAGCATGCAGGCGCTACCAGGAGACAGGCCAGTACATCAGGAGACATGGAGGAGGCCGTAGGAGGGCAACAACCCAGCAGCAGGACCGCTACCTCCGCCTTTGTGCAAGGAGGTGCACTGCCAGCGCCCTGCAAAATGACCTCCAGCCGGCCACAAATGTGCATGTGTCTGCTCAAACGGTCATAAACAGACTCCATGAGGGTGGTATGAGGGCCCGACGTCCACAGGTGGGGGTTGTGCTTACAGCCCAACACCGTGCAGGACGTTTGGCATTTGCCAGAGAACAGAAAGATTGGCAAATTCGCCACTGGCGCCCTGTGCTCTTCACAGATGAAAGCAGGTTCATACTGAGCACATGAGCACATGTGACAGACGTGACAGAGTCTGGAGATGCCGTGGAGAACGTTCTGCTGCCTGCAACATCCTCCAGCATGACCGGTTTGGCGATGGGTCAGTCATGGTGTGGGGTGGCATTTCTTTGTGGGGCCGCACAGCCCTCCATGTGCTCGCCAGAGGTAGCCTGACTGCCATTAGGTACCGAGATGAGATCCTCAGACCCCTTGTGAGACCATATGCTGACATGCACATTTGTGGCCTGCTGGAGGTCATTTTGCAGGGCTCTGGCAGTGCACCTCCTTGCACTAAGGCGGAGGTAGCGGTCCTGCTGCTGGGTTGTTGCCCTCCTACGGCCTCCTCCACGTCTCCTGATGTACTGGCCTGTCTCCTGGTAGCGCCTGCATGCTCTGGACACTACGCTGACAGACACAGCAAACCTTTTTGCCACAGTTCGCATTGATGTGCCATCCTGGATGAACTGCACTACCTGAGCCACTTGTGTGGGTTGTAGACTCCGTCTCATGCTACCACTAGAGTGAGAGCACCGCCAGCATTCAAAAGTGACCAAAACATCAGCCAGGAAGCATAGGAACTGAGAAGTGGTCTGTGGTCACCACATGCAGAATCACTCCTGTTTTGGGGGGTGTCTTGCTAATTGCCTATAATTTCCACCTTTTGTCTATTCCATTTGCACAACAGCATGTGAAATTTATTGTCAATCAGTGTTGCTTCCTAAGTGGACAGTTTGATTTCACAGAAGTGTGATTGACTTGGAGTTACATTGTGTTGTTTAAGTGTTCCCTTTATTTTTTTGAGCAGTGTATATATAAATCTGACAGGTGAGTTTGAGTGATAAATTGGACAGAGGATCTCAAAATCTCTGTGCCAGAAACACTGGGATTAACTTTTAAAAAATATTAGGCAATTCTCTGGCAATTGTGCCGTTATTATGTGCCAGATGTTAAGAATGCAAACCTTTATAAATGTCCTATTTGCGAGATTGAAATAAGTCAATAGGCATAGGTTTCTGACTAAAATCTGGGTTTATAATTGCAATTCAATTTTGCCATGGTTTACTGAGCTATACTGAACAAAAATATAAACGCAACATGTTAAGTGTTGGTCCCATGTTTCATGAGCTGAAATACAAAATCCCAGACATTTTCCATATGCAAAAAAAGCTTACTTCTTCAATTTTGTGCAAAAACTTCTTTACATCCCTGTTAGTGAGCCTTTCTCTTTGCCAATATAATCCATCCACCTGACAGGTGTGGCATATCAAGAAGCTGATTAAACAGCATGATCATTACACAGGTGCACCTTGTGCTGGGGGACAATAAAAGGCCACTTTAAAATGTGCAGTTTTGTCACACAACACAAAGCCACATATGTCTCAAGTTTAGAGAGAGCATTGACATGCTGCCTGCAGGAATGACTGCAGGAATGTCCACCAGAGCTATTGCCAGAGAATTGAATGGGTGCTGAGAAGTATTTATGTCTGTAATAAAGCCTGTTTGTGGCAAAAAAAAACTCATTCTGATTAGCTGGGCCTGGCTCCCCAGTGGGTAGGCTTGGCTGCCATGTGGATGGGCCTATGCCGTCCCAGGCCCACCCATGACCAGTCATGTGAAACCCATAGATTAGGGCCAAATTAATTTATTTCAATTACATGATTTCCTTATATGAACTCAGTAAAATTGTAGAAATTGTTGCATGGTGCGTTTATATTTTTGTTCAGTATAGATGCAGGTAGCCTATAGCCCTTGATAGGACAACATCTCACAGTGAAACTGACAGTAGTCCACAGGACAAGGAAAAGGACAGAGGCAAATAGATTCACATTCAGAAAACAAATATAACTAGACAGGCATTAGACTACAACCACTAGGAAAGAAAGCAGGAAAAGCCAAAAAAACAACTAGAGAAGCTGCACTCTACAAGATACAAATGTGGATCAGGGGTATTAAAAGGGAATAAAAGGAATATACCCGTGTCTGAAACAAAAGCCTTAGTTCTTGACACCATGTTTTTCCCCACACACCGTTGCGATTACGACCCGTGATGAGCGCTAATGTAGCTTGATAGCGGATCATGTGACAAGATTCCCTGGGGAATCGGATGAAAATGCATTCAACGCACAGTCAGACTGCTCAAAACTTGAATTAACATAAGTGATGGTACTTAGTCGTCCCACCTCCCCCTGATATAAATTAACCATGAATAAAAGTGGCACCCTACAGAGCACTGTGCTCTATCTTTTCTTAACCCAAGCACAGTTTCTCAGGAACAGTCTGTGGTGGGAATGTGAAGTGGTCCCTCTTCAGGTGTGGAACAGGTACCTGCTCTAGCCCAATCCCCAGGTAACCTCCTTCTGGTCCGTACTGTGGCCAGGAAACCAGGCCGGGCCTGTTAAGGGACCTACACACACAATTGTAAATGAGAGACTTGTCTATTCCTACATATTAATTTTGTTCTACAGATACTGGGCTCAATTTGAACAGACCCAACGCAATGGTAAGTCTAAGAGCAGGTGGTAGCGCTATGGATTTAGTGGTGTGTCAGAAATAGTTTAGCTATGTTCACGATCACAATTATTGGCGCACTTGATGGTGTTGGCGCGAAAGGGCTGGATTTTGATGAATAAACAATTTATGGGTGTGCGAGGCTTGGCCCCTCACTGGCCAATCAGAACATGCTCCATGGCAAAATATGTTGTTATTAACAATGTGTCTATGGAGATTTCATGGCAGTGTGCTCGATTTTATACACCTGTCAGCAAGTCAGCAACGGGTGTGGCTGGAATAGCTGAATCCACTCATTTGAAAGGGTGTCCACATACTTTTCTATAGATAGTGTACTGTATGTAGTACAATATATTGTGAGCGGACCAAGTAATTGGGCGCCACTCTAAAGCGGGAAGGTGGAACAAACGAGTCAGGAGTAGGTTTTCTTGATTGAACAAAGTTCTATATTGAGGGCATTTGGACAACACAAACACTCCAACAGAATCAACGAAACTCTCCAAAGGAATAAAACATATATCTTCTTCTCCAGAGCAAAACAGGAACACAATACGATTGTCTTTAAATTACAACAAAAAAGTCATGACATTGTCACCGTCTTAATGGTTCTTCCTAGATAGCTCCTCTGTCTCGGTGGCCATCTTCCAGAGATAGTTCCCCTTCTTGCTGGTTCCATACTCTCTCTTATAGGGGAAGGAGAATATCTCATTAGTAGTGTCAGCTGTGCTTAATTGCCTCTGGTTCACCTGTCTCCCATGCCTTGTTGGGCTACCATCCGTGAGCTCAGCCTGCCCTCTGGTGGTCCTTCCACATACCTTCCCCCTCAGGACCGAACCGGAGGGTCGGGCGCCAGACGCACCGTCTTGGTCGCGTCGGGACAGCGCGTCTGCATTCCCGTTCCTCGATCCGGCCCTGTGGATGACATGGAAAGAGAATGGTTGTAAAGACAAAAACCATCTGGCTATTCTGTTGTTATTGTTCCTCTTACCAGCCATCCACGTGAGGGGCGCATGGTCCGTAACTAAAGCAAACCTCCGACCCAGTAGGTAGTACCGGAGATAATCGAGAGCCCACTTAATGGCTAAGGCCTCTTTCTCTACGGTAGCATACCTCTGTTCCCGATCGCTGAGCTTCCTACTTATGAAGAGAATCGGCTTCTCTGCTTCGCCTTTACCCTGAGCTAGTACGGCCCCGAGCCCTGTATCCGAGGCGTCGACCTGCACAATGAACTCTTGTGAGAAGTCCGGAGCCTGTAGGACGGGATCAGAACACAGGCCATCTTTTAGCGATTGAAAGGCCTCTTCCGTCTCGTCGTTCCACTCTACCTGGTTTGGCAAGTTTTTCTTGATGAGGTTTGTGAGGGGATTGGCAATGGTTGCATATCCCGGGATAAAACGGCGATAATATCCCGTTATCCCTAAGAAGGCCCGAACGTCCCGCTTGGTCCGGGGTCGCGGCCAGTCTCGAATTGCCCTGGTCTTCTCTGCCTGTGGGCGTATTTTCCCATTCCCCACGGTGTACCCCAGGTATTCCGCTTCGGACAGACCCAGGCAGCATTTATTTGGATTGGCCGTCAACCCTGTGGCTTCCAAACTCACGAGCACCGCCCGTAATCGCAGGAGGTGACTATCCCAGTCCTCGCTATGGATAACCACATCGTCTATGTACGCCGCTGCATACTCTTGATGGGGCCGTAGAATGGCATCCATGAGGCGTTGGAAAGTTGCAGCGGCACCATGCAGTCCGAAGGGCATCCTCACATACTGGAAAAGCCCCTCTGGTGTGGCAAAGGCAGTCTTTGGGCGATCCTCCGGAGCCACCGGCACTTGCCAATATCCCTTCGTCAAATCCAGGGTGGTGATGAACTTGGCCTTTCCTAAGCGCTCCAAGAGTTCATCCACGCGGGGCATGGGATACGCATCGAATGTAGAGATGGCATTCACGGCCCTAAAATCGTTGCAGAGCCTCATACTACCATCGGATTTGGGGACCAGGACTATGGGACTGGACCACTCACTCGTCGATGGCTCGATCACACCCATCCTCAACATCTCCCTTACCTCGTTCTTAGCGATGACTCGGCGAGCCTCAGGAATCCTGTAAGGGCGGATATGCACCTTCTGGCCGGGTTCAGTGTGGATATGGTGGAACAGGACATCTGTTTGTCCTGGGAATGGAGAGAATATTCGACCGAAGTTCATAATCAGCTTGTCTAGCTGTCTTGACTGCTCCGGCAGGAGAGTTTGACCACGGCGCACCGGTGGTAGAGCCTCCTCTTTTCCTTTTCCCTCCAGGGCCATCAAAGCCACCTCCTCCTCTCTTCCATGGTACGGCTTTAACAGGTTTATGTGATAGAGTTGGACCTTCTTCCTTCTATCAGGTTGCTTGATGAGGTAATTGACCGGTGAGACCCTTTTCATTACCTCGTAGGGTCCCCTCCACTGTGCCAGCAAGCGATGTTCGGCCGTGGGCACGAGCACCATCACTTTCTCTCCCACGGTGAACTCACGGGGGGTCGCGGACTTATCATAGGCCCGGCCTTGGGTCCTTTGTGCCTTCTCCATATGTTCCTTGACTATGGGCCACACTGCTGACAGGCGGTCTCTCATCAGGGTAATATGTTCTATTGTGGATCGAAAGGGGCATGGTTGGGTCTCCCAGGTCTCCTTGGCTAAGTCGAGGATCCCTCGACAGGGTCTGCCATAGAGCAATTCAAACGGAGAGAATCCAGTGGATGCTTGGGGTACTTCTCGCAGGGCAAACATTAAGTGTGGGAGAAGCATGTCCCAGTTTTTCCCGTCTCGGGACACCACTCTTCTCAACATGCTTTTAATCGTTTTGTTCAAGCGTTCACACAACCCGTCTGTTTGAGGGTGGAATATGCTTGTACGTATTTGTTGAACCTGATACAACCGACACAGGTCCTTCATCAACCGCGACATGAATGGGGTTCCCTGATCAGTTAAGATCGTCTTGGGGAGGCCCACCCGAGAGAACATCATGAATAATTCCTTGGCAATTCCCTTTGACGACATATTACGCAGGGGTATGGCCTCCGGGAACTTGGTAGCGTAATCTATGACCACTAGGATGTACTCGTGTCCTCTGGCGGATTTTGGGAGGGGTCCTACGAGGTCCATAGCTATGCGTTCAAAGGGAGTCTCTATAATGGGGAGAGGAATCAAAGGGTTACGCAGGTGTGGCCGTGGAGCTGTACGCTGACATTGATCACACGTCCTACAATACCTGGCCACATCCCGGGTGACCCGGGGCCAATAGAATCTCTGCATGATTCTGTCAATAGTCTTGTCTCGTGCCAGGTGTCCTCCTAGGACGTGGGAATGGGCTAACTGTAGAACTGTATCCCTGTATGGTCTAGGCACCATTAGTAATTCCAGGTTTTCCCCCCTTCGTCGTACGACCCAGTATAAGAGACCCCGCCTGATTGCATAGTAAGGAAGAGGGGGCTCACCTGATCCGTCGACGTTCCTCCCGTCGATCACCTTCACCTTCCTCATGGCCTCCCTTAGGTCTGGGTCTCTATGCTGCGAGGTGCCGAACTGTCCCTTTAATTCCTGGGGCAGATCAACCTCGGTAGAGGGATGTGGAGGATGTTCCCCATCCCCCTCAGGGGTGACCGATGAGAACCCCTTCCAGGTTCCCTCCTCGGATGGAGCTTCAAATATATCCCTTAGCGTCTGGTTGCTCCTTCCTTCCTGTGTAGTGTATAACCCTTCACAAGTGTCTTCATCGGTGGTTTCCTGGAATATCTGTCGTAAACGTTGGGTTGCTATTTCTTCCTCTGCTGCAGAGGACGAGGACGTAGCTACGTCTCCTTGTAGGACTACTACCTCGGGCTTGGATTTTCTCTTCTTTCCTGTCCCCCTTCTTTCCACGCATAACGTCATCTGCCGAAGCTCCTTATATAAGGGACAGTCTCTCCCGATCAATAATGGTACCTTCAGCTGGGGCACTTTCCCTGCCCTGACTGTACACCTTCCTTTTGGAGTGAGAATCGGCAGATTCACAGTGGGGTAATAGTGGGTGTCTCCATGGATACAGGATACGGCTACTTTGTCTGGTAGCAGTGTTGCGGAGGTCACCAGCCGCTCCTCTACTAACGTAACCATACTTCCCGAGTCGAGGATGGCTACCACATCTTGTCCTTCGACTTGAACTGGAATCTCTGGGGCTGGAGCTATTTCTGCTAACCAACAGTGTTGATCCTGCCCCCTCAAACCGAGAGGTGTGGGGGTGGGCAGTGATGACTCTGTGACCATGGGCTCGTCCTTGCTAGGACATTGTGGGGCATAATGGTTGGGAGACTGACATTTATAACACCGACCCTGCTGTGTGGGGGATGATTTCTCCCACCTCCGGAGGGGGTTTGGACGTTTCGGTGGCGGACGCGCCGGCGTGAGTCGGGGTACGGGATCGGAAGAATCCTTCCGTTCCTCCTTGTCACTTTTTAACAACTCCCCTGTAGACCGATATGTTTCCACCGCCTGTGCTATGTCGTCGGCTGACAACGGGTTGGCTTGCCCCACAACCCTTTTTAAGTCACTGGGTAATTCCCTCAATATCTTGTCCACTACAAGAGTCTCTATCACCTGTCCTACTCCCTTTTCAGGTTCTAGCCACTGTTTCGTCAGTCGTATTAATGCAAAAATCTGGGAACGGACGGGTTTGTCAGCTGTGTAGGTCCATTGATGGAACTTTACGGCCCTATCTCTGGCAGTCAGCTGGTACCGGGATAGGATCTCGGTTTTTAGTCGCCCATAGTCTGCAGCTTCGCGGGCATCCAGGTCAAAATAGGCTTCCTGAGCCACCCCGGTCAAAAGAGGTGCTAATGCGCTCGCCCATTCTGTGGGCGGCCACTCTTCCAAGGTGGCCGTCCTTTCGAAGGTCATGAGGAAGGCCTCAATATCATCCTCCTTGGAGAGACGAGGTAAGATGGCATGAGCAGCCACTCTTGGCTTAACTCTAGGTTCTTCTCGCCGGCTCAGCTGTTGTTGCAGGAGTTCTATGGTTGTATGCTGTGCCGCGATCAATTGTTGTAGTAGGGCGTTATCCATCGTTCTTGAAAGGTTCCTTCTGGTCTACTGGAAGAATCTTGATTTACTCACTTATCCTTGTGTCACTCGTCCACCTAATGCCCACATTCTCCACCAATGTGAGCGGACCAAGTAATTGGGTGCCACTCTAAAGCGGGAAGGTGGAACAAACGAGTCAGGAGTAGGTTTTCTTGATTGAACAAAGTTCTATATTGAGGGCATTTGGACAACACAAACACTCCAACAGAATCAACGAAACTCTCCAAAGGAATAAAACATATATCTTCTTCTCCAGAGCAAAACAGGAACACAATACGATTGTCTTTAAATTACAACAAAAAAGTCATGACATTGTCACCGTCTTAATGGTTCTTCCTAGATAGCTCCTCTGTCTCGGTGGCCATCTTCCAGAGATAGTTCCCCTTCTTGCTGGTTCCATACTCTCTCTTATAGGGGAAGGAGAATATCTCATTAGTAGTGTCAGCTGTGCTTAATTGCCTCTGGTTCACCTGTCTCCCATGCCTTGTTGGGCTACCATCCGTGAGCTCAGCCTGCCCTCTGGTGGTCCTTCCACAATATTCACGGCTGAGGTTTACTCCTTTACCATCCATTTTAACATGTGATGTTGTGAAGCAGAGTCCAAATACAAACATGATTTAATCTCCATGGTTAGACTTGGCCTCGTCTTCTTAAGCATGCTGGTAGTTTTCTGGAACTCATACATGTACACAGGCACACCTGTCGTTGTCCTGTTTGAAGGTGAACCTTCGCCCCCAGTCTGAGGTCCTGAGCAGTCTGGAGTAGGTATTCATCAAAGATCTCTCTGCACCGTTCATCTTTGCCTCAATCCTGAATAGTCTCCCAGTCCCTGCCGCTGAAAAACATCCCCACAGCATGATGCTGCCACAACAATGCTTCACCATAGAGATGGTGCCAGGACTCCTCCAGACGTGACGCTTGCCATTCAATCTTGGTTTCATCAGACCAGAGAATCTTGTTTCTCATGGTCTGAGAGTCTTTATGTGCCTTTTGGCAAACTCCAAGCGAGCTGTCATGTGCCTTTTACTGAGGAGTGGCTTCCGTCTGCCCGTTCAACCATAAAGGCCTGATTGGTGGAGTGCTACTGAGATGGTAGTCTTTCTGGAAGGTTCTCCCATCTCTAGACAGTAATTTATCAAGGACATAGGTTGCTACTCCCCGACCTTGAGTGCCCCTATCAATTCTACTTCACAGAGAACATGCCAAAAAGTTGACCAAACAAAAGGAATAATGGACAATAATGGAGCAAGCAGGTATGATTTTCTCTTTTGTTTTGAGCCTACGGCAAGAAGGCACGAAAGCCTGCTGTGCTAATTGGTTCCCACTAGAAAACACAGCCACAAAGTATGTGAAGCGCATGAGGTGTGGCAAACGTTATCCAGTTTGAGTTAGCTACCAAGCTAGCATATGAACTCGAAAGCACAGAGTAGAACCTCCATTTGAGGTTGAGAAATAGTGCATTGTGGGTAGTCCCGAAGATATCTGAAAATAGGTAAATAAATATATACAGCAAAAGTTAATAAAAAAAACATTTTAAACTATGTTTGTAGATAAATATAGATGAAGTGTTTGACCACACTGTTGTTGCTTTGGTGAGTAAAATCTCTGCTTATTACCCTTTAAGTATCAGCTAACCACATCATATAGTGCCCAATGGCACAGTCGATGACGTGGCACGCAACATTGGTTGCTGAATGCAATGTCTGAGCAGGGGAATGCGACCTGAGTCTTTACTTCGCAGGAAGCTGACCAGTGCAGGCATCAACTGGAACACAAAGGTTCTGGTGCTGTCACCGTGACTACAGATGGGAACCATCTGCACCATGTTCGAGGGAGGGTCAGTTTTATGGATTATCCCATGTTTAATACCAAATTCACTGTCTTCTTCTTCTTCTATGATATAATGGTGGGCCGCAAACAAATGTTAAAGGTAATTTCCGTCACCTACTGTGCTGGAGTGTGGTCAATCATGGTTTACAACATTAGCTCCACATTTCTAAATCCTCCTACCTAACTCAGTACTTCTGAGAAAATAAAAAGATCCCTACTAACTTCTAATAGACCCTCCTCCATCCCCATAATCCCTAAGATCAGAGCCTTTTTGATAGATGTGTGGCAAACGCTGCCTCTTCCTTCCTAATCTGACCTTTGAATCTTGGTCCATCATCGTTTCTTTGATGGGCATATAAATGCCAGCCCTTGGGCTCAGAGTCCCATCTCTTCTGCCAAGTATCTATCAAAAAGGCTCTGATCTTACATTTGACCTCGCCTCTACCCACTGGAACATTAATATATATGATATCTTGTTTTAAAGCTCTTTTGGCTATATGGTCTATAATTTAATTCCCTTCCACACCCGAATGGGCTGGGACCCAGCAGAATCTCACTACTACACTCAGTCTCTCAATTCTCCTTAATAAAATGAAAACCTCACTCCTATTAGATTTGCCAGATGATAAACTATTCAATACAGACAGGAAATCTGAGCATACCATAATTCTGACAGGTTGAACATCCTCTACTCACTGGAGGGCAACTACCATCGCTAACAGTTCAGCTGAGTATAATGACAGTTCATCTGTTAGTCTTCTACATATCTACATGTCAGTGGAGGCTGCTGAGGGGAGGACGGCTCATAATAATGGCTGGAATGGAGTGAATAGAATAGAATGTATTTGATACCATTCCACTCATTTCACTCCAGCCATTACCGCGAGTCCATCCTCCCCAATTATGGTGCCACCAAACTCCTGTGCTGCACATCAAATTCAGGAATGTAAACGCCTTCTCCTGTGGATCCATCTTTGAAAACATTTCTACTAATGTAATTGTCAACCAGTTTCCTTATATCACTGACTTCTGACCAATCTTTTATTTTCTCTACCAAGGTTAGAACAACAGGATCTGGGAGTAACCACAGTGGAACATCCCCTATCACCTCAGAAGGGCCAACCTCCAACTCCCTCAAACCACTCTCATCAGCAAGCTTTCCAACTGTACAACCAAAACCACTGCCTTGTCTATCTAGAACAACAGATGTGGGATGATCAACCTCACAGCCTTTCAGCCTAACCCAATAAGCTAATGACAATTATTTACGTCGTATATCCAAAGGCATCTCACCTGCCTCCACTAGTAATGCACATACAAATGTTGATTTAAATGCACCAATACATATCCTTAAAGCTATATACTGGATTCTGTCCAGCTGCTGAAGCCAAGTCTTCGCTCCTGTTCCATAAACTATACACCCGTAATTAATTGTCGTTCTGATCAGAGAGCTATAAGATGAGGTTTCCTGTGAATGTTGATGGGACCTTCCTGCCCAAGGAACTCTACCAAAATGAGGAACTTCACATGTGGCCTTCATATTTATTTTAATTTCACCTTTATTTAACTAGGTAGGCCAGCTGAGAACAAGTTCTCATTTACAACTGCGACCTGGCCAAGATAAAGCAAAGCAGTGCGACACAAACAACAACAACGCAGTGTTACACATGGAATAAACAAACATACAGTCAATAACACAATAGAAAAATCTGTATACAGTGTGTGCAAATGAAGTAAGGAGGTAAGGCAATAAATAGGACAATAGTGGCGAAGTAATTACAATTTAGCAATTTACACTGGAGTGATAAATGAGCAGATGAGGATGTGCAAGTAGAAATACTGGAGTGCAAAAGAGCAGAAAAACAAAAACAAATATGGGGATGAGGTAGGTAGTTGGTTGGATGGATGGGCTATTTTATAGGTGGGCTGGGCATAGCTGCTGCTCTGACAGCTGACGCTTAAAGTTAGTGAGGGAGATATATGTCACCAACTTCAGGGATTTTTGCAATTCGTCCCAGTCATTGGCAGCAGAGAACTGGAAGGAAAGGCGGCCAAATGAGGTGTTGGCTTTGGGGATGACCAGTGAAATACACCTGCTGGAGCGCGTGCTACAGGTGGGTGTTGCTATGGTGACCAGTGAGCTGAGATAAGGCGGGGAATTACCTAGCAAAGACTTAGATGACCTGGATGACCTGGAGCCAGTGGGTTTGGCAACGAATATGTAGCGAGGACCAGCCAACGAGAGCATACAGGTCGCAATGGTGGGTAGTATATGGGGCTTTGGTGACAAAACGGATGGCACTGTGATATACTGCATCCAATTTGCTGAGTAGAGTGTTGGAGGATATTTTGTAAATGACATCGTCGAAGTCAAGGATCAGTAGGATAGTCAGTTTTACGAGGGTATGTTTGGCAGCATGAGTGAAGGATGCTTTGTTGCGAAATAGGAAGCTGATTCTAGATTTAACTTTGAATTGGAGATGCTTAATGTGAGTCTGGAAGGAGAGTTTAAAGTCTAGCCAGGCACCTAGGTATTTATAGTTGTCCACATATTCTAAGTCAGAATCGTGTAGTAACTCCACTCCCACTTCTCTCCATTTCCACATCCCAACCCTCAGCTACCCTCAGCTTCCCTCAGCCCATCCCACCTATCTCTGCTGGCCACCCTCTTCTGATTTCTACGCACCACATATCTTTCAACTATGCTGTGATGTTTAACCTACAATTTCAATCTATCTAATCAAAAAGAATCCACAGACTGCAATTTGAAGATAAATACTTTTACTAAGAGTATTAGTATATTAGTAACTGACTGACCCGGTCTATCCTGATCTCCCAAAAGTACTATTTCAAGGTTCAATTTTAGATCAATATTATGCATTTTCAGCCATTCCTGAACCTGAGACCAGAAACGGGCTACCTCAAATGAAACTGGTATACTTTCCTATTTACGCTAATTGTATTCCTTTGCCAGTTTTGATCCTTTGGGGTAATGCTGTAATGCTGTAATCAATTGATTGTACTCTTGGATTGAGCAGACCTTCCCGTACAATTCTGATAACCATTCCAATTTACAAGAACAAAATACCCTTTTCAAACATCTTTCCCATAAAAACAGGTATTTTATCAACCAGAACATTTGAGTTCAGCCATAATATTTGTTGTAATATTTGTTAGATCTTTTCAGGGGAATTAAATTGAAATTGCAGCCAGCTCTTTGGGGGGGAAAAAGTATCAATTAATCAAAAATGAGACATGGCAATCTGCACAAAGGCAAAATGGCCTTTTTAAGCAATGGATGAGCTTTTCTTAGTAATCTACTTGAGAACCATTTAGGGTTCAAGTAAAACATTAGAGTAATTGAAGCTTTTAGAGAGGTTTAATACTTTCATATGTAATCATCTCAGCCCACCCTATTCATTATATAGATATGCATGCTTTATTTTGTCTGGTTTAGCGTCCCAGATAAATCAAAATATTTTTTGCTCATATGATTTGTAAAATGAATCATCAGGAGTAGGCAGTGCCTTAAGTAAGTGATTAAACTGAGATATGACTTTTCCATAAATAGACAGGTATTTACCTCCATGGTTGCAGGATCTTGTCTATTTTTACAATTTTTCTATTGAAATTCATTGTAGAGAGCTCATTTATGTCTTTTGTGATATGAATACCAAGTATGTCTACTTCACCGTCAGCCCATTTTATAGGTAAACTGCAGGGTAATGTAAAAGTTGTATTTTTTAAAGATCCAATATTGTCACGCCCTGACCATAGTTTGCTTTGTATGTTTTATGTTTTGTTTGGTCAGGGTGTGATCTGAGTGGGCATTCTATGTTGTATGTCTGGTTTGTCTATTTCTATGTGTTTGGCCTGATATGGTTCTCGATCAGAGAGAGGTGTTTTGCGTTGTCTCTGATTGGGAACCATATTTAGGTAGCCTGTTTTGTATTGTGGGTTGTGGGTTATTGTCTATATGTAAGTTGCCTGTGTCTGCACTTGTCATTTATAGCTTCACGTTCGTTTTGTATTTGTCTATATTGTTTCTCTTCGTTTATTAAATAGAAGTATGTATTCGTATCACGCTGCGCCTCACGGTCCTCCTCTCTTCCATATTACGACGATCGTGACAAATATGTAATATTGTACACTTATCATAATTAGGTTTTAGTCCAGAGAGTCCAGAAAAGTTATCTAGATCTTCAATGAGACATTGCAGGGATCTAGCTTGCGGACTTAATATAAAACTTAAGTCATCGGCATACATGGACACCTTTTGTTTTTAAGTTTTGTATTTCTAATCCTCTAATGTTGTTATTGGATCAAGATTGACAACTCACACATTGTGGTGGGCAAGAGGCTTGTTCCCTGCCAGGCAACTAGTGGTTTGTGTGTGTTTGATTAACTGTTCAAAGCCTGCTTTGTCTTTAACCTGACATATTTGTATTTATATTTATTATGGATTAGCTGGTGCCAAGGCAGCAGCAACTCTTCCTGGGGTCCAGCAAAATCAAGGCAGTTTATACAATTTAAAATAACAAATACATTCTCAGTTTTCACAACACACTCTGTGCCCTCAGGCCCCTACTCCACAACTACCACATATCTACAGTACAAAATCCATGTGTACGTGTGTCTATAGTGCATATGTTATCATTGTGTGTGTGTGTGTGTGTGTGTGTGTGTGTGTGTGTGTGTGTGTGTGTGTGTGTGTGTGTGTGTGTGTGTGTGTGTGTGTGTGTGTGTGTGTGTGTGTGTGCGTGTGTCTGTGCCTATGTTTGTGTTGCTTCACAGTCCCCGCTGTTTCATGAGCTGTTTTTTAATCAGTTTTTCAAATCAAATTTTACTGCTTGCATGAGTTACTTGATGTGGAATAGAGTTCCATGTAGTCATGGCTCTATGTAGTACTCTGCGCCTTCCATAGTCTGCTCTCGACTGTGAAGAGTCCTCTTCTGGCATGTCTTGTGGGGTATGCATGGGTGTCCGAGCTGTGCGCCAGTAGTTCAAACAGATAGCTCGGTGCATTCAACAATACCTTTCATAAATACAAGTAGTGATGAAGTCAATCTCTCCTCCACTTTCAGCCAGGAGAGATTGACATGCATATTATTAATATTAGTTCTCTGTGTACATCCAAGGCCAGCTGTGCTGCCCTGGTCTAAACTAATTGCAATTTATCTAAGTTCATTTTTGTGGCACCTGTCCACACGACTGAGCAGTAGTCCAGGTGCGACAAAACTAGAGTCTGTAGGACCTGCCTTGTTGACAGTGCTGTTAAGGTAGAGCAGCGCTTTATCATGGACATACTTCTCCCCATCTTAGCTACTGTTGTATCAATATATTTTGACCACGACAGTTTACAATCCAGGGTAACTCCAAGCAGTTTAGCCACCTCAACTTGCTCAATTTCCACATTATTTATTACAATATTTAGTTGAGGTTTAGGATTTAGTGAGTGTTTTGTTCCAAATACAATGCTTTTAGTTTTAGAAATATTTAGTGCTAACTTATTCCTTGCCACCCACTATGAAACTAACTGCAACTCTTTGTTAAGTGTTGCAGTCATTTCAGTCGCTGTAGTAGCTGACATGTATAGTGTTGAGTCATCCGAATACTTAGACACTCTGGCTTTACTCAAAGCCAGTGGCAATTAATTAGTAAAGATTGAAAAAAGTAATGGGCCTACAGGGAATTCCTGATTCTACATGTAAATCTGTAAATGTGTTGTATTTTTAAAAAATTGTATAAACTGCCTGGAATATGTTGGAGAGGCTTCCATTTACCTCTTGGCGCACGGATCCCTTTAACGGGTTCCTTTTGGTAAACAACCGCTGAATTGCAGAGCGCCAAATTCAAAAATAATTACAAAAAATATTTAAATCACAGGTGAAATATACCAAGACACAGCTTAGCTTGTTGTAATCCACCTATCGTGTCAGATTTTGAAAATATGCTTTACAGTGAAAGCAATCCAAGCGATCACTAGACAAAACATTACGAACAGCTAGCAGCAATGTATATTGGTCACGAAAGCCAGAAAAGCAATAAAATTAATCGCTTACCTTTGATGATCTTCGGATGTTTGCACTCACGAGACTCCCAGTTACACAATAAATGTTCCTTTTGTTCGGTAAATATTATTTATATATCCAAAAACGCACCAACCAAATGGAGGTTATGTTCAGAAATCAACAGGCTCGAGCAGTCATGAAGGGCAGACGAAAATTCCATATAGTATCTGTAAAGTTCGTAGAAACATGTCAAAAGTTTTTTATAATCAATCCTCAGGTTGTTTTTAACATAAATAATCGATAATATTTCAACCGGACGGTAAACTATTCAATAACAGAGAAAGAAAATGTCGAGCTACAACTTTTGCGCGCATGAACTAATGGAAGGACATCCGTCTATCCACTGACGCGTTTTGATAAATCTCGCTCATTTTTCAGAATAAGAGTTGAAACTGTCTAAAGACTGTTCACACCCTGTGGAAGCCATTGGAAAAGGAATCTGGTTGATATCCCTTTAAATGGACGAAAGACAGGCAATGGAACAGTGATTTTTCAAAATAAGAGTCACTTCCGGGTTGGATTTCCTCAGGTTTTCGCCTGTAAAATCTGTTCTGTTATACTCACAGACAATATTTTGACCGTTTTGGAAACTTTAAAGTGTATTCTATCCTACTCTGTCAATTATATGCATATTCTAGCATCTGGACCTGAGAAATAGGCAGCTTACATTGGGAACGTTATTTTTCCAAACATAAACCCCTAGCTTCAAGAGGTTAATTAAAGAACACCCTCTGTGTTCTGTTAGACAGGTAACTCTATATCCACAATATAGCAGGGGGTGTAAAGCCATAACATATAAGTTTTGCCAGCAGCAGACTGATCGATATTGTCAAAAGCCGCACTGAAGTCTAACAAAACAGCCCCCACAATCTGTTTATCATCAATTTCTCTCAGCCAACCATCAGTCATTTGTGTATATGCTGTGCTTGTTGAATATCCTCTATAAGCATGCTGAAAGTTTGTTGTCAATTTGTTTACTGTGAAATAGCATTGTATCTAGTCACCAAGGGTTGGTAACAGGCTGATTGGTTGGATATTTGAGCCAGTAAAGGGGGCTTTAATATTCTTAGGTAGCGGAATAACTTTTGCTTCCCTCCATACCTGGGGGCACACACATTTTAGTGGGATTAAATTGAAAATATGGCAAATAGGAGTGGCAATATCATCCACTATTATCCTCAGTAATTTTCCATCCAAGTTGTCAGACCCCGGTGGCTTGTCATTGTTGATAGACAACAATCATTTTTTCACCTCCTACACACCAACTTTATGGAATTTAAAATTACAATGCTTGTCTTTCATAATTTGGTCAGATATACATCCTTCACTCATGCTGCCAAACATACCCTTGTAAAACTGACCATCCTACCGATCCTCGACTTGGCGATGTCATTTACAAAATAGCCTCCAATACCCTACTCAATAAATTGGATGCAGTCTATCACAGTGCCACCCGTTTTGTCACCAAAGCCCCATATACTACCCACTACTGTGACCTGTACGCTCTCGTTGGCTGGCATTCGCTTCATACTCGTCGCCAAACCCACTGGCTCCAGGTCATCTACAAGACCCTGCTAGGTAAAGTCCCCCCCTATATCAGCTCCCTGGTCACCATAGCAGCACCCACCTGTAGCACGCGCTCCAGCAGGTATATCTCTGGTCACCCCCAAAACCAATTCTTTCTTTGGCCGCCTCTCCTTCCAGTTCTCTGCTGCCAATGACTGGAATGAACTACAAAAATCTCTGGAACTGGAAACACTTATCTCCCTCACTAGCTTTAAGCACCAGCTGTCAGAGCAGCTCCCAGATTACTGCACCTGTACATAGCCCATCTATAATTAAGCCCAAACTACCTCTCCCCCTACTGTATTTATTTATTTATTTTGCTCCTTTGTACACCATTGTTTATTTCTCTACTTTGCACATTCTTCCACTGCAAATCTACCATTCCAGCGTTTTACTTGCTATATTGTATTTACTTCGCCAAAATTGCCTTTTTTTTGCCTTTACCTCCCTTATCTCACCTCATTTGCTCACATTGTATATAGACTTATTTTTCTACTGTATTATTGACTGTATGTTTGTTTTACTCCATGTGTAACTCTGTGTTGTTGTATGTGTCAAACTGCTTTGCTTTATCTTGGCCAGGTCACAATTGTAAATGAGAACTTGTTCTCAACTTGCCTACCTAGTTAAATAAAGGTGATTATTATTATTTTTTTAAATACTTGGATATGTAGTGTCAGCATTTGTTGCTGACATGTCATGCCTAAGTTTAATAATTGTTGTCATTGGCAAGATTAGCAAAGTAGTTGGCGATATCAGTAGGTTTTGTGATGAATGAGCCATCTGATTCAATGAATGATGGAGCTGAGTTTGCCTTTTTCCCCCAAATTTCATTTAAGGTGCTCCAAAGCTTTTTATTTATTTCATTTATCTTTGTTTCATAGTGTAGTTTCTTCTTTTTATTCAGTGTAGTCACATGATTTCTCAATTTGCAATAAGTTTGCTAATTGGTTGTGCAGCCAGACTTATACCAGTCAGATGCTTTTGTCAACTTCTATACATTTGTGCAGACAACCATCTACAATGTTGATGTAGCGTGATAGAGTTGAGGACAAAACTTCTTTACTAGATAAATGTATGTTAAGGTGCATTTGTTGTCAAGTGTTGCACAGAAACAGCCAGTCATTGATATCTCATTTAAGGATTGAGCATAGCTTCTATCCCTCCAATACGTTTAGATTGGTCTGTGCTCAAGATGGTTGTAAACAGCAGTTTTCAAGATGCTCAGGTTTCAGAAAACATTTGAATAGTATTCATAAGGATATTGGTCAAGTAGTTGATGCATTAAGCTTAGAAGGGCCCTCTCATGTTGCTGATTCTCCAGTCCAGACAGAAGCTCCATAAATGGGTGGCGACATTGAGTGTTATCATGTGGGACACCAAAGTGATTGTTTTGAGAAGAATGGACAGTCTTGCTAAAGATATGTGTGTCTCCGTCACTGCCAAGTTGCAAGCTAGTGGTGTTGCAAATAGTGTTGTGTCAACAGTAGTGTGATTTAGAAGAGCTTACTACTGGGCTACAAATTAAACAAGATATTCTGTCACTTATGCCTATGGATAACCCCTCTGCATCTACTGTAAAGGAAAGTTTTGAGAACTTTTAAAACCCATTTGGCAGTTTTAACATAGAAACCAAGAGAACAAAGTACTTCAACCAAAAATGTGGTGTTGTGGCGCCAATAGAAGTAGTGTTGGGAGTTAGACATGATAGCAGGCGAAATAAACAAACAGGCATGTATGATCAAGTCCCAGTGCAAGACACGTTTGTATATATTCCTATACTGGAAACATTGACGTTCATGTGTCGCAATTATGAAATCTGTAAATTATAGGAAAATGCACCTAGTGATTCATCTGTGGAAGACACTTATGAAGACTTTTGTGATGGAAGTTACTTTTAGACTCATCCCTTGTTCTCAAAACATAGAAATGCTTTACAGATCCAATTGTACTATGATGGCTTTAAAACTGCCAACCCACTTGAATCCAAGCGTGGTGTTCACAAGATAGACACCATTTATTTTGTCGTCTGGAATCTGCCACCCAAGTTTAACTCTGCCGTGATGGATTTTCATTTAGTGTCATTATTTCATTATCAAGATCAAAATAAATATGGCTTTGATGTCATTCTTGAGCCCTTGGTTAATGATGTTAAACTGGAGAGTCATGGTGTAAATTTGCCTTTTTCAACTGATAGAGTTAATTTGTCAAATAACTGGAAACAATTTGGGGATGCATGCAGTCCTTGGTTTCAGAGTCCTTCAGTGGTCATCACTTTTGCCAGTTCTGTTTGATAGAAAAGTCTAATGCTCAGACGGTTTACAGTGAGGATGACCCTAAGATTGTCTTGCGTGGTAAAGATACATTTGAAATGCATTTGAATCAGTCCCACAGCTCCCATCTGTGTATGGTGTGAAGAAACATTCTAAACTAAACAGTTTTCAGCACTTCCATGTTTGTAGTCATTTTTCTGTGGACATAATGCATGACATTCTTGAAGGGGTGGCTCCGTTTGAGTTAAAATTGTTGTTTGAATATGTCTATGCGCTTCTCTCTAGAATCTACTCGTTTGACTGTGGGTACAGTACATGGAGCGCAAAAACCATCCAACTAAAGTCAAGCTAGAGAACAGTGGAAATAGCATAGCACTTAATCCTATTCAAACTCTGTCTTGTGAAACTTCCCCTTGATTTTGAGTGATGTTGTTCCACCAGGAAATAAGAACTGGAATTTGCTGCTCATCTGTGTTGTTTTTGTCGTACTGCTTTGCTTTATCTAGGCCAGGTCGCAGTTGTAAATGACAACTTGTTCTCCACTGGCCTACCTGGTTAAATAAAGGTGAAATAATAAACATAGTCATGCCCTGGCAAAAAAGGGGGGGGAAACTATCTGAAGCATTTGAACAACACCTGAAGTGTTATGTCTTAACAATCAGTGTTTCAATATTAACACCAGAAAAAGTGTTAAATTAACACTGATGAGTGGACCTATATTAACACTGGAGTGTTAAAATTAACATGCCTGGCATTAAATTAGTCCAGGAGCACAATTACAACTTTTGGGGCAACTCCAAGTTGGTCACCGTTTTTGCAGAGTCTGCTGGTGGAGTGAGCGCATTGGTGAGGATCCACACACACAGATTGTTTGCGCTTTTGAACAGGCTCTTAATATTTAGGGGGAAAAGGAGGAAGGGAAGCGCTGCTAAGGTACATAATAGTAGGTTTTGGTAGACAGAAGATGCTCTTTGGTAAAAGGGGTAAATTGGTCATTAAAAAGAAAGGAGGACCAAGGCATTCTTCATATAATTAATTAAAATGCCTTTATTTGTATGGCATGTTCAATGGAAACAAAGTTGAAAAACTCTGATGCGTTTCGCCTGCATGGCCTTCGTCAGGGTTCTTAATATTGTTAGTAATTGGCAGCTTCATTCACCGTTGTTTGCTGATGTGTTCCATCGTGCTCTGAGTGGTACTGCAGCTATGGATGTTACCATGAGCTCTGACCCCTTGTCTGTGGCAAACAAAAATCGACACAGTTCAAGGTCTACATCACATCATCAATATACTATTTTCATCACAACTATCTCAAGTGATGTCCTGTAAACAAATTATTTGAGCCTAAAACGTTCCTTAGAGGGATACTGCTTGAATGATGTGACTTTCCTTTTTTTACTTTAATAATCATGTTCTCAACTTCTGTATTTTTAAAGAATCAATTGTTGTATTGTGGTGTGATTGTTGACGGGCATTTCCTGCCCAAGTTGGAGTTTCCAAAACCACGAGATGCACAAGGTACCGTTCATGACTGGAGCCAACACTGACAAATTTGGTAGGCTACTGGCAAACTTAAGTCAGCTTTGAGAATTTATTTCAAAATGTATAACAATAATATTGAATGTGATATTTTACGTGACTTGGATAACACTAAGTTAACATTAAGTTATTTCAGCTATTTAGGAATATCTTTAACAACTGTAGTAACATGTTATAAAATTCTTTAGCAATTGCATAGTAATAAGAGTTATTTATCTATATACTGTATCAGTCAAAAGTGTCACGTTCGTGATGAAAGACGGACCAAAGCGCAGCGTGATTATAGTTACACATTTTTAATGCAAGGTGAAACTTCTACAAACCAACAGCGACACGGGAACGTAGTGCAACAAGCACATACACAATATCCCACAAAGCAGGTGGGAGAAAGGGCTTCCTAAATATGATCCCCAATTAGAGGCAACGATTACCAGCTGCGCATAATTGGGAACCATACAACCCAGCCACATAAATCAATGAGTAGAACACCCTCCTGGTCACACCTACTCATTCCAGGGTTTTCCTTTATTTGTACTATTTTCTACATTGTAGCATAATAGTGAAGACATCAAAACTATGGAATAACACATGAAATCATGTAGTAACCAAATATATTTGAGATTCTTCAAAGTAGCCACCCTTTGCCTTGAGAGCTTTGCACACTCTTGGCATTCTCTCAACTAGCTTCACCTGGAATGCTTTCCAACCGTCTGGAAGGAGTTCTCACATATGCTGAACACTTGTTGGCTGCTTTTCCTTCACTGTTAATTCCTGGGTGGATGGAATTGACCGGGAGCAGGTCATGCCTTTTCTGGCATTATTCTACCCTGATGTAAGAGACTCCAGTCACACCTGCCAAGACATTGCACAGATAAAAATGTGGCTACACTAAATGGTATTTGTCTCCTTCAGCAAAAGGATCAGTGGATAACTGAGCTGATAGCAGATGAATACCTGGGAACCTCTGTAAATCGGGTGAAAAACCATGATGTACTCACTAAGCTGTTTGGGGATGCTATGTTTACCATTCCTGCTCTTACAACGGCTATAAAACCCCCCCTCCATACAAATTAACATGAAAACATGCATTAGCCTATACTTTCTATGGTTTGAGAGACACAAGCAGCCGCTCACCTATTTGTCAGCTCATACCCAGGGGGGCTTTGAGGTACCGGAACACATTGAGGGGAAAAGAGTGAGACTCCAGGGGAACGCGCAATGCCGTCGGGGGTACGCCAAATAAAAATGTGATTCACATTGTCTTTTATAATAAAAAATACATATTTCACGTTTTCAAACAGTCCATTTATATTTTCCTAGGGGGCTATACTGTTGGGTGAGGATTTTTACTAACCCGAGTAGCATTCTCACTGCCAAAAATAAAATTTAACTATCTTATGTTCAGTGAAATAACAACACAATGCCAAATACAGATAGCCTAGTCAAATAATAAACATCCAATCACATTAATTGTTACTCTCTCACAGGAATTCCACTAACGATCTCTATGTAGCCAAACGAGGCTGCTCGAAAATGGATAAATGGTAAAAAAAAAAATAATGCCCGTGTCCATAGAGACGCATACCAACTCTACTGGTAGTACTGCTACTACCAGCAGTACTACACCTGCACCTGTCGACCACAAGTTGTTCTGCTTCCACAAGCACATCCAATGCTAGCATCAGTAATTCTACATTTGTTGCTAGCCCAGCTAACATGGACACTCACAGTTGTGAATCTGATGCAGCAGAAGAGCTACTGCCCCCTTACCCAAGAAAGCACCGAACAACAGACAGGGACGTTGGACCATCGACGAAGCGCAAGTATGATGAGAACTACATTGATTTGGGGTTCTCTTACACACTGTATCGGCAGGATAGAACAATAGCCTCTGGTAAGACAAGGGGTGGCGGTCTATGTATATTTGTAAACAAAAGCTGGTGCACAATATCTAAGGAAGTCTCAAGGTTTTGCTCACCTGAGGTAGAGTATCTCATGAAAGGCTGTAGACCACACTATTTACTAAGACAGTTTTCTTCTATATATTTCATAGCTGTCTATTTACCACCACAAACCGATGCTGGCACTCAGACCGCACTCAATGAGCTGTATACGGCCATAAGCAAACAGGAAAATTCTCATCCAGGGGCAGCGCTCCTAGTGGCCGGGGACTTTAATGTAGGGAAACTTAAATCTGTTTGACCTAATTTCTACCAGAATGTTAAAATGTGCAACCAGAGGGGGAAAAACTAATTCTTCTAAATGGCATTTAGGAGTACACATCAGTCACTGGCTTCATCAATAAGTGTAGCGATGACGTCGTCCCCACAGTGACTGTACGTACATACCCCAACCAGAAGCCATGGATTACAGGCAACATCCGCACTGAGCTAACGGGTAGAGCTGCCGCTTTCAAGGAGCGAGACTCTAACCTGGAATCTTATAAGAAAACTTGCTATACCCTCCGACGAACCATCAAACAGGCAAAGCGTCAATACAGGACTAAGATCGAATCGTACTACACCGGCTCAGACGCTCGTCGGATGTGGCAGGGCTTGCAACCTATTACAGACTACAAAGGGAAGCAAAGCTGCGAGCTACCCAGTGACACAAGCCTACCAGACAAGCTAAATTACTTTATGTTTGCTTCTAGGCAAATAACACTGAAACATGCATGAGAAAATCAGCTATTCCGGACAACTGCGTGATCACACTCTCCGTAGCCGATGTTAGTAAGACCTTTAAACAGGTCAATATTCACAAGGCTGCAGAGCCAGACGGATTACCAGGACTTGTACTCCGACCATGCTCTGACAAACTGGCAAGGGCCCAAGAACACTAAAGGTAACCTGCCTAAATGACTACCGACCCATAGCACTCACATCTGTAGCCATGAAGTGCTTTGAAAGGCTGGTCATGGCTCACACTAACAGCATTATCCCAGAAACTTTAGACCCACTCCAATATGCATACCTCACTAACAGATCTACAGATGATGCAATCTCTATTGCACTCCACACTGCCCTTTCCCACCTGGACAAAAGGAACACCTATGTGAGAATGCTATTCATTGACTACAGCTCAACATTCAACACCATAGTGCCCTCAAAGCTCATCACTAAGCTAAGGGCCCTGGGACTAAATACCTCCCTCTGCAACTGGATCCTAGTCTTCCTGACAGGCCGCCCCCAGGTGGTAAGGGTAGGTAACAACACATCCACCACGCTGATCCTCAACACGGGGGTCCCTCAGGGGTGCGTGCTCAGTCCCCTCCTGTACTCCCTGTTCAGGCATGGCCAGGCACACCATCATTAAGTTTGCTGATGACACAACAGTGGTAGGCCTGATCAACGACAACTATGAGACAGCCTATAGGGATTTGGTCACTGACCTGGCTGTGTGGTGCAAGGACAACAACCTCTCCTTCAAATATGATCAAGACAAAGGAGATGAGAGGAATACAGGAAAAAGACATAGCACACCCCCATTCTCATCAACGGGGCTGTAGTGTAGTAGGTTTAGAGTGCCAAGTTCCTTGGTGTCCACATCAACAAACTATCATGGTCCAAGCACACCAAGACAGTCATGAAGAGGGCACGACAAAGCCTATTCCCCCTCAGGAGACTGAAAAGATTTGGCATGGGTCCTCAGATCAAAGTTCTACAGCTGCACCATCAAAAGAATCCTGACTGGTTGCATCACTGCCTGGTATGGCAACTGCTCGGCCTCTGACCACAAGGCACTAGAGGGTAGTGCGTACGGCCCAGTACATCACTGGGTCAAGCTTCCTGCGATCCAGACCTCTATACCAGGCGGTGTCAGAGGAAGGCCTTAAAAATTGTCAGACTCCAGCCACTCTAGTCATAGACTGTTCTCTCTGCTTCTGCACGGCAAGCGGTACCGGAGCGCCAAGACTAGGTCCAAAAGGCTTCTCAACAGCTTCTACCCCCAAGCCAATTTTCTACATTGTAGAGTAATAGTGAAGACATCAAAACTATGAAATAACATATATGGAATCATGTAGTAACCAAAAAAGTCAAAATATATTTTATATTTGAGATTCTTCAAATAGCCACCCTTTACTTTGATGACAGTTTTGCACACTCTTGGCATTCTCTCAACCAGCTTTATGAAGTAGTCAACTGGATTGCATTTCAATTAACAGGTGTGCCTTAAAAGTTCATTTGTGGAATTTCTTAATGCGTTTGAGCCAATCAGTTGTGTTGTGACAAGGTAGGGGTGGTTTACAGAAGATAGCCCTATTTGGTAAAAGACCAAGTCCATATTATGGCAAGAAAATCTCAAATAAGCAAAGAGAAACGACATTCCATCATTACTTTAAAGTACATGGTCATTCAATGCGGAACATTTCAAAAACTTTGAAAGCTTCATCAATTGCAGTCGCACTATCAAGAGCTATGATGAAACTGGCTCTCATGAGGACCGCCACAGGAATGGAAGACCCAGAGTTACCTCTGCTGCAGAGGATAAGTTCATTAGAATTACTAGCCTCAGAAATTGAAGCCCAAATAAATGCTTCACAGAGTTCAAGTAACTCAACATCAACTGTTCAGAGGAATCCGGCCTTCATGGTCAAACTGCTGCAAAGAAACCACTACTGAAGAACACCAATAAGAAGAAGACACTTGCTTGGGCAAAGAAACACGAGCCATGGACATTAGACCTGTGGAAATGTGTCCTTTGGTCTGGAGTCCAAATTTGAGATTTTTGGTTCCAACCGCAGTGTCTTTGTGAGATGTGGTGAGGGTGAACGGATGATCTCCACATGTGTATTTCTCACCGTAAAGCACGGGGGAGCTGTTATGGTGTGGGGGTGCTTGATGGTGACACAGTCAGTGATTTCTTTAGAATGCAAGGCACACTTAACCATCATGGCTACCACAGCATTCTGCAGCGATACGCCATCCCATCTGTTTTGGGCTTAGTCCCACTATCATTTGTT
The DNA here is from genome assembly GCF_029448725.1 of Salvelinus fontinalis. Classification (NCBI taxonomy): domain Eukaryota; kingdom Metazoa; phylum Chordata; class Actinopteri; order Salmoniformes; family Salmonidae; genus Salvelinus; species Salvelinus fontinalis. Next base: position 16,504,697 of record NC_074676.1, read on the forward strand.
TTTCAACAGGACAATGACCCAACACACTTCCAGGCTGTGTAAGGGCTATTTGACCAAGAAGGAGAGTGATGGAGTGCTGCATCAGATGACCTGGCCTCCACAATCCTCTGACCTCAACCAAAATGAGATGGCTTGGGATGTTGGACCACAGAGTGAAGGAAAAGCAGCCAACAAGTGCTCAGCATATGTGGGAACTCCTTCAAGACTGTTGGAAAAGCATTCCAGGATGAAGCTGGTTGAGAGAATGCCAAGCTTGTGCAAAGCTGTCATTAAGACAAATGGTAGCTATTTGAGGGTGGCTAAAAAACAAATGAAAATATATTTTATAAACACTTTTTTTGCGTTACAACATGATTCCATATGTGCTGTCATAATTTTGATGTCTTCACTATTAATCTACAATGTAGAAAATTGTAAAATAAAGAAAAACCATTGAATGAGCAGGTGTTCTAAAACTTTTGACCGGTAGTGTACATAGCCTCTCGTCATTTTACTGCTGCTCTTTAATTATTTTTTACTTATCTATTTTTTACTTAACACAGTTTTATTAACTGCATTGTTGGTTAAGGGCTTGTAAGCATTTCACAGTATGGTCTACACATGTTGTATTCGGCACATGTGACATACAATTTGATTTTAAAACTTGCCTCACTGTGATTGATCAATTTGAAGAAAGAAGTTTAACCGGTTAAACCATTTGCATTTTAGACTTTTTGAGCCCAAGCTCCCACACAAAACAAAACATATTAGGATTGCGCCATTACACAATACATAGCCGACTGCATTTTACACTTGGCAATTTAACAAAACTGATTTAAGATGTATTTTGTGCATAATTGGTCTGACTCTAGCCTATACTCAAATTAAACAAAATCTAGGAATCGCCTGTGTGGACAGTATTATTATGCATACTGGTTGGACTGGTTACCTTATGCTATGCTCCAAAACGTGTGAAATGGGAAAGAGGAAAATTTGTTTTTTTATTTTTATTATTGTTAAGAGAAACTGCAAAACTGAAGTCAGAGTGAGCAGTTCAACAGGTCTAACAGGTTTCAAGCAGGGTTGTGCCTCTGGGATTTACAAAGCGCACGACTGCTTCATTTAAACAGCTGACCACAGAAGCGCTACTTACACAACAGATGAGCGACATTGCTTACAAAACTCAAATCAACCAAGTGATGATGCAAATTTCTACAGCTGTCACAAAAAAAAATTATTTAAAATATGCTTATTAAATAGGTTCCATTTACATATTACTTCTTTACTCTCTCTATAGCTTTTTTTTTTCAAACGTTAGTAAAGCTGCAGTCTGATACAAAAGAACTGCTTTGAATGGAGCCTCTGAGTTAGTGACGGTCTCAATACTATCAACTTAGCTTCCTTTCCTTATGTCCTGCAATCCATGATCACGGACCTGTCGTCAGGAGAAGATGGGGGAAAGCCACAGTGGAAAACCCTTCCAGTCCCTTCAGCCATTCGTGGTCATGAAGGAAAGGGATCATGGAAAGGAATCCATAGAGGAGTTGAGACAAAACCATCCACTGTACTGCCAAGAAAAGTGCACTTGAAAAAGGAGAGCCCCTGGGTGCCACCGTCAGGCCATGGGAGACAGTCATACACTTTTCGCAACGTAAATGTACAGTATGATTTAATATTCAGTAGGATCCCCATTAGCTGCTACCAAGGCAGCAGCAGCTACTCTTCCTGGGGTCCAAATGGGAATAAAGATGAGAACCTTGAATAGCATTTTGTGTTGTACAATGTTTTGCAAACGGGCATTATCCTAACTGGTGTTGCAATATCTTTATAACATCCTGTTAAAAGCATCCAATAGGGCAATATGCTATCAGTCTAACTACAAATGGCTGATACAGCTACAGTACAACGTAAGCTTTTTGCCAACATGTAGAAAATACTAAAATGTTGAAACATCCAGTCATTAAATATTTCCATTTTACTACATACTATCCATCAGAAGTATTTAGAAAATAAAGTTGTAATTTCTGATATGCAAATGCCCAATTGTGTAATATTGTAATATTAAAATAAATTATATTTTCCTTGACCATGTGACGAAAAGAGTAAAAGCACAGGAGATCTTTTCTAAAACCATAATGCCACCTGTGAACCAAACTAAGAGCAATGTACACACAAATATATAGCAAACCAAAAGTGTCTCAGATTGTGAATAAGAGTATTGGAAACAGGTGGCATTAAACTGAAAATGCAGCATGCATCCAAACAAAATCAAAGAATAACAGCTTTAGTAGAAATTCCATTCGCTTCTCTTACAGTGACTTGCAAAATTATTTACCCACCCTTGGCATTTTTCCTATTTTGTTGCCTTACAACCTGGAATTAAAATTGATTTTTGGGGGGGGGGTTTATATCATTTGATTTACACATGCCTACCACTTTGAAGATGCAAAATATGTTTTATTGTGAAACAAAGAAGAAATAAGACAAACTGAACTTGAGCGTGCATAACTATTCACCGCCCCAAAGTCAATACTTTGTAGAGACACCTTTTGCAGCAATTACAGCTGCAAGTCTCTTGGGGTATGTCTCTATAAGCTTGGCACATCTAGCCACTGGGATTTTTGCCCATTCTTCAAGAAAAAAATGCTCCAGCTCCTTCAAGTTGGATGGGTTCTGCTGGTGTACAGCAATCTTTAAGTCACACCACAGATTCACAATTGGATTGAGGTCTGGGATTTGACTATGCCATTCCAAGACATTTAAATGTTTCCCCTTAAACCACTCAAGTGTTACTTTAGCAGTATGCTTAGGGTCATTGTCCTGCTTGAAGGGGAACCTTCGTCCCAGTCTCAAATCTCTGGAAGACTGAAACAGGTTTCCCTCAAGAATTTCCCTGTATTCCCATCCATCATTTCTTCAATTCTGACCCGTTTCCCAGTCCCTGCCAATGAAAAACATCCCCACAGCATGATGCTTCCACCACCATGCTTCAGTGTGGGGATGATGTTCTCGGGGTGATGAAAGGTGTTGGGTTTGTGCCAGACATATCGTTTTCTTTGATGGCCAAAAAGCTACCTTTTAGTCTCATCTGACCAGAGTACCTTCTTCCATCTGTTTGGGGAGTCTCCCACATGCCTTTTGGCAAACACCAAACGTTTTTGCTTATTTTTGTCCTTAAACAATGGCTTTTTTATGGCAACTCTTCCGTAAAGCCCAGCTGTGTGGAGTGCACAGCTTAAAGTGGTCCTATGGACAGATACTCCAATCTCCCTGTGGAGCGTTGCAGCTCCTTCAAGATTATCTTTGGTCTTTGTTGCCTCTCTGATTAATGCCCTCCTTGCCTGGTCCGTGAGTTTTGGTGGGCCGCCCTCTCTTGTCAGGTTTGTTGAGTTGCCATATTCTTCCATTTTTTAATAATGGATTTAATGGTACTCTGTGGATGTTCAAAGTTTCTGATATTTGTATATAACCCAACCCTGATCTGTACTTCTCCACAACTTTGTCCCTGACCTGTTTGGAGAGCTCCTTGGTCTTCATGGTGCCGCTTGCTTGGTGGTGCCACTTGCTTAGTGGTGTTGCAGACTCTGGGACCTTTCAGAACAGGTGTATATATAGAGATCATGTGACACTTAGTTAAATAAAGTCCACCTGTGTGCAATCTAATTATGTGACTTCTGAAGGTAATTGGTTGCACCAGATCTTATTTATGGGATTCATAGCAAAGTGGATGAATACATATGCACGCACCACTTTTCCCCCTTTTCATTAACTTATTTTTTTCATTTCACTTCACCAGATTGGACCATTTTTTTCATGTCAATTATATGACATCGAAATAAAAATCATTTAAAATTAAAGGTTGTAATGCAACAAAATAGGAAAAACACTTTGCAAGGCACTGTAGCATTAGGCAATACAGACATGGTGTATAAATTACAACTCAGAGGCACGGAGCGTTTGTTCCGGTGTTTGTGGGATGAAAAGTTAAATCCTCTTCTCTGGTTTAAATTAATAACAAGAAGCTGTTAAGGAAGCCTTTGTCATGTCATATGACCTCTGGGTATGCCGCAGAAGAGATACTGATGTCGTGTGGAGGTGAAAAGAGGGGAAACATGGAACAGGGAGCAAGGATACTTCAGGTGCCTAGGGGGTAGGGCAAAAGGTTGTTTCTGGCCAGGGCCAGAAATGTGTGGGACAGTGTGGAGGTGATTTGGGATTGTGAAGCTGTGTACAGTAGAGATTCTACAGGGGTAGTAAATATGGGGCTTTTCTGTGTATCAGCATTTAGGGGTTCTATAGGGGAAAGATATACATACATGAGTGATAATTAAGGCCAAGAGTTTTGCCTAACCACATAACCTGATCAGGAAAAAACAACGGGTCTTAGTTATAGGTTACAACTAGGTCCCCAAATGTTTTCCAGGTGCGGTCAACACTCGGGATGTGTGTACGTGGTCTAGGTAAGCCTGTGTCTGTCTGCCCCATCAGGATGTCCAAGACTGCATGTTGCGCAGCATGGCCTCAAAGTGC